>NC_091796.1:1130000-1502500 GCF_041296235.1 Equus asinus | reverse complement strand
GTATCACATTCCTTGTACATTAAGATGGCCTACCCTTCAAATCCTACTATGTACACTGAGACACCTGCCCTCTTGACCTGTAATTTCTGACCGTCAGGGACCTGACCCATAAAGTATTCCTAATCGTTTAAAACACCCATTTTCTCAAATCTGAGACTCATGACTTACCATCTTTCTCTTCAAGAAACTGAATCTCTTTGCGTAGGAGGTTTAAAAAAGAGGAGTTTTTTCTTCCACTTTATATGATACGTTGCTTGCAAAGCCCCAAATCTCATGCACCATGGTCAGAGCCTGAGAACCTCTTCTCTCTCACGTCTCACGTCTCCTGAGGACCAAAAGGACACAAATCAACCCACTATAGTGGCAATTATACAGAATGCAAATCTGACCCCTCCCTCAGGTTTACACTCAGAATTCCAGGATCGTCCTTGGGAAATGCCACGGCAGACATCACTTCTGGGTTAACATACTATTTCCAACATGAAAGCAAGGAGTTTCTTATCAGCGGAAAGTCGATTTTCCAACCATGAGCCATGTAATGAAAATCTCTTTTGAGCGCCTGCCGGGTAAGAATAAGAACAGATATCTGAAAGCAAAGAAATCCATAATTACTTTTTTATTTGTCCTTCTCAAGGAAGAAACCAGGGTCTGCTCTCAAAATCGTCACTCATCGTCTCTAATGACAGGTGCCCTCAAAGCCAGGTGGTCACACAGAGCTCTCTGCCTTGGAAGCCCAGTCGCACTGACAGGGCGTTGGTGCTGGGGTTTCACTGAGATGACAGTCGCCCTCATGCCGTCTCCTCCAGCCATCCTGTGGAGCCCAGGCTCAGCCCGCTCCTGCCCCAGGCAGCCCTGCGAAGCCACCACTGGGCCAGCTTCCCTGAGCACCCAGAGGCCCACACCCCCCGCCCCCAGCCATCAGAAGTTTTTAGCAAACTCCCTTAGCCCCACCCACTCTGAGACATTCTGGTCCTATATTGCAACCCCTCCATGCTTTTCCAAGGTAACAATTAGCCAGTCTAGCAAACTAATCTATGAGACTGGAAACGGCTAGAGGAAGGCCCCCCAGAACCCCCCCGACCCCCACCCCTAGGTGACGTATGTGCGTTGTATGTTATTCCCACCAACTTGGGTTTCAGATGGCAGGACTCATCATTTCCTCCAGTGGTTACCTTCCAGGCCATCATTATCATGTCATGCTCCTGCCAGTGGTCACCGTATTATCGAGAGGGTCAATCTGTGCAGCCTGGAGCAAGCCGCCATCCATGCCCGCTGAGGGTGCTGAAATGTGCATGCCTGGCCTCTCCCAGGCCGCATGAGACCCAGCAAACAGGTCACATTCTGAAACTTAGGGACCTGCAGTGGTATCTCGCGGTGGCGGACCCTCCCGGACCCCGTGTGCACACAGGAAGGTGTTTCCGTCTGCGAGAGGGCACAGGCTCCTATAGCAGAGAGGGTGTGATGCATACCATCCTCTGTCCTTATTGCCTCCCTGGCTCAGTCTGTTCGGGCTGCTGTAACAGAATGCCACACACCAGGGGCTTATCAACAGCAGACATTCGGTTCTCACAGTTCCGGAGGCTGGAACGCATGATCAGGGCACCGGCAGCTTTGGTGTCTGGTGATGGCTCCCTTTCTGGTTCATAGAGGTTCTTCTCACTGTGTCCTTACATGGCAGAAGGGGCGAGGGAGCTCTCTGGAGTGGGGTCTCTTTTATGAGAACTTTAATCCCGTTCATGAGGGCTCCAACCTCATGACCTCACCCCCTCCCAAAGGTTCCACCCCCAAACACCATGACTTTGGGGGTTAGCATTTCTTTTTTTTTTTTTTTTAAAGATTTTATTTTTTCCTTTTTCTCCCCAAAGCCCCCCGGTACATAGTTGTGTATTCTTCGTTGTGGGTCCTTCTAGTTGTGGCATGTGGGACGCTGCCTCAGCGTGGTTTGATGAGCAGTGCCATGTCCGCGCCCAGGATTCGAACCAACAAAACACTGGGCCGCCTGCAGCGGAGCGCGCGAACTTAACCACTCGGCCATGGGGCCAGCCCCTGGGAGTTAGCATTTCAACAAGTGGATTTGGGGGCACACAAACATTCAGACCACAGCACTCCCCATGGCACTGCCTGCCTTAAGCCATTCCACTGTCTCAGAGAGGAGGGAAGAGCAATTCATGACTTTTATGCCTCTTACTTTCTGTTCTGATAAATGTAGAAGCCAAAATGAATCTGAGTCCTGGAGACAAGAGACAGGGAGGAGCTTGTGGGAGGTCACTTGTTGGGGCTCGAGGGCAGCCCAGGGATCCGAGAGCCGGACGTGGGTTTCTCAAAAATTCACCTGTGTTATCCTTAAGAAAGAATAGAACTTGGCTTCTTTCTGTAGGAAACGGATGAGCCTTCTGTGGAATTACTGCATGAAAGGCGTTTTCAGAATGTTAATGAGAACACACGAATGATCCTGTCCTCACAGGGCTCTGGGAGCACAGCTTGTGACAAGGAGACGCAAACACACGTGTGCATGTGTGTCAGCAGACTGAAGCGGCCTCACCTCAGGAAGCAGGCAGCCCCTTGGCGAAGGGGCCCTGGGGCCAAGTGCACGCACATCCTGCATGTGGTGCCCGTGTGGCCCCGCTCAGCAGGGGGCTGGTTTTCTGGGAGCAGCTGCTCTGGACAGTGGTGCATGGACGGCAGCCATTGGCCGTGCAGCCAGGAGCACTGAGAGCACATCGCAGAGAGGTCCTGTGGCATCGCAGTTCCCTAATGCGCTGGGGTGATAGATGGCACAACGGCGCTGCTTCTCAAAAAGTGTCGCGTGTGGCTATCAATATCTTACATTGAATTATTGGCTTCTGTCCTGACACCTGTATTTTAGCCAACTTGAGTCCTGGAAAATTATTTTATTCAGGTGACATCTGTGATAAAGAGCCCATCAATAAATATTTTCCGCCTGAGAAGTGTGCTCAATTCGCTCACTGGAACGAGAAATTCATGCCTTGTGCAGCCTGCCTGGGCATCTTGCAGGAGAGAGAGCTTCATGGAAACACAGAGAGCAGGCCTCTTCCTAGCCAGTCCTCCACACCTGGGCCACTGGCTGTGTTAGGCTGTGGCTGTGGTGCTGTAAGAGTTGACCAGGCACTGGTTCCTCATCCAAAGAGGACAGGCCAGAAGGAAATGGTTTTGGGGCCACCGTGTTGAACAACGTTGGGCATCATCCCTGTCTGGGAGTCATGAGTGTGGGGTGAAGCATCCTTCGTCAGTCCGAGCCTGCAATGGAAGCCACTGCTCCTCCAGACAGTCTAAGGACTAGATGGTTTCCAGGGTCCCTTCCAAGCTTAAAGCTTCAGGTTCTGGAAAGAAAAGGGACGGTTCTATCACACCGATGGGAACCCCTGAGCCTCAGGCCACCACCCCAGGCTGTGCCCCACATACCCTCAGACGCATTTAAACCAAATGGCACCTTCCCAGCACCCATTTCACCAAAGCCACCGGAACCCCCTCTAGGGCCTTGTAGTGGCCACGTGACCAGAGGCTTAGAGTTTCAGGCAGTCGGTGGGCTGGCAGAGTTCATGCTTTAGAGATGTTTGCAAAACTAGTGACCCATCTCGCGGTTGTGGGTTCTCCTTGGTTCCCTGACTGAACCGCCTGACCTCTCAGCCGTGCTTTGCCATGCCCTCCAGACCTTCTCACCTTCACCTCCACGCACTTCCCACGGGGCATCCCCGGGACCTGGGGTCTTACCTGTCATTGGTGTGCTGATGGCCCCCAAAACACGTTTCTAGCCGGCGTCGTTCCCCTGCGCTCCAGGCCCACCTCTTCAGTCACACCTCCGAATCTCCGCAGAGGTGTCTGGTGGAGTCTTAACACACACCTCCCATGCTCTCTCCTCCTCTCTGGTCTTACTCATCTCAGAAAATGGCAACTCTATTCCTCCAGTTGTTCTGACTCAAAACCTTGCAGACACCCTGAGTTCTTCTCCGTCTCTTACGCTGCACATCCAATCCTGTGGTGTTTGTCTTCAGAACATATCTAGACTATGACCACCACCGCTCACTGACCCCTCCAGTACCGCCCTGGTCATAGCCAACATCTTCTCGCTCTTAAACTATTCCAAACACTGCGTAACCTTGTTCCATGCAGCATCCAGAGCTAAACGCCTGAGTTCTCAGTCAGGTCTCACTGCTCCTTAGCCAGACCCTCCTGCGACCCAGTCTTCCCATGGCCTCTCCGGACCCATCTCCACCCACCTGTCCTCAGTCCCTGCCTTCAGCCCTTGTGGCTGCCTGAACCTCACCCACCACACTTCGACCTCCAGGTCTCTGCACCCACTCCTCCTTGGCTCATAGCTGTGCCCCAGATTCCTCCACGGCTCGCCCCCTCGCTGCCTCGAATAGTACAGAGCTTTGCTGACCTGTCACCTAACCTGACACGCACATGGAGACCCATGACTCCCTCTCTTCGGGCCTGCTTCATGTGTCTCCACTGAACTATCACCACCACAACTATCATATCATGGATTCCTGAGTCTCGTCAGTCACTGTCTATCTTCCCCACTAGAATCTAAGTCCCAAGAAGACAAGGATGTATTTTCTTCACTGCTGAATCCTCAGCCTCTAGAACAGCATCTGGCACACATAGGAGCTCAGTCAGCAGCTGTCAAATGGGTGGATGGCTGGAAGGGAGGAAGGGAGGGAGAGAGGGAAGGAGATGCGTGAATATGTTTCTGTATTGCCGGCTCAAACGCAGCAGCTGGGTCAGGTCAGGACAGAGCAATGGTGGGAAAGTTCTAAGAGATCTTATGAAACTTTGATGGTCTTCACTCAAGGCAGCCTGGAGAGGAGGCACAGAACCACAGGGGTCATACCCACTTATACACGCCTGTGCCTGGAGTACGAGGTACGAGGGGAAAACAGTCCCAGGCAGCAGAGGACTGGGGGTGGGCGCAGGTTGTGGCAGGTAAGTGGGGAGCAGTTAGGGTGGAGTCCCAGATCAGACCTGAACACTGAGGTGGCCTATCCTCACAGGCCTGTGTGCACCACGGGCCTGGCCAGGCAGCTTAACGTCTGGATTCAGGGGACCAGGATCTGATATTCCAGGCCAGAGAAAGTGGGAAAAAGAAGAGCTTCATGCCTCAAATCACCATTTTAGAAGGTGGCCTCGGTGACTGGACTTGTCATCTTTTCCCTCCATCCCTTCTGCATTTCAAGTGAAGCTTGCACCCAGCATGGTGTTCATGCCTATAGGGCTATTGACTGCAGCACAGGCTCCCTACTCACCCGCGGAGCTTCAGTAAAAGATGTGGACCACTTCCTGACCCACTCAAATTTCAGAAAATCCTGCATTAACTGAGAATCTGGATAAATCAAAGAGTCAGCCCAACTGTGGTTCTGTAGCGACTGTGCTGAGACGTAGGATGTTCCCCAGGAGCCCAGGCATGGAGATGCTCCACACGTGTGCGAACACCTTCCTGCTACCCTCAGGACTTGAAGAAGGAAATGTGCAAATATTTCAAATAGAACCAATTTTAAGAAACCATGTTGATTCATTGAAAAACTTGTCTTTGTTCTTACAGCTCAACAACAAACCTCCCAGGGAGTGGTTTGGTTTATTTCCTAGGATGGTTGTCCAGGAAATACCTGTTCTGCATTCCTATTTTCTTGTTGATTATTTCATGACTGAGCAGCCTCAGATTCACAGGAGTGGGCACTATTATTTGCTTATAATTCTTTGAGGTCCAATTTGGGGTACGAAGAGAAAAGGAGCCTCACAAGAGGGAAAATAATCCAGACACCGCACTCTGCACGCCCCACCTGCCCTGGGAGAGAAGAACCAGCCTGTTCCCCAAGGTTCTCCATGTTTCTCAAGCCAATTTGTGAAAACAGCCAGTTAGGTTGAAAATGTGAGCATGCAATGATCCAGTAAGTCTACTTTTAATTGTTAACCCTAGAGAAAGGCTCACATAGGTGCACAGGAAGCCATGTAAAGAACAGTCAGAGCAGAACTGGTCCAAAGAAAGAAAAACGAGAAATGACCCAAATGTCCATTGGAAGAGAAATGGATCAGTAGAGTGGTCCATTCAGAAGACGGAATATGCAACCGTTAAAGTGAATGGAAGATGAGGGAGAGAGGGAGGCAAGGGAGGAAAGAGAGAGGAGACAGAGCAGAGGGAGTGAGTGTCTCAACAGCAATAGCTCTCCAAACCCGGTGTGGGATGAATAAGCAGTTTGCAGACTGTTGCACACAGGGTCCTGCCAGCAGCTCACTGACTGGTTCCAAAGCCGGGGCAGCAGCAGGCTCTGGGGAGGAGAGGACCCCGCGGGAGCTTCCATTCTTTCTGCCGTGTTCCAACATCCTTTCCCAGGGCTCCCTTCATGGAGCACGACACTTTGCTCTATTCTTTAATTTACCCAAAGTGATTTACCATTTTTAACAATCACAGATTATCTGGCTTGTACAACTCATGCTGCTAAAATGCAGTTTTTGCTAAAGCTGTTTAACAAACGATACTCCTGTGTTCACCTGGACTCAGCTGAGGGGTGCAGTGTAACAACAAGGAAACAGCTCTACCTCTGATGAATGTCTTTTATTTAATTAGTTTTAGCACAACAATAATGCCCCCCAATACTTTGTAAGCTCCCCCTGACTTCTGATTCTTATCCAAGCTGCAAGTGAGTTGAGGGGGACACAAATTCAAGTGCAGAAAGTTAGCTTGTGGATGATCTAGAGAGTTGCTTTATCACGAAAGAGAAGTAGGTACAGCGGGCAATCCTCCCGCTGTGGGAATTTCACTTTCCCATGCACCCTCTTTCGCTTCCTCCATTTGGATTGATCTTGGTCATGGTGATTTTGTGCTATACCAGCCCGTGGAATTATATTTTTAACACAAGGCCAGATTTGCAAGGAGTCCCCAGCCACGGAAGCTGAGAAGGTTCCTAGGAGTCAGGCTGCGTCTCCGCAGGCGAGCCGTGCTCAACACGCCCTCTGTGGTGCTTCATCAGCGCAGCCGACCTATTGCATCCTAGTTACCAAATCACAGCGTGGTGAGTCAACTTTGGAAATGAATCTGTTTCTTGACTGATGAGATCCTTGCGTGGGAACATGGAAGATCAGGACACACATAATGCCATCATAGTTTCACCAGAATCACCAGAAAAATGAGCTTTTTTTTTAACTTACAATCCCCAAGGACTTGCTACAGAATAGCGCAAAGCCCCCACAAATGGCCACAGGGTCTGTGGTGTCTCATGAGTCACCCACTGGCTGCATTAGGTGGCCTCCTGGCAGGCGGGGAGGCAGCTGGCACCATCCAGGGGTCTTTGTAGGCATCATGCAGGAAGCACGGCACCTTCACCTGAGAGCAGGTCCCACCCTGCGCTGAGGGAAACCAGCCTCTAGTTCTGCCGACCTGATGGCAGTCGTCTCAGCTGCTCATAAATCCCGTTGGACACTTGACATTTTACACACCATCATCGAAACTGTCCATTCTGGCAAAAAGCCTACCAGAGGTCTTCAGGTGCAGCTTTTTTGGACAAATGTACAAAGGCCAGTCAGAGCCCAGCCAGGGAAGCCCTTGTCACGTCAACCAGCCATAGACGCAGCCATCACAAATACAGAGGACAGGGGACGGCCCGAGGCCGAGTGGTTAAGTGCGCGTGCTCCACTTCTATGGCCCAGAGATTCGCCGATTCGGACGCTGGGCGTGGACATGGCACCGCTCGTCAGGCTATGCTGAGGCAGTGTCCCACGCAGCAGAGCCAGAAGGACCTGCAGCAGGAATATACAACTGTGCACTGGAGGGCTTTGGGGAGAAGAAGGTAAAAAAAAACAAAGATTGGCAACAGATGTTAGCTCAGGTGCCAATCTTTAAAAAAAAAAAAAAAGAGGCCAGAAAACGATGTGCACCTCACCTGTACAGACACCTCTTTGACACCCCGCCCCCAAAACTGATCATTAGTACCTGCTGCCACACGTGGTTTATGATTCCTTTGTTTCCAGGATGGCAGCCCAGGGTTTTTGTTTGTTTCCTCTTTTTTTAAGCATGGTAAAACATACATAACCTAAAATTTACCATTTTAACCATCAAGTGTACCATTCAGTGACATTAAATGCATTCACACTGTTGTGCAACCATCACCACCATCCGTCCAGAACTTTCTCATCTTCCCAAACTGAAACTCAGTCCCCGTTAGACAATAACTCCTCTCGTCCTCCTCCCCTAGCCCCCAGCTCCACCCTCCTCCTCTCTGTCTCTGTGAATTGACTGCTCCAGGGACCTCATATAGGTGGAGTCATAAAGCATTCGTCCTGCTGTGACTGGCTCATTTCACTCAGCACAATGTCCTCCACGTTCATCCATATTGTGGCAGGTGTCAGAATGTCCTTCCTCTTTGAGGCTGAAAAACAGTCCATTGAATGGATGGACCACATTTTGTGTATCCATTCATCCAAGATTTTACACCTCTACTGTAATACACATTTACTCTTCCTTGCAATATTCTCAATTAAGCTTTTCAAAAGCTCTAAGCTGTTCTGAGCCCCTTTCCCAGATTCTGGTGCTGAGGAAGTCACGCCAGCAAGGCCCGGAGCTGAGCCAGCCGGTCCGTTGTTGGTGGTGCAGTGGTGGCCCTCACACTGGACTAAGAAGTGCCCTGCTCTGACGCCGTCTCCATCCAGAGCAGAAACAGTACTTTTTAGTACTCAGAACTGGGCACTTTTATAGGTTTTATACAAAGGGGGGTCAAATACGCAATATGCGGCCTGAGGTGTGGGTCCAACCAGGAACTGTGCGGACACAGTACCAGACCTGGTGGAGTAGACTGCTTCTGTCTCCAGCATCAACCGCCTTCACTCTGAGGGCCATTCCTCCCTCCAGATGTTTATGCCTGCCTTCACCACTCCCCCAATTACACCACGGCCCCAGCATCCCGAGAGCGGTGGTCTCTGTGTTCCTCAGAGCCACAGCTCCTCAGGGGGAAGCTCCCCCATCCCACCTTACGAGCAGATCCTCTTTGATCTGGCTTTTGATTTGGAGTTCCACATGAAGTTTTATTTGAATGAAAGGTTTTATTTTCTTAATCAATAGCTCCACCATCACCCCAAAATATAAGACAGAATGACACTGTAAAGCACATTCAACGTGTGGGATGCGTTCTTCACAGTGAGAGTGGCTGTGCCTTTCACTGCAGACCCACGAGAGCTGGTCTGGGCTGAGCTCCGTTTAAGGCCCGGTCCCCTGCCTCCACCACAGCCCAGTTCCACAATCGTAGAGTCAAACCAGTACCCCGACAACCCGCCCGTCACAAAAAGGCCTCGCAGCTTCTGTCTGGTCCTTCTGGAGCACTCACCGTTCCTCGAGAGGAAGCCGCTGCCGGGACCAAAACCCTTGGAGGGACTCGCGTCTCAAGTCTTTACCTCTCATCTCACGTTCAGTCCCTCAGCAAACCCACTACCCCATCATCAAAATACACCTAGAAAAGGAAGTTCTTGCGTCAGTCTGCTAACTGGCCTGCCTGCGTCCAGCCTGTCCCCTTGGCAGCCTGTCTCCAACGGAGCAGCCTCTTCGATTCCTTCAAACCGTGAGTCAGAACACGGCCCTAACCCACCCGCTTCTCCGTCTCACTCAGGGAAAAGTGACAGCCTTCCCGGGGCCCCACGTGGCCCTCCCTCCGACAGCAGCCACCTCTCTAGGACCTTCCTCCCACCGTCCCCTCACTCTGCTCAACGGCGGGCGTGAGACACATCAGCCGTGGGACTCTGAGCACATCGGTTGATCTCTGTGGGTCTCCGTTCTCCTCATCTTTAAAATGGAAATGACAATTCCTGTCTCCCCTAGAGCTATTGTGGACGCTACACAAAACTATGGCAAACAGCAAATACGCTCTTCATTCTTCTAATGCTTCGTTCTATCACAACCCTTTGTCAATGAGTTTGAATAAAAATCAGCATTATGGTTCACTTTTATTGAGAGTTTCCCTCCAGAAATAATCACAACAGCTACCATTTACTCAGCACCTGCAGGTTCCAGGCTCTAGGCCTGGGCATCAACACATCACATGTTCCCAATGGAGTGCAAGGTTTGAGATAAGGAAGCCCTTGTCCTTGAGGTCTGGTCCATCCCCCAAGGTCAGGTCGGCCTGGGTCCTGTGCCAGGGTCACTGACGCAGGCCTGTGGGCTTTCCTTGTGGGATCCACCTCCAACCCGGATGCCTAGTGAGATACACCCACCCAAGGGTCTGGTTTCATTCAAGATCCGCTCAAGTTCGTGCCAACCTAATTAGCAGCTAGTAACTGTGAAACAAGGATCTCATTCCTACCGCCTTCTTAGGCTGCAGCACCCCTAATGAAAGTCTCCTGGAGGAAAAGGCCATGAAAGGCAGCAAGGCTTCCATCTTTGGGAACAGAGAGCAGACCCTGCCACAGAGCACTCCTTACAGCTTCCAGATGTTTCCATCAGCCAAACCGACAGGGAGAATCCATGTCACCTCCTTTACTGGTGTGAGGATAGAGGCCGGGCAGAGATGAAGGCAAGACCACACCGTTCACCAGCTCCGATCGCCCCAAACATATGAAGTTTAGGTATCATCTGAGGATAGGGTGCTGGAGCACTTGGAACCACAGAATGACGGAACTCCGGAGCTAAATGAAAAGGATCTTGCAGGGCATCGAGTCCAAGTTCTCTTTTATGGATGAGTAAGAGGAGACGCTACCGACTTGCCCGGCTCACAGGGCTGCGTGGAGGAACCGTGAGAGGACCAGCCTCCCTCAGCCAAGAGCTGTTTGCGTTGCCCCACAAAGGAGTCCTCGTAGGAGGGCAAAAATTGAGTATGTGTGTGTGTGTATATGTGTATATATATGTGAACTTATATATAAATATAAGATTGTACAGTATGTATGTAAATTAGTACATATTATGTATCACAGACATTAAATATCTATATATCCATGGTCTCCACACAGGGAGGGTTGACAGCAAGCACCCCCAGACCTCAGGGAGCATCAGCTGTCACACGACTCCACGCTTTTCAGTCACCAGAGGAAGCTTCATCCTTCGGTCTCTAGTCCCAGGAGCCTCAGGTGCCCCCCCGCCACCGCTCAGGGCCCACCTTGCTCTTTGGGGTCTCAACCGGACCCCCTGACGCCCAGGCCCACTCTCAGGGATCCCGGTTCAGCTGCTGCGGGCGGCCGGGCGGGCAGCTGTTTTCCAGGCTGCTCAGGTGAACCCAGTGAGAGGCAGGGCTGTGAGCCCCCCGGGGAAGCGGTCCTCACAAACACAGCACAGAAATGGGCTCACACGGGCAATAATGCCCACCAGGGATGGAGTGTCATCTCCAGGAGCTCCTTCCTGGAAACGCAGCACAGATTTGTCACAACGGCCCCAGGTCGTCACACGTGGGGAGTGTCTGAAGTCTGAGAGGCTGTGCTTCACAGCCGCCCTGAGGGGTCTGCCTCCAGAACCTTCCACGCTGCACTGCCAGCAAAACAGCCCCTTGTGAGATGGTTCTCATCACTCTTCCTTAAAATTTGAATTCAGGCACCAAGGCATTCTGTGACTTCATACTGTGATTGACATATTACTGGCGTCTAACAATGAGAAGCAGTAGGAAAATGGGCCCTGGTGACCGTGCTGACGCACTTTCCCGGGGTTCAGGAGCTCCTGCTCTGCACTGTAAGCGCGTGCGACGGCCATGTTGCCAGGAAGGATGTGTTGGCGTGAGGGTGCGTGACGAGACGTTGAAACCAAACGCCCCAACGGAGTTACTTCCCGCACCACACCCAGGAGGCTTTCTCAGGGTGATCTGGGGGCAACTGGGAGGCTTTTTAAAATGCCGATTCCTGGACTTTCAGAATCAGCATCTCTGGGATGAGGACTGGGTGTTGTTTTTTAACAAGCTTGCCTGGTGATTTTTATGCACAAAAGTGTAGAAACTGCAGCTTTTAGGGAATGTTTCCATCAATGGTCTGAGCTGAGCCTCCCCTGTCCCCCAGCAAGCACAGCAAGAGGGGAAGGGGCCTCGCCGGCTGGCCCCTGAACCCCAAACGCTGCGCCCTGTTCCTCCAGCGCCCACACCCATCTGGTTTCAGGCAGGAGCTGAGCCCCACAGGCAGGGGTGTGTCAGGACACGCTGAACCACAGTCTGACCCTCGGTTCGTAGAGTTTGCCAATTCCCCAAGTGGCCGATTGCTCACCAACATGACGTCACTGACAGAGGGCTGGGGAGACGATGCGAAGGATGTGGCCTTTCCTCCACACATTTTAGACAGACGGAAGCAACGTGAAGATGCAGACAGCATGACACTCAGTACAGTGATTAGGAGGCAAGGAGTTTGACCTATTACTGCCTTTGTTTTTAATATAATTTTATTGTTAATTGTAAGTTTATATAATTTGTGATATAGTTAACAAATTTATATAATTATAAATCTATATAATTTGATTTTCAATAATGAACCCATTTGACAACTAAATTCTCACAAAATTGCTGAAAATTTAAATATAGGCTCTCAGGAGCCCATGGCAGCTGGTGCCCCCAGCACACCATTGACCCTTGAGGTATCTTGGCTGGGGTTGCATGGGCAGTAATCCGTGGATCTGGGCTACCAACTCTGGTCCATCTGACTCTGTCTGCATCCTGTCCCTGAGCTTCACGACCGTGTGATAGTTGAAAACTGAAAACTGATGGACTGTCAGAGCCGGTAAGAATACTAAAATAACCCAGTCAAAACTCATGTGGCCAATGAGAAAACAGAGAGAGCTAGAAATAAAGTCACTCGCCTAAGGTCACAGCATCAGCTCAGAACAGAGCTAGACTGGCTGATCTCCACCCCTAAGCCCACATCATGTGCCTCAGAGCAGACAAAGCTCATCCAGGTCAGAAAGTCCACAGGGGGTGTGACCAGCCTCAGGAGTAGAGGCTCAAATTAGACAAGGTGATTATTTCAAAGGATTCAGACAAAATAGTTACAGTGACAACAACAACAATAATATTACCACTTTGCAGTTCGGCAAAGATCAGTCCAAGAGTGACAAAGCCCTCATCTCATTTAGTCCTGCTCTCAACTATGAAAAATCTGTGACCTTCCCCACTCCAATCTGGTGAGAGGGACCAGCTGACTTATCCAAAATGATAAATTTGGGGTTTGACCTCAAGTTTTTCCAAGTTTGTTACATGCATGGCGGGGACTCCCCCTAGGTGAGAAAGGCACTGGGGGGCCTCCTTGTCTACTTGTGGTCCCCCAGAGGAGGGCAATCTGCACACCTTCCACAGGCCAACTGTCCCAGGGGAGGAAGAAGCGCCAATCAGATAAATGGGAATGAAAGGCGGGGTGCTTTTGACGGCTTGCATTCAGAGACTCTGGCCCCCCGAAAATGGCCAGCCCCAGGATGGAGCAGAATCCTGCCTTGGAAGCCATCCAAATGTCTCCCATCACCAGCACAGAAAGGCAGATACAATGCCGTGTGATCTATAACGCGGTCTTGCGGGATGGCCCTGAAGATGGTGCGATAAAGAGGCTCCAGCACACACAGAGTGGGCAGGAAAAACCTCTCTCCCATTTGGGACTGGAGTGAAGGGAAATCTTACAGGACTGAAAAATAAAATGCCTGTTGGTGAAGGAGGAAAGAACTGGCCAAAAGTCCACATAAATGACAGGATGATGCTGGATTGTGCTGTGCTTGACGCATCGGGGCATAGGGCACCTCCAGAATTGAGGCCAAGCCATCGCTGTTTTCTGAGAATGTCAGCTAAGCAACACCCAAGATGAAACAAATAGCATCTGCAAGCTCTCTCCTCCTGAAGATGCGGCCAAGGCTGCTGTGTGCCCTGTGCTCGAGTCCACCTGCACCGTGGGTGGGGTAGGGGCTTCGTACCCCAACCCTCCTGGGCTCTTCTTTCCAACCAAGAGGAAACTCCCCATAACTCAGCCCATCAGAACTTTTCTACAAGAAAGGATGTTGCCTGTGGTTTGGACTATTTGCAGTCATTTGACAGCTTTATTTCTTAACCTAAATTAATAAATCAACATTTTTGCTTATATATTAGTCTCCTGGGAATTTTATTAGCTCAAACTGTGTTAGTTGAAATCATTTGCCTTGAGATGAATCAACCTGGAGAGAGTGGGAATGTAGGTATCTGTAAAGAGTCCTGGATGATAGTCACCCCAGAAGGTGTTGCTCCCGACCCCCAGAGCTCTGTCCAGACCGTCGCTTAAGTGCAACCGCTCACATTCACAGCCCTTCCTAAGAGTCCGAGTACACGCATCCCAAACTGAGCGTCCATCAAGTTAACAAGCGTCCTGGAAGGTAAGAGACCCCGGGATACAGCCAGCATGGCACGGGACCGAGGAACGCAGCCCATGCCGGAGCTGTGGTGAGCTGTGCTCCACAGGGCATGATGCCACCTCTGGGATGCACAGACCAGAGTACAAAGCCCCACTCCGACCTTCCTGGAACTGCGATGGCCAACAAGTTACCTTTCCACTTTGTCCCTCAGTTTCTGCATCCACGAAATGGGGGTGATGATAGAACTCACCTGACAGTGTTGTTTCGAGGGCGAAGTGAGGCAACCAGCATCAATCATTTAGTCCTCTGCATCCCTCTTGCTGAACGCTCCTTTCTTTACCTGTAAAATAACAAGAATTTAAACTGTCCTTTAAAGACACATCCTCAGGATTAGTCAGGAGGGAAGAACACGGCTGAGCAGCGGTTCCACTGAGAGAGCAGTTCTGAGCTGAAGAGCGATGACAAGAGCAGCTGGCGTCACACGCACGTGAGAAATCTATGGAAAGCATGGGGTCGTGAGTGGGTGTTCTTTCTCCACATTACAGAACATCGTGATTAATGAAAGATGGAGAGTGAGGAAAGGAATGAGCAGAACATTTAACAACTCGGACAAAACAAGAGGAAGCAGGTCCTAGAGACGAATATGCCCAATGCCCTGAGAGTGTGGGAGGCTCTCTGGTCAGTGCCTTCCTCTCCCTGTGGTGTCACCCTCCCCGTGGTCACCGGTCCTTGCTCCAGAGCAACTGTGAGTGGCCAACCCAAGGACTCCCCACAGAGAAAGGCCTGAGGAGGCCCCGCGTTCCTGGTGGCTTCCGTGCTGTGTGGCCCACAACCCACTTACGTCCAGCGGCCAACACAAAAACATGCCCTTCGCTTTCCTGTGGAACCTTAGACACGACCTGGGAACAACTACCACAGTGACCTCAGCAGCATGACACAGTCACATTTGCAGGCACACGGAGAGACGAGCCAGTAGGACCTGAATTACCACCCAATGGTGGATTTCTCTGGCCCTGCCACCCTCTGCTGTGGAACCTCAGCTGTGGCCCACAGAGATCACAGGTCCTCTCTGGGTCCAGTCCTGGGAGGATGGCTCCAGAACCCTCATGAGAGCCTGGGCCCGCTCCACTCTGCCCATCAGGGCTGCCTCACCCCAGGGTGGCCCGCCAGGCTCTGCAAGGTGCCGGCAATGTGGCACGGCATCCTTGGGCATGAGCCACGGGACCGTTATGGACAAAACTGTGGGGCCTCAAGTCTGTCTTCTCCTGAATCTCTCGTCCAAACTGCCACCCAGTAGATGGACCTCATCTGCCTAAACTTCACCTGCATCCTCAGAGGAGCCCCATGGGAGCCCAGATGGCCTCCGCTTGCACTTAGGTGCACTTGGGATGGGCTGAGAGGCCAGAAAGAAATGTGTGAGGTCAATAAACAGTAGGTTTTGGTTCTACTGAGTTCTTATGATTATAGACTAAAAATATTATAATAAGAGAGGGGTAAGGCCAAATAATACTGTAAATGCCATAAAGGTCTGAGATGTCCGTCAACAAAATACATTTTTCAGTTGCACAGATGGGATTCTGTAGGAAAATCTTAATACTGGAAGGAAGTCAAATCCACTTTCAAGAGCCATTTATCCTCCTCCCCTAGGAGCTGGTAAAACTCTGTGCCCAAAAACGGCTTCTTGGTTCACACAGGAGAATTTGACGGCCGTGGACTTATGTCCTGGGCCTCAGCTGCTGGGATTCCTGCAAATCTCCTAAGTACACAGAGCTGCGAGGGCAAACACTCCCCACAGCAACGTCACTCACTGCCCGAGTCACGTGAGCCGAGAGCGTTCGATGGCGTCCCTGAAACCACGCTTCTCCCTCCCGCCGTCACGCATCGCTCAGAGGCACAGACTTCACACACTGAACACACCACAGGACGAGGACATCCACTTTTCTCCCCTCAAGTAGACTACGATTTAGGTACCCTGAGAAGGTCCCAAGAGAAGCCCCTATTCTGTAAAATTGCACATCTCCAAAATTAGAGAACGCCTCTGTCTTTGGTAAAACATAGGTGCTGCCCATCCGTCCAGGGCCACGTGCGGGCGACAGGTCATCAGGACTCAGGAAATGCTGCGGCTCAGCCTGGAGATCCGTGTGGCAGCCCTTCCGCCGGTCTCAGCTAACCAAAGGACAGCACATCAAAGACCTGTATCATATTCTGAGGACTCAGCCGGGACCAGTCAGGATGCGGCCGGATTTGCTCCAGTTCTTGCTAATGCTCTGAGGGGAGGCGCAGGCTGCCGCCCCGGCACGTCAATAATCCACAAACACAACCTCACAGCATTTTAACAGTCTCTGGCCAAGGTTGCTGAGCCCCACATTTGGGACAGAACTGAGTAGCCAGAAACCTCTTGCTGAGGATAACCCTATGCCCACACCGAGAACTCCCTGCTGATGTTGGGTGGGGGTGCCGGCCTCCTGGGCATGCTCACACCCAAGGACCAAGGTGTTAGCGATGCTGCCTGCAGCCTTGAGTAGCTCCCTCTTTTTCCACTGCTGCTGCAATAAACTGTCCCAAACTGAAAGGCTTAAAGAAAATCAAATGCGTTCTTTTTCAGAGAATCCTGATTCTCTGGAGATCAGAAGTCCAAAACCAGTCTCGCTGGGCTAAAATCAAGGTCTCCACAGGGCTGTATCCCCTTCTCTCTTTCCTACCTCTTTCCCTTAGCAGCACTTTTGTGATGACGTTGTGCCCACTAGATGGTCCGAGATAATTCTCCATCCCAAGATCCTCCACCACATGAGGTGACACACCCACAGTTTCTGGGGATCAGGATAGCATCTTTGGGGCTGTTATTCTGCCCTCCACAGTAGCATGTAGAATGTTCGGCATCTACCGGGACCCACTCCTGCAACACAGGAAAAGCAAAAGCCATGCCCCTCCTGACATGTCTGGACTGCTCCATGCACACCTTCTTTCCAGCATCGGCAGGTCCTCGTCCCCAGCCTCTTCTCTCCTTGAATTCCTGCAGGGTGCTTCTGCATCCTCTGGACTGTAGACTCAGAGACTTACATCCACTACACCACTTTGGACCACAGTGGTAAACCCTGCCTCCATTTGACCAGCTGTTGGCAGCCCTGTCCTCAACACCCCTTCCAACTAGTTTCCCCAAGTCCTTGAACAGGATTGGGAGGAGCCTGCTTGTGGAAACCTTAGTCTCTCTAAGATAGCAGTTTCCAAAATTATTTTGGAATTTTGGTAGAAAAACCTTTTTTCCCCCAAAGAAAACTTAAACAGAGCTCTAATATATAGAATAGATCTAAGTGGCGTTGACCTAGCTGAAATGGGAGAGGAAGATCTGGGGTCTCTGTGCTCTGCCCTTCCTTCTGCCAACCACGCCCCAACCCTGACGTGGTCCGAGGTGGTCCGAGGTGGCCCTGCCAAGGGACATTAGGCTCTAGATTGAGCTAAGTGACCCCTGTTCCAAAGGAATAGATCATGCCACCTGTCTTGATATAACTATTGCACAAATCTGCTTGGAACTAGGAATGACTTACCCTTTGAAAAACAACGTCTAATCAAAAGTGTCTCTGAACCGGTTACATCTGGAGAAGTCTCCACAAGTGTTGGCTCAAATCCTAACAGTCAAGCGGGGCCGCGAACACCACACAAACTCTCTCAGTGCAGTGATCATGTGCCCCCATCTGGCATCTAACCCACGTGTGAGGGACAGGAAAGATGCTCGCTGCCTGCTGGAGGCTGAGTCCCTGGAAGCAGGACCGTGGGCTCTGGAGAGAGTGTGCCTGGTTCAGATCCCCACTCTGATGCATCTTAGCATGAGTCGGCACGCATTGCTCGAGTGTCTTCATCTGTGCAACGTGAATTGTCATGAAAGCTACATGAGATATACCTATAAACTGCTTAGATAGTGTGTGGTGCATAGTATGAATTCAATAAATATTAGCCATCATTTCTTTTTCTTGCTTTTTTTGCTCAGTGCTAGTGGCTATTCTACTTGACATCAGCAACAGCAAATGCTCCTGGCTGAGCCCCTGCCTCTAAGGGACCGGATGTTGTCAACTCTACTGAAGGTTTGGGCGTGAGCACTTCTGGTCCCCTCCCAAAGCTGATCAAATTCTACGACCAGTTTCGTAAAATTCTAGATGGAATTGTTTCTCCACCAAGCCAACTGCAAGATAGTAACATGATCGGCCTCTGAAAGACGTCTTTATGGGAAATTTCTCCTGACTTTCAGAAGAAGTCATGGGGTTATCCTGACCACATGACATGCAGCTCCACTGTGACTGAAGTTACAAAGGTGTTGGTTAGCAATGATGAGCTATGGTCTGGAATTGATTCTGTTACCTAAAAGAAGGTAAAGGAGTGTTGCAAACGACAAGCTCCCCTGCCAAGCTGGCCAATCTTGCAGCCTTTTCTTTAAAAAGGAAGTAACCAAACTCAGCTGAAAGTGCTTTGTTTATCAGACCACTCCAGGAGAGTAATTTGTGATAGTGGTGGGTTCCTCAAGGAGCTCAGGGCCAGAACTCAAACCTCTGCAGAAATGGATACAGCTATAAATCAGTTATGAGCAACATACCCACCGTCCAGAAACTGTTACCCCTGACCACTGATCTACGTTCTTCTCGGCTGGGTTTAAGGAATTTTTAATCAGGCTCTTATCTGAGTTGTCATCATCAAACCTCATCACCGTCAAGCAGATCTTTGCAGAGAAGGTGTAGTGGTAACCACTAAGTATCCTCTAAGTGAGCAGAGAGCTCGCCCTCAACGTTCACTCAGCCTCTCATTGCTCATAGACAAGGGCGGCAGGATGTCGAAAGCAGGCCTTCTAAAGCACCCTGCGACGTGTCCATCTCTCTCTGCACAAACACCAAAAAAGTGCTTATTTTACTGACTAGCGCATCCGAACACATGGTATCAAATGACACCACCAGGTCTGGGTGAAAAGCGAGCTTTCTCCCCACCTTCAGTGCTCCCCTACCCCAAAACATCCCTGGAAGGAAACACCACTGCCAATTTATGGAGAATTCTTCCAAGAATATGCATAAAAGGGCTTTCTACTGAAATAGCATCTCATGCCACATGTATTTTGGTGTTTTTGTTTTCTTGGAGATCTTCCCATGTGAATGCATGTAGAACTGCTTCAGATTTTTAACACTTAAAGAGTGAATTCCAAAAAATGGACCTACCAGGAATTATTTATCAAGTCTCCTCTTCATGGACATTTAGATTGTTTTAATCTTTTGCTGCTCAAAAAACAAAATGAAGATCCACGTACAGCATTTCACACATGTTTAAATATATGTATACGATAAATTCCCATACCTAGACTGGATGAGTCAAAGAACAAGCAAATTTGCAATTTTGTTAAACATTCCCAAATTGCTGCCCACAGACACTGTACCAGTTCACACCACTCCTGCCTGTTTCTCTCACTCTTGCCAAAGCACCATGTTACCGCTTTCTTGGTCTTTGCATGCTTAGTGGGTGAAAAAAAATCTAAGTACAATTTTAATGCAGTTCTCTAGCTATGAGTGAAGTTAGCTATCTTTTAAAATGTCTAAGACCCTTTGTATCCCCTTATCTACAAACTGCTCATGTACACTTTTCTCTGGGTTGTTAGATATTTTTAAATTTATTTGTAGGTGATCTGCACCTGTTAAGGAAATTAGCCTTGTGTCTGTGATATGAATTACAAATGTTCCCCAAATTCTCATTTGTCTTTTTATTTTGATGTGTGTTATATTTGTCATTAAAAATCATTTGATTCTACTGTAGTTGAATTACTTAATCTATTTTTTTATGTCTTCTGGATTTGGTTTCATGCTTACAAAGACCTTTCCCGTCCCAAGACTCAAGTGAAAAAATACTGATTTTATGGTGAATACTTTTACAGTTTTCTATTACAATTTAAATCTTTGTTCTTTTGATATTTATTTTGGTGGAAGGTATGAAGTATGGGTCCCATTTTACTAATTTATTTTTAGAAGAGGGCTATCCAGTGTCCCAGTATCATTTATTGAGTAGTCTGCGTTTATCATATGGTAAAGAATTGCAGTCTGTATTTGAGGCTATTTCTGGACTCTCTTCTATGCCACCGACATCCCCGCACCCCGCGTCACACAAACGCCACACAACACTGCAATTTAAAGTCTAGTTGGGTCAGATCGCACTTACTTTCCACATGTTCCTAGCTATTGCTGATTTTTCAATGTAACTTGGAATCCCCTAATATGTTCTGCTGGGAGTGTTACTACTATTGCAGTAAATTTATAGGTTAGTTTAGGGAAAAGTGATTCTTTATGATGAATTCTCCCATGTAGGAAAACTTTTCCGTTGTTCACTTGTTCTCTTATATCCCACACTATGTTGTAAATTTTTAGACAGATAGCCCTTGAATATTTTTTAAGTTTATCTGTTGTATTTTTATCCTAACTGATGCAATTGCAAATGGACTCTTTTCCCCAATAATTCTAATGGATGTTTTTGGTATATAAATTAGTGGTATAAAAATTAAATATTAATGAGTGGCATTAATTTCTATATATTTTATACCTGAAGCCATATTACAAAATCCTCCTATTTGCAATAGCTTTTTGATTTATTCTCTTGGATTTACTAAGTGAATAATTGTGCTTCTGAAAATAGTGATAATTTTAACTCTTTCCAATTTTCAGAACTCATTTCCTTCACTAATCTAATTGTATTAGCTTGTACCTCTAGCAGAGTATTAAATAATAGTGATGCTAATGGGTGTCCTGGGTTAATTTTTTTCCTGACTTTAATGGGGATGCTTCCAGTGTTTTCCCATTATACATAATGCCACACACTAGAAACATATGTGTCCTAACACTAAGGAAATATGTATCTGATCCTGTAGTAAAAAAGAAATATGAGGGGCAGCCTCCGTGGCTGAGTGGTTAAGTTCGTGAGCTCCCCTGCAGCAGCCCAGGGTTTGGATCCTGGGAGTGGACATGGCACCGTTCATCAGGCCACGTTGAGCGGCGTTCCACATCCCACAACTAGAAGGACCGGCAACTAAGATATACAACTGTGTACAGGGGGGTTGGGGGAGTTAAAGCAGGAAAAAAAGTAAAGATTGGCAACAGTTGTTAGCCCAGGTGCCAATCTTTAAAAAAAAAAAAAAAGAAATATGATCCTGAAAGGGTTTTGAATCACGTGTCGATGTTGAATATTAACAAGTGCTTTTTTAACACCAATGGAGATTTTTTATTAATATAATGAACAACGTTAGCAAATATGTTAATATTGAGCTTATGAGATTGAATTTTGGATTCCTATAATAAATCTCCATTGGTTAAGCTATATTATTTTTTAATATATAATCAGACTCTGTTTTCTAATATTTTGTTTAAGATATTTGTCGCTTTTTATAAGTGAGATTTGATCTGAAGTTTTCTTTTTTCTGTTATTTTTGTCTGATTTTGCTATCAATTTTTAACACATCGAAAGAATTTAAAGGGGGCAGCCCAGTGATACAGTAGTTAAGTTCGTGCTCCACTTCAGCTGCCCCGGGTTTGCCGGTTCAGATCCTGGGTGTGGACCTACACACTGCTCATCAAGCCATGCTGAGGCAGCATCCCACATACAAAATCGAGGAAGATTGACACAGATGTTAGCTCAGGGCCAATCTTCCTCCAAAATTAAAAGAATTTAAAGCATCCCTTCTATTCCCACACTATGAAACAATTTAAATAGCATTGCCAACAGCTATTCTTAAAGGTTTAAAAGAATTTCCTGTGAAACCAGGCCAGGCACATTCACTCATGTCTATGCTTTCTCTCTTAATTGGTCCGCTTGTGTTTCCTATATCTTCTGTACTCAGTGTTGGTAATTCATGTTTTCTAGAAAACTCAACCATTTCACTCAAGCCATCGAATTAATTGGCACAGAGTAGAGCAGAAATCTCTTCCGAGTCTCTCAGTGTTTTCTCTACGACCCATAGATCTGTTCATCTTCTTTCAGCAAGAGCTAGTGGGGGCATTGGGAAGAGGTTGTATTGGGTTGTTTTTCCCTTTCCTATTTTTCCTCCAAAGGAGCAACCTTTGAAATTATTTTACTGATTTTCTGTTTTGAAATTCATTGATTTCTACTGTTATCCTTAAATCTTTCCTTTTGCCTCCCTAAGATTTATTTAATTATTAATTTTTCTAAATTTTTCATTGAGTACTTAAGTTATTTTATTCTTTCTTATTTATCTGCATGGTGTAATTATTTAAGGTTATGAATTTTCCTCTGAGCACGTCTGTAGCTATATCCAATTAGATCCAACATATAATTATTTATAACCATTCTTTCTGAGAGACTCTGAGATTTCCGTTTTTATTCCCTTTCTTACCTGAATTGTTTTATTATCAATTTTGCAGGCAGTGAGATTTTTGTTCGTTTATGTCTTATGCTTTTGTGGTTAATATTTATTTTCTGATTTTGTGGTTAATTTCTAGCTTTATGGCGTTGTGATCAGAGAATGTAATCTGAAGATTTTTTCCCTGTGATCAGCTTTTGTCTGTGACAGTTTAGTTGTTACCTCATAGGGCAGTTGTAATCCCGATTTTCAGATCACTGTGTTAGACAGACACCCATGATGTCTGCAGTAACGTGCTTTGCTTACAGCGCCTACGTCCATATTTAGTCTTTTGATGTTGACTTGTCTCGGGGCTGAGAGACTAGAAACAACCTCTCCTGTTACCAGTGAGTCTCTGCATCTCTCTCCCTGGGTTCCTGCCTTCACGCTGACTGAAAGTTCATGGACAGTCTACAATACGTAGATATTCACAAATTATGAGCTCTTTTCATTACAATCCCTATCATCACAAAGTGTCTTTCTTTGTCTCCTGCAACACTTTCTGCCTGAAGCTAGCCTTGTCTGATGATAAAATATGGCTCCTGTGCTCCCCTGTTGTATATATTTGCCTGATAGAACTTGGCCTGCCTTCTCAATTTCAACTTTTCTCAGGCACTTTGTTTCAAGTGTATACACCATGTAGCTCAGTTTTGCTTAGTGATTGAGAAAAAAAGATAGCCTTTTTCTTTTAATAGTTTAGTCCATTTACAAATACAGATGCAAAAGATATGCATCAACTGAGTTTTATCATCATGTTTCATGGTATGCTTTCAGTTTTATTGCCCTTTTTCTTTTACTACATACTCTGTGTTTACTTTGTTTTCTGTGCATGTTTCTACAGACAGAAAGATTTACACTTAGTTTTAGCTGTTCCTTTTATAACAACAACTTATGTAATGCACTCATTTATTCCTTTTAGGTGGTTTTTATTGACCCCTACCACAAGCAAGGATGAAGTTAGGGCTCTACTAATTTTCAGTGTCTCTTCCAACACATCTTCACCCAATTCTGGTCAATTATACTGTTTTTCTTAGTGCTTAGCTTGTTGTCTGGAAGTAGAGTCTCCATGAACGTGTGTTCATGTTGGACACTGCTCAACTTCAGGGAGTGCCGATTTCGTAGACTACAGAGTATTTAACGGTACCTGTGCTTCCAGTGCTTGTTTGCTTTTATACTGCAGGTTATAAAAGATTGTGGAACCAAGATATTGATATTACTTTTCATCTTCTCTTCTGCCTTCTACTCCCCGGTTTTGCTAGATGATGCCTGCATTTCAGGATTCTGTGACATTTACATTCTGTTCCATACCCACCATTCCCATATCTCTTTTCACTTTCTGGTCCAATGAATTCTGTGCTCACTGTCTGTCTTTTGCCCTAGTTTCTCTGTTGGCTAGAATTCATCGCAGCTAACGTGAGCCTTAAAATGGATTGTGAAAACTGTATTAATCGAGTTATCACAACTTCAAAATATTTGTTTATTGTTTTTACACTTGACTACAGTTTGCCTGCATACAAAATTATTGGCTCACACTTTTCTTCTTTGAGGACACGGGACTCGTTGCTTAGCTGGGTCCCAGTGCAGACTTCCACTTTGGAGACGTCTGGAACCATCAGACTGTTTTTTTCCTGCTGGGCGTTTTGTGGGAGTTTCAGTCTGGAGGCCCAAGACTTACTTCTTTGTCTTTGAAGTCAAATAACATGATTTGAGTAAATTTCTGTCTTGGTTGTTCTATGATTTTTCTACTGGGACAATCTACAACTTCAAGGTTTCTTTTTATTCTATTTTATAATATAATTTAGTGTATTATCTTTTTCTTTGAAAGTGCATTTATGCATATTTTGTAGCTTGTTTCCCATCTACCATAGCGATAATTTCTGTCTATTCCTCTCTAACATCCTCTTCATTCCATTTCTTCTTGATCCCACTCTCCCTGTCCTGTCTAGGACTCAGCAGTGTCTAGTCTAATCTATGCTCCTTCAACGTGGCCTCCCCACCTCCTTCCTGAGCTCTAACCATTTCATGTTTTACCTTTTCTTTGCCTCATTACACGTGCTCTTCGATCTACCATCCTCCCCTGACCTCTTGTTTCATGGAAGTGATTGTTTTTAGAAATTGTGTATCTGTGTTTTTTTAAGCCATGAAAATACATTTGTGACAATTTCCTTCTGCTCCATGACAGCATTTTCCTTTCTTTAAAATCTTTTTACTGAGTTAGAATTGGCATGCAAAAAGCTGTACATATTTAACATATACAGCTCGATGAGTCTGGGGACAAGTTTCCACGTGAAACCATCACCTCCATCAAGGCCACAGACAAATCCACCGTCTCCCAAGTGTCCTCCCTCCACGTCATCGTCATTTTGTGTGTGTGGTAAGAACATCTAACATGAGATCGACCTTCTTAGCAAATTTTAAGTATACGCTACAGTACTGCTAGCTCTGGGCACTGTGCTGGATGTAGATCTCGAGAGCATGTTCCTCTTGCATAACTGAAAGTTCATCCCCTTTGACCATCAGCTCCCCATTTCTCCCTCCCCCCGGCCGCTGGCAAACACAGTTCTACTCTCTGCTTTTATGGGTCTGACAATGTTAGATTTCACGTATAGGCAAAATCATACAGTATTTGTCTGTCTGTGTCTGGCTTATTTCACTTAGCATAATATTCTCCAGTTTCATCCATGTTGTGGCAAATGGCAGGATTTTCTCCATTTTAAAAGCTAATATTCTATTGTGTATATATATACATACACCACATTTTCTTTATCCATTAATCCATGGATGAACATTTAGGATGTTTCCATGTCTTGGCTATTGTGAACATTGCTACAATGAACATGGGAGTACAAGTACCTTTTCAAGATCTTGATTTCAATTGCTTTGGATAAATAATAAGTGGAATTTCTGGATCATATGGTGGTTCTATTTTTTTTTTTTTTTTTGAGGAAGATTAGCCCTGAGCTAACTGCTGCCAATCCTCCTCTTTTTGCTGAGGGAGACTGGCCCTGAGCTGACATCCGTGCCCATCTTCCTCTACTTTATACGTGGGACGCCTACCACAGCATGGCTTGCCAAGCAGTGCCGTGTCCACACCCGGGATCCAAACCGGTAGACCCTGGGCCACAGACAAGCGGAATGTGCGAACTTAACATGGTGGCTCTATTTTTAATTTGTCGAGGACCCTCCATGCTGTTTTCCTCAGTGGCTGCACGAATTTACATCCGCATCAACAGTGTACAAGGGTTCCCTTTTCTCCACCTCCTCGCCAGCACTTGTCATCTTTTGCCTTTTTTGCTGATAACAGTTTTAACAGGTGTGAGGTGATATCTCATTGTGGTTTTGATTTGCATTTCCCTGATGACTAGCAACACTGAGCACCTTTTTCGCGTACCTGTTGGCTATCTCTATGTTTTCTTTGGAGAAAATTTATTCAGGTCCTTTACCTGTTTTTTAATTTGGTTATTTGGGGGTTTTTTGTTTGTTTTTTGCTATTGAGCTGTAGGAGTTCCTTATGTATTTTGGATATTAACCCTTCTCAGATCTGTGGTTTGCACACATTCTCCCATTCTGTAGGTTGTCTTTTCACTGTGTTAATTGTTTCCTTTGCGCTGCAGAAGCTTTTGGTTTGATGTAGTCCCACTTGTGTATTTCCACCTTTGTTTCCTCTGCTTTTGGAGTCAAATCCAAAAAATCGTTGCCGAGACCAATTATGATAGCATTTTCTGATGAATGTTCTTCATTTGTCATTTTTCCCTATTACTTCTTTTTTCTTATAGTCTTTTTTGTATAACCAGCGCTACCTCTTTCTTTCTGAATCAAATATTTGCAGAGTATTTATGCAGATGAAGGACCAGGGTTGTGTTGCAAACTAACAGATTCTCATGGCGCAGGGCTGTGTGTGTGCGAGCTTGTTCTTTTAGCTTTCCCTCCCCACAGGTTGGCAACCACAGTGCTGCCCAGGGTACAGCGCAGCTCTCCTGTTCTGACAGATCCACAGACAGCTCACTGTCACGTGGTTTGTGTGTGTAAGTCCTGTCCAACCTCACCTTCTGACCTCTTCAAGCCCATCTTAGTGAGTCAAGGTCCAGCCCAGCCCATACACCCATTTCTTACTGTTCCAAACTCACCACCTTGCAGGGTGAACTCAACCCTGCCGGGCTTGTATGGGATCTACAGCTTGCATGTCTCCTCATGGTGTCTTTCAGCATCCCAGTTTCACCTTCATAGCACGTGGCAGCCCTTCCTCAACATTGTTACGTGGGGTTATAGATGCTCCTGATCTCGCAGAAGATGGCGTTTGCATTTCTGTTTCTCAATATCCTAGCCGTTTTTCTGTTTTCTGAGAGGGAAGAGGAGCAAGTTGTGCTTATGCCATCTTGATAGAATCTGGGCATCTTCAACGCGCTTCCTAATGCTCAATAGTTGCAGCCAATCCCCGGAACTACTCCTGGGGGCTGGCGCTTGGCCTCCTCTGGCATCATTCAGATTAGCTCTGAGCCAGAGTCCTTTCCAGATGCCATCCTGCCTCTCCCCATTCTTCACCCACTTTCCTACTGAGGATAATTAAGAGGGGAAAAAAGGAAAGAAAATGAGGAGGTAGAGAGGTAGAGAGGAAAAGCTTTAGCAAATTACTTTGGAAAGGACGAAGATGTTGTACTTTTGTTTGTAAGGGAGGAGGCAGCTGAAATGTGAATGAGGACAATGGAGCCCCTGGCAAAACTAAGGCTTACTGACCAGGGCGGGTGGGAGGAGGGCCTCCCAGGGAAGGGGAAGCATGCCAGGGCAAACCCAGGGCATCTAAGACCTGCTCAATACCCACACTGACCCAAGAATATTAACGAAGTTTACCTAATATTTTCCTATTAAAGACCTGGCCTCCTCTACATTTCCAATCACAACAATATCAAGAGGAGGCCACGTTCACCATATAAATTAACTTTCAAACTATTGAACTCAAGAAGAACGGAATATCCTCACAACAGGTGGGCTCCTGGTGCTTTTATTATACCAGTTGTGCATCTTTGAAGGCATTCCCTCCACTGCTGCGCTAGTCAAAGGCATTGTGTCCAGCAGCATCTGCTCTCAAAACATCTGGCATCACTTCTTCACCATTCCTACCCATCCATGTTGGAAGGAAGCCTGAGTCTGACCACTTGCACCTGCTGAATTCCAGCTCCTGGACTGATGACACCACTAGTAGGCACACAGGACCCAGAATCCAAAGGGCCCGCCTGGTGGTTGCAAGTTCTCGCTAGATGGGGGCCAGGCTGCAGGCAGAGGGAGGAGAGCCTGTCTAGTTGAGATCCTGCTTGCTCTGTGGGCTTTGGGGACATGGCTTTGCTTTTACTGCTTCGTGACACCATAGTTCACGAGCAGATGACACCTAATTGGTTTGTTTAAAGCAACGGTCAGAAGAGTCTGCTAGTGCATTCGGCTTCCACGCGTGAGAAGCAGACTATGCTAACTACTTCAGACAAGAGATTAAGATCTGGGCTCGGGGGGCGAAGACTTCATCAGGTCACATATAGTCTGGCTTGAGATCAAATTGAAAAATCAATTTAAACTGAACAGAAAAAGCATGTCCATAATGCTGCAAAAAACAGGGAAACAAATTACCATTTCTTTTCGTAAGCCATCTCTGACTGGTGAGCCCCCTCCGCCTGCAGAGCTCTCCTACCATCTTGGCAACTTGGTTGTGAAGTTTGGCAGTCACAGATTTTCTTTTTCTTTTTTGCTATTATTAATCTTTCCTCGTGTAGCGTTAGTGCACAATATGGCTCACACCCTAACTGTGTTCTACAATTACTTTCTGAGTGGCCGTGTTAATAACACCGACATTAGCCATGGCCCTCTGAGTATTGTGCGGCAGTAACCGCCTGATTCGATACAGTGTTCATAATTAAAGGCCTGGATCTCAATAACGCAGGACCTGGTACCCTAAGGTAAGAATGCAAAGATGTATTTCTTATCCCCAACACCCCCACTGCCTTTGAAACTCAGTTAAACAGAATTTTACTATTTTGAATACTATTGAATAGAATATTACATTTTTTTCCTCTGTGAGCAAACCTAGTTGAGTCGTTGATATACAGGATATGAGCCTAATAAATATTACCTGAAATTGATTATACTATGAATCCACTGGGAGGAACAAGAGAATAATTGTTAATGCATTATTAGCTACTGGCAAAATACTATATTTTACATTTTACTACACAGATTGTCTATCCTAGTGCACATGGTTATATTGCATTATTTTCTTCCAGCTTGGTAGTTATTTTCAAGGATTTTCCACTGGTGCTACATTGGACTATACAGCAAATTAGTGATATTTCTAAAATGAAGATTATATAATGATGCTCTTTAGACGGCCAGAGATGGTCCTTGTGTAAAATACCTCCACCAACTGTCCACCAATTACTGTTCCAAAGCCTATTTTGTCTTTAAATATTTACCTGCTAAGAAAACAGTTGTTTTAAATATTTGCTAATCTTTCAGAATACTCCTGTGCAGGGAATTTAATTTTCTAAGTATAATTCACAAAGAATACAAGACAAGTATGCATTTTCAGACTTTTGCCAGGCAGCTCTACTAAACGGGCCGCAATGTCCTTCCCTCCTCAATTTATGGACTGGGCAGTGTATGGATGAATTCACATGGAACAAAGAGAAATGCAGCATGTGACACATGAGTGTCAGGACCTGCCCTCTGAGCTCCCAGCTGAAGCCCATCGACCCCCAGCTGTGGACTGGCCCTCCCCATAGACCAGAGGGTCTGAGTGGCTCTCACCCACATGAAGGCCTGGAGAGGGTGGCCTGGGAGCAGATCCGGAATGTCAGAATGTGGTTGAGCTCTGCCTTGTTTGCTGTCTTAAGATCTGCCCTGGTCTTTGATAAGCCCCCTCTAGCACCCAAACCAGGTCTCACTGTTCTCAGATCTTATTTAAAAATAAGATCCCGGCACCTAGTAACTTGGAGACCCGCCACCAACGAGCGGCTGCCCTGCCTGCAGGTCCCTGGACCCGCCCTCTGGGTTTCGCTCTGCGCGGAGAACCTTGAAGTCCTCCCGCCCGGCTCTACTGTTTTGTTGTCTACTTTGTTGACAACCACACTGGCCGGACAGCTGGACTCCTCGGCATTTTCCACTGTGCCACTCTCATTCCCAGCACAGCGAGTGTCTGTTCTCAGGCCCCTACCCTTCTCTGGGTCTGAATCCACAGCTAGACTTGTCGTGGGCAACTGTGGGTCCAAAGAAGACTCTAGACCACACCGCAAAGGTAATCCTGGCTTTTCAAAAGGAAATGCCTGTGGATAGCACAGTGCCAGCCACTGTCGCCATCTGGCTCATTAACTAGCCGTCATCACAGCACCGACCAGGCACTCCCACAAGTCAGGATGTTTTATGGGCATTTCCCTGAATCCCTGCAAAACCTCAGGAGGTACCTGCACCATCAAGACTTGGTTTCCAGACACAGCACTGGGCCTGGACCTGCCCAGGACCATAGCAGGGGGGTAGCAGAGCCAGTGATAGATGCTCAGATGAGCCTGATACTGAAGCACAGCTTGGCCACAAGCAAGAGGCACTACAGCTGCTGTGGCCTCTTCCTCAGGTCCATCCTCACCTGCTACCAGCTGGCGGTCATCACCTAGTGCCTACTGGTCATTGCCTGGTGCCCACAATCATCACCTGGTATCTATCAGTCATCACCTAGCACCCACAGTCATCACCTGGTGCCACAGTCATCATCTGGTACCCACGGTTATCACCTGGTGCCACAGTCATCATCTGGTACCCACGGTTATCACCTGGTGCACATTTCATAACCTGATACCCACAGTCATCACCTGGTGCCACAGTCATCACCTGGTGCCCACAGTCATCACCTGGTGCCCACAGTCATCACCTGGTGCCCACAATCATCAGCTGGTACCTATCAGTCATCACCTAGCACCCACAGTCATCACCTGGTGCCACAGTCATCACCTGGTACCCACGGTTATCACCTGGTGCCACAGTCATCACCTGGTGCCCACAGTCATCACCTGGTGCCCACAATCATCAGCTGGTACCTATCAGTCATCACCTAGCACCCACAGTCATCACCTGGTGCCACAGTCATCACCTGGTACCCACGGTTATCACCTGGTGCCACAGTCATCATCTGGTACCCACGGTTATCACCTGGTGCCACAGTCATCATCTGGTACCCACGGTTATCACCTGGTGCACATTTCATAACCTGACACCCACACCCATCACCTGGTACCTATCAGTCTTCACCTGGTGCCTATGATCATCACCTGGTACCCAGAAGCCATCAATGCCCCAGGAACCCAAGACTCCACAGCCTTGGGAAGCTTTCTCCCAGAAATATTCTTCAGGATGGAGTTTTGTCAGCACTTACTGAAAATTTTTAAAACAAAAAGCCCAGCTTGCTGTGAGCACCTCTTGTGAACATTCTATTTGAGCAGAGTCCAAATATATTTTAAAACCCCAAATTCCATGCATTTTACAAATTACTTTTTGTTGTTGTTGATGTGTGTGCTTTTTTATTTTTGGTAATTCTTAAGCATGTGGTTCCCTCTATAGGGTTTTTCTAAATTTTGGTCCCTTTAGCCGCCAGAAATTAAAACAAAAAGACTGTATGACTCTCTTGTTCTGACTCCCAAGGTTTCAAAAAGGAAACTATTGTTAACTGCAAATTACATTGAATAACTCACTTGGTGTGGGTTTTTCACTCAATTCTAATTATTAATAATTACCCTAAAGTTTTGGAGCTGGGTGTAAAAAGAAATATTCTTGCTCCTGCACGCCAAAAGACCATGCCCCCTTCCTTCTCACCCCCAGTGAGCCTTCCTGAGAAAGAGGAAGGGGAGGGAAGAGTTATGTACCTTGTTTTATGAAATAAATATATTCATGGGCCATTGTGCCAACTATATCTCATTTTTAATGAACCAGAAGAATTAACAGGACCCCAGCAGTAAATCCTTTGTTATATCAAACATTCTTTGTAAATAATCATCCTTTAATTTATTTGGAGGTTTTAATCATATTTTTGTACACTGTGTTTTCATAAAGCAGGACAACTCCATAATTAAGCAAGAATATAATTTTATCGGGTGTACAGTTTCATTTTGGAAATGAAGGCTTCATACAGAGATTTGAAATAAAGACTGATGCTTTCACAAACTTCCTATGTGAGAACCCTGCAGTGTCTGCTTAGGCAGAAAGATCCACGGAACCTTCCCTCCGGGGCCTGGGGGGCAGACTCGGACATGAAACGTGGCCACCCTGACAAAGCTGGCCACCCCGACACAGCTGGCCACCCCATGAGCACCGGCGCCAGCCGAAACATCACCAGGACTGGCAAACCAGTTCATTGCAGCATCTCTCTGTTGCTAAATGAGCTCCAAACACTGTCCTGACACCTTGGCACTTTCTGACTTCCAACAGCCATATCCTTTAAGACAATGGACTCATCTCGTTCCAGATTTGGATTCCATAAAATTCCATAAAAAACAAGATAGAAGTCACGCTAGACGCAGAATACTCAAAGTTTTCAAAATTACTTTTCCAAAACAGAAAAAAGATGAAGTTTTGGTTTTTTGCTCCATGATGGTTTCTTTCTTCTTTTTTTTTTGAGTGGATTGATTTGGAACAGATGAGGGGGGAGGTAAGACCCCAAGCTCAGTTAGTCGTGGCACCAGGGAAGAAAGGGCCAATAGTGGCTGCCTTGCTGTCATGACAATAGTACCAGAAGAGTGTCCTGTTTTGAGATCCTGGTGGGGACAGCTGGAGAAGAAGGAACCTTTACAGGCCTGATCCTTTGGTGGGAAGCTATCAGCCCAGTTACGGTGTCTCCTGGAAGCTATTCCAGGGGTGTACAATGAAAATCAATCATTGCCTCTGATCGGCAGAACCAGAATTTATGAAATGAGTGGTGGAGCGAAACTGGCAGAATTATCCTGCTACAAACCCAGTCAAAATGAAAGGGGAGGCTGAGATTTCTCCCCATTCCCCTCCCATTGCTAGAACACTGTATTTAATTGACTTACAATTTTTTCCCTAATATAATTCTTTATGAAACCTGCCTTGAGCAATGGATCCATGATTGTTCACCGAGGGTTGTGCCTCATTTGTTCCTGTAGATTGTGCCTAATTAACGTTAACTTGTCTGTACATAAAAAGTACAATAGGCTGTCCTTTCCAATTTAATTCCGACAGTTTAATCGAATCTGTATTCTTTCAAAAATAATTAGATCATTTACACTTCATTAACATGTAATGTAATGTTGAGACATTCATCATAATGATTTCTTATTTTTCTTGTGCAATATTATCTCCTCTAATGAAACCGTTAACACCATGCATGCCTTAATGAGCTGTATCGTATCACTCACAATTTCTGAAGAAAGCCACGTTTTTACAGATGAAATTGAATTATCGCGGTAGGTATGTTTTCAGCAGAATCTGTTCTTTTCGTGTTGGAAAACACCTTCCCACCACCCAGCCTACGGCGGCGCCACGCCAGCTTCAGACCAGCTGGTGAGAAGGAAGGGCCCAGGTTTCTCCCACTGGAACAGCAGAGCAGACTCTTCATGCAGCACAACACAGAGCACAACCTCGCAGCCGGCCACCTGCACTGCGGCCGGGAGGACGAGACCGTCAGGCAGCAGGCCTCCTCACTCCAGCTTAGAAAGCGTGGACGTAAGCCCCCTGAAGACAGACATGTGCCGTCCCCAAGCAAAAAAGTGAGGCCGCACCCTACCTGGCTCAGGCAGGCACAAGTAAGGCCGCTTACCAGGCCGTGGCTGCCTTTCACCACGTTTTATCGTTACACCATGAGCAGCAGTATCTTCAGACACAAGACAAGTCATCATAGGGAGGGTGTCACCTGACCCAGAGCTGAGCTCTCACCTGGACGGCCTCCATCAGGATAGGTGAGTAGTGGTTGGGGGCCCACAGGCAGTCAGCACCTAAATTGATTTTCTTGGGAGGAAGCAGCCAGCTGAGAAATGGAGGAAGGAGAGGAAGGGTGAGGGGGCTGTCCCCACCAGGAGAGAGTAGCTGCTGGCGAAATGGGGCCTCTGCTCTCCTCAGAACCCCCAGCGTATCCCCAGCTCCATTCTTCCGTCGCTCTGTGCAGCCTTCACAGGAGAAGAGAGCCTTCCCAACGCAGGCGGCTGAGGACAGGGGCCTGCATTCGACTGTGAAGAGGCCCAGGTGCCCCTTCAGGGCGGAACATCCCAGGGTGGCTTCCAAGGCGAGGTCATGAACCGATAGCTCTTACAATTCAGAGACCCTGGACAGCAAGTGACCCTGGACGGTGCCCAGGAAGGGTGCCAGGGGCACACAGGTGATAGTCAGCCTGCGGGACTCTTCATTCCGGAGTGTTCCTCAGCTACTGGCTGGAGGCGGGCCCCACCTCTGCCCCTCTTCCTTCACGGGACAGCAGCTTTCCACCCTCCCAGGACACGCAGGATGGAGAGCCAGGTGTCATCTCCACGTCGAGGCCCTCCGCCACCCTGCACTGCAGTTCAGCAAAGATCCCTAACGTGAGAACCGATGTCCCAGGCCTGAACCCTGATCGCACACCTGAGCAACACCCCCTCCTGTTATCCGAGAGCCACCTCTACCCGGAAGTTGATTAAAAACGAAGATGTCCTATGAAAGTGCATCTGAGCACACATGGAATTCACGCAAAGACACATTGACAGACTTCTCGTCACTGTATTTGCTGAGAGGCCCACCCTTCTTTATCCCATTAGACTTAGGACTGAAGTACCCAAGGACCCTGCAGTACTTAAACAAAGGGGCCCCGGCGTGTGTTATACACACAGACACCTAAACGTGCAGCCCCGTTTCCTATCCAAGTAGACACCCCCGCTAGAGATGGGGGCACAAAAGGCAGCCTGCCCAAAGGAATTCAGGCTCAGCTTCTGGGTATTGAGGCCGAGCGGTTTCCTCCTCTGCTCTGAGAGCCATTGGCTCAGACCACATGACCCACTCACTCTCCTGTATCCTCAGCATCTCTTCTGACGCTTTCCCTCCGCTTACAGGCTTACTCCGATTTCTCCAGCTGCAGAGGGCGTCCCTCCACCGTCTGTCCTGTCTCCCGTCTCCACGGCACAGCTGCTGGGCTCCTTCCCGCGCCAGCTCCCTGAAACCACGCACCCCCACAAAGGCGCTCCCAAGCCACCCTCCACCTCACGTTGTCAAATTCAACCCCTGTCTGCCCGATTCTTCTGCCACACGCTACCTGTAACACTGGGAGCCAATCCTCTTTCTTATAAACTCCTGCTGCTGTGACACCCCGTGCCACCCCTCCCCACCTCTCCCACCTGTCAGCCATGCTTGCTCAGTCTTCACCTTGAGCCACTGTCCCTGTCTGCCCTGGACTCTCATTGCTGCTATACATGCTGCTTGGTCCCACAAGCAAATGCAGAGCTTTAACTGCTTCTGTGCTAATGACCCCCAAACACGTTTTCTGAGACCCCTTCCAGACTCCGTAAGCACTGAGCAGATCTCCCCATGTCTGACCCACGGCTGTGTGTCCTTGGTGAACAGCAAGACCTTCCCGGAGTTCCAGCCAGGAGCCCGGGGTCACTGGTGATGGTCCCCTCCCCATCATGCCCAGTTTCGACCAGTCTCCAAGCCCCATGGGGCCTTTTCCCACCATCACCCCAGCTCTTGTCTCACCAACACCCCAGCCACATTACATACTTGCTCTTGCCTTCCAGCTGGGTGACTGTGTGTTCCACACCCATTCTGGTCCTGCTTCCAGCAGGGTCCATCTAAAACGCAAGCTGATTAAATTACTCACCCACCCAGGGCTCGTCAGTGGCTCCGACACCCTTCAGGATAAAGTTTAATCACCCACATTAGCCCAGACAGTCCCCTGCTCTGACTACTTCCCCCACTGGCTCCCCCACACAAACACTCTGCTCCTTGTCTCTGTGCCTTCACAATGCTGTTCCCTCTGCCTGAATGCCTGTCCCCAAATTATTTACCCAACTCTTACTCATCCTTCAAAACATAGCTCACATGGTGCCTCCTCCAGAAAGCTTTTCCAGACCTCAACTCTAATTCAGGTAATGCTGTGTCTCCAAAAGAAGCCCTTCAGAGGAAATGACATTGTTTTACGTTGCCGTTTAGTTCCTGCAACTGTGGATATGAATCCGTAAATTCTTAATATAAAATGCACTCAATACAAAAGGCTTTTTCTCATGAACTGCTGAGAAGGCAGCAGAGCGGCCAGGAGACCCAGTTCTGCCAGTTTCTCCAACTGCAGCACATCAGTCCGCCTGTCTGGGTCTCGGCTTTTTCAGGTGTAGAATGGAGGTTATGACGTCTACCCGGGACAAGGTAGAGACGCGCCGGCCCCTCTCCAGTGGAGGTCCAGTGTGGCCGTGTGACCTGAGTGAGGAGCCACACAGGCGTCGTGTTCCAGTCGCAAGCATGGAACCTGGAGGCCTCGCTGAGCGGCTGCCCCCTTGGCTCACACAGAAACCGGAACCAGACAGCGAGGTGGGAACCGGTAAAAATATCGCCCAGGTAAAGCCTGATCCTTGACCTAAAGATTATCTACGCACACACTACTTTTATTGTTCTGAAAATGGTATGAAAAGAGGAAACGAGGGTGTGTCCATATAACCTGGGTCTGCGGGTCGCAGTCATTGCCTCGAGACGTGGCTCTCGTCCTAAAATAGGAATCGTTTGTTTTCGTCAAGCTAGGACTTGCCGATGATCGAAGCGCACAAAAACTAGGAAACCAAAGCTGAAATGAAATAAGACAGGCAGCCCCTGAGACACTAGGATAATACCAAATGCATCTCTGTGTCCAGAGACGTGCATGGTCCCAAACCCACGTAACCCCATTGGCTTGTTTGCCTCGGGAGTTCTCGGCTCTGGGCTGTGGGATGGCTGGACACGTTGCTGGAGGTGAGATGCTCAGCCCGCGGCCAGCACGCAGCACCGTGGTATAGGCTGTGCAGAAGGGACTATATCTAAGGGTTTCTTGATCTCATTCAACTCACTCTATGTTTTGCCCACCATTAGATAAACAAAAACCATAGATAGATTTTTAATCGAGCAAAGGAAACAGAGGAGGTTTGGAATGCGACAACTTCCATGCAGTTTAGGCACCTTCTGTGTACTTTCTCTTCCTTGGAAGAGGGTGAGGAGTAAGCTGGTGATGGCAGGATGGTGAGCTGAGGTAGACAAATGTCGCCCTGAACCACTGAGCCTTTTGAAACAGTACAACGTAATTGTCCTGCAGAACATTTGGAGAAGCCAGGCTACTAATTAACCGCTAGTGCATCAATTAGTTACAATGGCTGTAATAACACACCGACAATGGTGTGAAGTTATGTGCCGCTGTGCCTCCTTCTCCATTGGGCGAGCTTTTCTTTCTTTAAGCTTTCGCTTTGAAGGTTTAAGTTAATAATTTATCCCTAATGAATTTAGTCATTCTGCTTCTCCAGTATGTAGGGCATTTAAACGACTGAAAGAAACAATGTTATTAACACAATTTTGCTTTAAAGAAAACTTTCGACGTTAGGAACAATATTTTCATATGAATGTTTCTATTCTCAGTTTCCAGAGGTGTATCGATGCATTTAGCTAGTTTGGCAAAGACATTTGAAAGAGATTTGGAAATTATACAAAGTTCATTTCCCTTTGGTCGGTGATTTACAACATTTCATGAAAATTTAGTTCATCTTCTATAAGATATATAAACATGTGCAACACATACATAATATATGAATAAAAGTAATCCACGATACAGCGAAATTGTTTATAAGCCTAACTTCTTTTCTTTTTTTGATAGGAGAAAATGATAAAGAGAAGTAAATTGATTTGCTGAAACAAATTCCAAGTAATAAAAAAAAAAAAACCTTCCAAGATGCATCTCCAGCTGTCCACACCCCAGACAGATGTTCTCATGAACAAAGAGCTTTGAGTCGCACTCTCCTCCCGCCCCAGGGAGGAACGACAAGGCTGCTATCCTCCCGCCCTTTCCTGTGCCCCCTTCCTCCGCTCCGCCCAGTTTCTGCAGACTCCTTCTGACTGGCGCTTTCCCTTCTCTCTGTGGTGAGTTCCTTGTTCAGGCAGCACCTTCTGACTGCAAATGCAGCCACACGTGTGCCCTCGACAAAGAAGGAAGCGCAAGATCCTGCAGTCCCACGCAGGAGCAGGTGTGTTTCAAGTCGGTGAGCGGGAGCATCCGCACTCAGAAAAAAATGGACTCAGTAGCTTTAAAATACTTATTTTACCAAATTATTTCCGCTGAGAAGCAGTGTTTAAAACAGTGAAGAGTTACAGTGAAGTGTTTCTGAACACTTAGTGAAAGCTCAGTGAACACGTTTTGAAGCTTGGTGAAAGCAAGCCTACGTGGCGGGTCTGGGGGAGGCTGCCCGAGACCATCACCGCTCTGGGCTCTGATGCGATCAGCAGACCTAAGAAAACAAAGTAAGTGCATCCCAGGTGGGGAAAATGGGTTTTTTTGTTTTAATCTTTTTTACCTTTTCATTTGGAAATGAGTGTAGCTTCATGGGAAATGGCAAAGACAGCACAGAAAGGTCCCACTTCCTACTTCCTCACACAGCTTCCGCCAATGGCCGCGTCTGTTTTCTCCAACTTTATTGAGATGTAGTTGACATATAATGAAAAGGTTTTGCTAATGTAAACATTAACGAGGGAAGATGCTGCAAATCTTCTAGCTTCTCCTTGTACTAATTCTTTTCGTTAATAATTCATTACACAGTTTGTTTTTTGTTTTTTTCTTTCTTTTTTTTTTGATGAGGAAGATTGCCCTGAGCTAATATCTTTTGACAATCTTCCTCTTTTTGCTTGAGGAAGATTGTCGCTGAGCTAACATCTGTGCCTATCTTCCTCTATGTTACGTGAGATGCCCCCACAGTGTGGCTTGATGAGTGGTGTGTAGGTCCACACCGAGGGGTCAAATCCGTGAACTTAACGGCTCCACCACCAGGCTGGCCCCAAGTCGTTACACAGTTTTTGATTCTCAGTTCTAAGCATTAGGCTGAAGAGGAAGAAACAGTGATGGCTGAGACCCAAGCCCTGAGGACAGTAGCTTGGAATCCAGGATGATGGAGCAACAGGGTGGCTCCGGTATGAAGCAGAGCAGCTCTGAGCAGGGGCTGGGCTGGGGGCACAGCCTGGAGGAGAAGGCGCTTGGTGACGGCCAGGATGCCGATGCGGACACGGGTCCCGAGGGGAGCCTGGGTGGGTGAACACAGCAGGCTTTCAGAATCGACCGTTATGGGGAGATCCTCCTCGGAGGTCACAGGAGGTTCAGGGCGCCGGCATCTGAGAAAGGAGCTCTAGGAACATCTGTTGCGACGCTCTCCGCGTACAGGGTACACGTCCTACGGCGGAGGGAGGTAGATTGGGCGCTTCCCCTGCAGGCTCTGGACAATGGATTCTCTTTGAAAACAGCCATGGAGGAAGTGCCTAAGGTTCTGATCCGCAGTGTAAGGAGAGCAGAGCGAGACCGATGGCAGTGAAGGCTCGTGCGGGAACTCCTGCACCTTGGACGCCATCTGCAGGGTCAGCAACAGCATCGGAGAAGCAGTGTGGGTCCAGGAGACATCCCAACCTTGGCAGCATCGTACGCAGTGACCACTGACCACTGAGGCCAAGGCTGGCCTATGACCCGTGGACCTGTGACCTATGAGCCTGTGACCTAGGGATCTCTGACCTTTGACCCCAGCTGCCTCCATACACTCTCTGCAGGTGGCCCGTAATGCCTCCATCCCTCAGCTCCCCAGCCTGCCTCTCTTGATCAGAAGCAGGGAGGACCACTCTCCCCGGCGGCGCAGTGTGATGGCTGGATGAGCTGCGGCTGCTCTGCAGGCCCTTTGGACGCAGTCTCTCTCACCTCTGCTGCGTGCACCTGCAGCACAGGGGAGAACGGGAAGGGGCCCCCAGCCTTGTCATGGCGGTGGTGGTCCTGGCCCTACCTCCCACCTGAGTGCTGGCCAACTCACACGTGTCTGCCAGGCAGGGTTTCCACTCAAACGTGGCCGTGGGAGCCGGCTCGCCTCCCAGGACTCAAGAGCTGGGACTCTGTGGCCAGCCCCGCTTATGTGAGGAGGCGCCTCTGGGGGAGAGGGAGACGGCTCTGTCCTCACTGCTCCCTCTGCCCACGTAAGCCTCAAGGGCCCTCAGGAACCGCCGCTGACCCATCAGACCCCAGAGGTCAGCACGCTTGAGGAGGGCAGGTCCCCACTTCTCTCCCTGCTCAGGCCCCTCCGCGTGGTCCCACTCTGGGAGTCCGCACCCCCCCCAGGGCACCAAGACTTTGTCAAGTTACCCCTCACCCATTGGAATTCAGAGCTGGAGGCCCAGGGGGATCCTGCCGGGCAGCTCCTCGGGTCTGAGGTGCACCCATGGGAGCGGCCACGCCAGGTCTTCAGACAGGTGACCCGCTGCCTCTGGGGAGGTGGCTTCCAGGCCTGTCACCACACTCTGGAATCCAGAGCATTGATCCTATGTTTGACGTGAAGAGAATTGAAGCTCTGGTCTCATTAGATAAACTGGCTGTGGGTGAAGATCACGGGAGACGCTCTCCCCTTTTGTGTGACACTGAATGGCCGCAGCAGGCAGCCCCTTGTGCACAATTGATTTCAAGCCGAGTTTTGTCTGAAAGATGCTTCTAGATTATGACAAGAAAGCATTCTATAATCCTCCTGCCAATGTCGTTGTGTTTAACAGACATGCAATTCTTATCACCGATTGATAACACTTAACTCCAAGCGTATTTCAGCTCCAGGGAGGACATTGAGGTTCGCCCGCGAGCAAAGCTGACCCCACGCTCTGCTTGTTTGCTGAGAGGACGCCACGTTTGCTGGCAAATCCGTAAGGGCAGTTGTGCAGGCAGGTGGCTATGGATTTGCTATCTCAGCCTGAAGTGTTTGCTGCTGATTATGTGATTAAATCAATAATAATTTCTGCTTGGATCCCGCGCTTCTTGACTCGTCTTTGGCCCACGGTGTGAGCAGAGCAGTGAGCTCCAACCCCGGAGCCTGAAGTACTTCATGGGAGAGAAAATGCCAGAGGTGTGGCAGGTGGCTTCCAGACCCCAATAGAAAGCAAAATATTGTAACGGATCTGTAGGTAAATGAGTGAGGGACCTTTGTCGTGAGGAGGAAATGTGACATGTGTGGGCGAGGACTCATGTGATCCATGTGCCTGTTTGTTCTGGCTCTACCGGAGATCATACTGATCCTTCACTCCACGTTAACAGATACCCCTCCTTCCTGCGAAGGGGGATCTACCTTTAAACAGACTCCTGCATTTGGTGGGTGTGTCACCCAGGCAGTGACATCAGGGGGCAGTTAACCGCCAGGCACTTCAGAGCACAGAGGCACCCCCTTCTCCCTCCTTCCTCCGCGATCCGGACCCCAGGGCAGCGGGAGGGCTCAACCCACACCCACACCCACACCAAGATGAATGTGAGCCCCAGAGCCCCAAGAACACACACACTTCCCTTTCATGACTGGCTTCGCTCTGGACTGTCCTCAGCGGCACTCTTCGTTTTACCGTAAATGGCATCAATAATGCCACTTGTCATAGCTGACGTGTCAGTCTGCAGCACATTGGCAGAACCCCGGGCTTTGGGGGAGTCTTCCCTTCCTCCCCCCAAGCTCTAGGTGGCTGGAAGAGTGTCACTTTGATAGCAACTTCTGCACCACTCCAGCTCTCAGCAGGAAAATCTGGGGCAATTCAGTGTCTCGGCAGAAATCACGGGGACACCAACAGATCTTTTAGAAATCAAAACATCTGGTCAGTCACCTTCTCCCATATGGGTAAACAGAGCTTGGTTAATAAGGCCGGGTTAGGAAACCGACGGAAGGCGAGCGTAGTCTTAACGGTTACAGGATGGTGCTGGGCTAACGTGCCGACCCTGGGAATGGTCCACACGGCGCTGGACCACAGCTGCGCTAATCAGTTCCTTTAAACAACAAATCGCTTGTGGTGATGTTAAATACTACTGAAAAAAAAATTCAGACAGCCCCAGGGACTGTGTTCATCAGTTCGCTTGTAAAAGGCAAGTTTCCTGAGGTTCCTGCATTCAGAGCCAGTTCAGTACTTATTAGGCGTACGCAATTGTAATAGTAATTACTATTTATCTATTGGGAATTGGGCTTTAAAAAAAAGTATTATTTTGTTGGAAGAGGGGGGTAGGGGAGGGAGAGAGCTTTCCGTGTCTCAAAAACCCAGCTAAACCGCTACTTCCGGAGCACAGGGAGACCACTCCTCGGGCACCTCCAAGACGAGAATTCCTGTTCGCCGTGCCTTCCTACGAGGAGGCTTGCTTGCGAGGTGCGGCTGGCTAATTATGGCCTTGCAAACAACAGAATGCCTTTCCAGGTCCCTTCAAAAGGTTGAGCTCTTTCACTCCAAGTCGTTGGCACGTTTCCATAAAAATAAAAGCCCGTTTCCAGCCCCTGACGCACTGCAGCCCTTCGGTCCAACTGTTCCGCACTGCAGCGTCCACGTACCTGCACCATCCAAATCATATGCCACAGGGCCCTGTTCACCGCCTTTCCACACCGAGGGAGTCCAGAGAAAAACCTGCCCTGTGAAAAATAAAAAGGGGGAGAAATCCACAGACAGACACCAGCTGTACCACTGCAGGCAAGCCAAACCCTGCAACGCCGGATCAGCCCAGGCTCGTCCCACCCCCTCACCCCCGGGTCCCTCGATCGGATCCTTCTCTCAGAGGGCGTCGCCTCCTCTAGCAGACCCCCTTGCATCCGTGGCATCCATCTCTACAGCATCTCCTCCAGCTCCTTAAGGAACAAGCCGTACAGGGTGGGGCCGCCTGTTCCAGTCTACAAGGAACAGGCTGTCCAGAAGGCTTCGGACTGGAAAACGAACTCACGCCCTGAGTTTCCGGACACCTCCAACCTGCTGCAAAAGACAGGTGGTCACACCAACAGACCCTAAGCTCCCCTCGGCGACACAGGGTCACATGGACTGTGGGTGGAACTGGCTGCAGCCGTTAGAACGGGGCTTGGGGAATGGGGTGCGGGCTCATTGGACGTGAGTGCAGCGTGGGTGGCACAGCCACACCAACCTCCCTGACTGAGGCTGTCATCGAGGAGGCCAGGTTGCCGGCTCACCCTCCACGCCAGACCCGGTGGCGCCAGCCACCAACCTGGGATGTGTGGGCAACGGGGAGATCCTAGCTGACCACTTTGTGAATGGGCTTTCAACTCTGAGTTCTCAAGGGTACAGAGGCCAGCTGGTCAGGGACCTTCCTCTTTCCTTCCCTCCTGCTGTCTTTCTGTCCCCGTTTCTGGAGGGGGCAGAGTTGATGCGGAAGATAAGCTGACTGTCACCCCTCGAAGCCGGGCTGCCTGGCTCCCACTCTGGGTGCTGTCCGGAGGCCCATGGGTGCCCGTCCTGGATCAGAGCTCACGTCTGCCCGTCCACACACTTCCGAGTGTTTCCTGGTTTGAAATGCATTCAGGTTGGATTTTTGACACTGTTAATGCTTCCTTTGGGTTTCTATTCTCAGGACTGGAGGCACTTTCCCTGAGATAGGACGAGTCTGTACTCCCAGAACAGAAGATGGCCCCACGGCCTCGGGGAAAGACCAACAACGGGACTTGCTGGCCTGGTGTCCGCTGCTCAGTCCTGCCAGAACCCCTCCTTCTAGAGCCCCGGTCCCTGACCCATGAAAGGGAACCACACACTGACCTTGCATGGCTTTGGAGAGCATGAAATGAGGTAACCAGTGAACACGGTGGAGAAGAGCAACGTCGGTTTGTTAAATCACGGCCGACCTAAAACTCCCACTTAGGAGTTAGCTCTGGTATAAAAAAAGCAATCTGAATTTTAAAATATTTTCAAAGAAAAGTAGTCTGTCTTCATTAATTGTTATTGAGGCAAATAAAGCATCCCGCTGGAATTAACATATAATATGTGTGTATAAAACACTTTGTTCTCTCATAGTCTCCCATAATTTGGTCCAGGTTTTTTATTGTTAAGAAAAAACATCTTTGCTTCAATGATGCAGTTATAAATTTCTAATGCTCATTGATTGATATGAACTCTGAACTAGTAAAATCCAACTTACTAAGGTTTGTGTGTCCACATGCATCCGACCCTTTCAAATAGCTATTCAAATCTTGTAGCTCAACCCACAGCAGACACTTGAAGCCCCTGTTTGGCTCTTTTAAATGCCTCGTCCCAAACAAATTCCCACGGTGCTGATGGCGGACAGCCTCCTGCAACACCCGCAGAGTCTCACCCCAATCCTGTGATAAGAGCAGCGCCAAGGGCTATGAGCACGACCTCCCCGTTTTTCTTGACCATCCTGTAGTTGCCACATTCTGACCCCTCCAGCCACTATGAAAGCAGTTCTGGTAAGGTCGCGGAGGGAATCGATGTAAAGAATGCCAGTGCCCCCTCCCACTGCCATCCCCCAGCCGCCCACCCCAACCTGGACCAGTCTGTCATGAGGAGAGTCTCTCTTAATACAAGCAAGCACAGGGGGACATTTCCAGGTTACATGTCTTTGGGTGATAGAACGACACCGTCTTCCAGAAGTGTCCCTGAGCCCCATGCTCACCAGCTCTGTCCCTCGGGGCTCCTAGGGTAACTTGTGGCCACCTGGTGCTTTCCTGGAAGACTGTGTTGTTTCTGTCCCTAGGAGGAAGTACAAGACGTGATGAGCCAGTGCCAGACATCTGGAGCAGTAAAGGAAACAGCATAATCTTTTTCAATAAAATTGGTTGGACTTGGGGTCAGCCTGGTGGCGCAGTGGTTAAGTTTACAGGCTCCGCTTTGGCACCTGGGGTTGGCTGGTTCAGATCCTGGGCATGCAACTACACACTGCTCACAAAGCTGTGCTGTGGCAGCATCCCACATAGAAGAACTAGGACTTCCAACCAGAGTATACAGCTATGGACTGGGGCTTTGGGGAGGGGAAAAAAAATTGGTTGGACTTAATCCAAAGTGAGTGGATTGGAGCCAGACATCAGACTGGAACCCACAATGTGAGCCACTGCTACCGCAACCCAAGAGGTCATACCCATTAAAGGATGAGACAATGCCTCTGCTCCAAGGGGGAATCTCTCTAAAGACGTTAGTGCCACCTTCTCGAATGTTCCAGTGACTGGAGATCTTTCCAAACACTGTACAACATTTGCAAACGCCCAGCCTCCTGGTGAGACCTAAAACGTGAGTCTCAGGAACAAGATGCCCAGGGTGCTGACTCCTGCAGGTGCCGTCTCAGCACCAGGGCGCTTGCAGCCACCGGGCCCTCATGTTTGTAGTACCTTGAACTCAGACAGGGCCAGGCATGTCATTCCACTTCCTCTGTGCATTTAAGAAACAGCTCCGCTTTGCAGTGGCTTATGTCCTCTCACGGCAGAGAAAAAAAGAAAGACAAGGCAGGGACACACCCACCGAGAGGGCAGGGCACCTCCAGGCCCGCAAGCGGCCCTGATTCCTGCCCGGGCAGAGTTTACAGCAAGAAGGCAAAGCCTGCTCCCAGGAACTCACCTGCAGCCTCCTGTGGGGTCTTCCTGCAATCCCAGAGATGGCCTCAGTCCCCGGAGTCAGCCACAGCCCCGGGCCACCAGAGCAAGACCTGTGCTCTGTTTACACACCTTCCTCCCCCAGGGCCACCATCGTTGCCACAGAGGTCGATGCCATAAAGCTGGTCTGTGAGTACCAAGTGTGCACGCACATAGAGTCACAGACGTCTTTGTGCCCAGGACAGTCTACACAGTGAAAAACACTGCTGCTCAGCTCGCTTGGCCCCTTGGGGCCTCCCGCTGGACCCTCAGGCAGAGAACTCTGGTCCCGAAAGAGCGAGTCCCTCTCAGGAGCCGCAGGGAACGGGGAAGCTTTCCTTCTGCAAAATGCAGCCGTGTCGTCTGCGTCCTGGGAGGCAGCAGACCTCAGAAGACAAGTTGAGTAAAGGGGAAAGCATAAGATTTACTTCCCGCTGTTTCCTACAAGCCGTGTCTGCAGAACTGAGGACCCCGCAGACCCTCTGGCGGCTGAACTCACCAGACTCTCCAAGAAGCAGCTGCTGCCCGGTGCTTGGCTGCACCGTCACCCGGTGGGGACCGGGAACAGGTGGCTTTGGCGGCTACTGGTTGGAGGCAGATGTCAGGCCACATGGTCCTGTGTCACCTGGGTCCATTCATGTGACAGTGACAAGGAGAGAGGATGCTGAGACTCTCCAGTGACAGTGCTGCCCAGGGAGAGGCCGCAAAGTGTCCCGTTCCACCACCCACGGCACAGCAGTCGGTCCCACTCTAAGGAGCCAGGGTGACACAGAAGGACTGAAGGAGATGAGAGAGTCGGGAGGAAGCGCTTCCCCAGGCCGAGTGCGCCGAGCTGGGTCAGAGCCGCCTGACTCACACGCGATGGCACTGATGCCCTGCAGGAGCTGAAGGATCAAGGACAGCTTGGGGGAGACGTGGCAGAGGCCAGGAGGAAGCCCAAGGTGGAGATGTGTTTGTGACAGGCACTGCCCTGGGCCTCCATCCATGCTGCCAAGGAGTGCGGGGCCACGGCGGGGCATCCTGTGGACCCGTGGTCCTGAAGGCAGGGACACTTGGAACCCGGCAGCAGCAGGGAGCAAGCTGGAGTCCTCCGCACCCCCGAGAGCCTCTGTTAGGGACAGTGTTCGGACACAGCCGCCAAAAGGAAACACTCCACTGCAGACCGAGCTGGTCCTTCCCCATAGGGCGTCTCCGTCTGAAATTTGGGAGGGGTGAGGGCACCATCCTAACTGCTGCCCCGTGTCTTCCGGGCGCCTGTCGCTAAGGGAAGGATGCTGAGGGGCCCCTCCCCACTCAGAACTCACCGACCAGGAGACAGCAGCCCCAACATGGTGTGGGGTAGCCTCGCACCCTTCCCATGGCCTGGCCTGCATCTCTTGACCACACCCTGGGGCATTGTATGGAATTTACCAGAGGGTTGAAAGAAACAAAAGAAATTACAATGTAGGAGGGGAAATCTTGACTGTCCAGTAAACGTAGCTTTCCTCCATATTCTAACGGGGTCCCCTGTTAGCAGCCCCTCCTCCCGTTCCTAACCTGGCTCCACTAGTCCCAGGACCAAGCCCCCTGTGCCTCCTACTCCAGAAAACCCTCTCTCTGGGTGACGCTCACCTGCCCACAGGGTCAGCCCTTTCCGGAATCCTGCCCCTCCACGCAGCAGGCTGGGGAAGCCACGACTGGGTCCAAAACAAGACTGCAGGGCGTGAGGGGAGGAGGCTGGAGGGGTCACAGACTCCCCAGGGCCTAGGGCAAGCTGAGCAGACCAGAGAGTGTAGAGGTGCTTTGCGGGGTGGGTGTCCCAGCCCCGGCCCTGCTGGGCCTCTGCCCCAGAGTGGCTCTTCGTTTGTGCGAGTGTCAGACGAAGCACTGTCACACACACGCACACCACGCGGCGGACAGCACAGTCTCAGAGGACCATGAGTCTGACCAGGACAGGCCGGAAGGCAGGATCCTCTCCCCTGCCCCAGTCACTCCAGGCATCACCGCCTCACCGCGGGGTTGGGGGTGCGCCCTCTCCCCCACCTCACACCCACGTGAGCACCTGCTGGCCCCAGCCACGCTGAGGTGGCGCCCAGGTCTGAAATGAGGGTCTAAGAAAGTCCCCAGAGGGTCATCTCCCCTCAGGGTGTGTCTGGGGAGGGGCGCCTCTTCCATCACGTGTTTTACAAACACGGCCACGGTCAGTCGACAGTCGCAGATGGTCGTCTATGTTTCGTCTGCGGACGAGACCCCCTGTAAGCAGCATGAGGAACAAAAACAAACGTATTCTCTGCACAGCGAGTGTCTACGCCAAGCAACAAATTACCTAAAAGGAGAAGGTATTCTCTCACTGAAAATTCAGCTGATACTTTAGAACTTTTTCACCTCAGAGAGACCATTGGGCCCCAGACTGGCCCTGGTGTGAAAGGAACAGAGCTTCAGAAACCTTGGACCCCGTGGGTTCCGCCAGGATTTCTCCTCTTCCTTTTCCTCCCTTCAGACTCCGCATGGATAATTTTACAGATCGATCCGTCTTGGGGAAGCCCACTCATCTCTAGGATTTCCTGGGACCCCAGGGTGGCCTCAGAGCCCCACCCAGCATCACCTGTGGACGGAGCCGTCTTCCAAACTCAGCCAGATTTCCCGGGGGCCCTGGAAGCAGCCCACTGCCAACATCAGAGTGAACATCCATGGGAAGTAGCCCGCTGAGTCACCTCGGTCTTTCAGGGGTCACCATGGGGACCCCCAGTTCGGAGGCTGGCCCAGAACTAAAACAGAAGGACAGGGGACGGGCCTTCTTACACACGTGTCTGTGTCTGCCCATCGCCCACAAGGCGGCATGGGAAACCTGAACTCTCTAAGTGCCTGGGCCACCACCCAGACACTTCCCTTGACGTCCCAGTCAGTGAGGGAGTGGGCACAGGGTCGACAGGGTCCTCAGGGGCAGCAGGCCTTCCCAGGGAGGCTGGCAGTGTGATGAGCTGCAGGCAGCCAACACTCACAGCCCGACCAACTGCATTTGCTCTCGTATCTTAAATACTCTATGGAAAATTCATCTCATCCAGCTTGACACGTTCTTACAAAGTGTTTCTTGTCTGCATTTCTCTCTTGTGAAAACTCACCATATCCGGCTATGAGGACTGCTTTAAATCATGAGTGAAACTAAGTTGGAAACGCCAGGCCTCTTGGGCCGTATGTGTGTATATGTATGTGTGCATGCGTGTAAAAATTATGTCCAAATTAGAAGTGCCATTTTGGTACAGAAATTCTTGCCCTTTTTCAATAATACACGCAATGTTAATGTAAATGCATCTTCCTAATTAGTCCTAAAACTCCACAAGGGCTGCGCGTAATCTTACCCTTTTAGGGACTTTTGACAATAAACATAGTGTTAGAAATGATCAACACCGGGAAAATTGACAACACGCTCCTGAAGAAACAGACAATGTTGACCTTGAACTCAAAGCATCCCCCTCCTGGGGATATGACGCAGCTCTCCAGGCTGGCGTGTCTGCAGAGCCTCCGTCACAGGAACTGCAGGCCCCGCGCGCTGCATCCCTGAGGCAGGAATCATGGGGAGGGGAGAGTCTGCTTCCTGGGCCCCCAGCTCACCTGTGCCCACGGGGCCCCCGCAGGTCCAGCCCCACGCCTGCCCCAGGCTCATCTCTGAGGAGGAGCGTGCGGAGAAGTGGCACTGGTGGGCGTTTACTGCAGTAAATCCCTTACAAGAGCTGCAGGTTAAATAAATAAAATAAGTAAAAACAATTGCTTCTTGCTTCAGAGCACCGTTTGGTGGATGTCATCCTCAACACCACCGTGTTTTAGATTTTCTCTAGCACATAGATGCTGGAGTCGCTTTTTTAAAAACCAAAAAAATACACATTTTTGGCAATTTTATCACTATATAATAAAAAATAACTCCCATCATTGTGTGTCATTTGGTCAAGTCTCCATCAAACTCTTTTCAAGTTCAAAGCAGCAAGCTCCACAATAAGTAACTACAGCCCAGAATTAGTGATCACATGTTTTGTTCTTAGCCTTAATTGAAACTGATGTGTTTAGAAATTGTAATGGGGGTTTCTCAAGAAAAGTACTATGTGTTATTCAATTAGGGAGCATAAAACAGACCCCGGTCAGCAGGGTTCAGGCCCCAGGCGTAGGCCCCCTCAGCACCCGTGGGCCCAGGCTCTGCATCCTCTCCCAGTAGATAAATATTTAAATTATATGTATTTCAACATACAGACAACCTGAAAGAAACCTGTTCTCTTTCTTTTTGTCTTCCGCCTGTGAATTCTGAACAAAACTCTGGGTCGGTGCAGATGCCCTCCGGTAGATCACAGAGCTAACCAACCTGCTGGAGCATGGCTTCACTTCCTCTGCTCCCTAAGACTAGCTTTTCTAGGCATAGAAAAGGCATCTCCAATTAACAGCATCATAGTTTGGGATCACAGCTTTCAGAGGTTCAAGGCTAGCAAGTAAATTTTGGAACCCTCAGTGGCAATAATTCATAAGCCACAGGAAGGAAGGTGCACACTTGTCTTGTTGGGCTGGTTGGAGCCAGTTCCAGTTTACAGAATTCCATGCTAGCTACACTCCATAAATTTTTCACAATGATCATAAAATTCCTTTTTATTTTATTCTCATTCCTCCACCCTTTTCATGGCTTCCAAAGTTTATTCCAGACACATGAAGCATATCTGTGCTGTGAAATGCGCCTCCATACCCATCGTGGCACCATAATTTGAATTGAATGGGACAATGTCCCAGCTTGTAAATGGGAGAAGATTTGCGTCCGTTAATCACCTCAGTAGCCAGGTCACATTTCCAGCACCGCACAGGTAAACGATTACCTGGCACACATTGATGCCTTAAGGCAGGTGGTCTTTCTGGAGCTGAGCACCACAGCAGGTTTGGGGGTACGCATTTGGGGAAGAGGAAATTTGCTTCTCAGTGCAACCAACAATACCTAGAGAGCTGGGGGAGGTTGGAAGGCTCACGAGGCACCCGTATTTGGGGCACTCTGCAGACACGCAATTGACTCCGTGAGCAGCTTCCAGGTGTTCAGTGGAGAAGGACCCCTTGCTGGCCTAAAATTACCAACTGCTCGGAATTTACTGTGCTCAGGAGATGCTTCTGGGGCCCAGGACCAGAATTCAGAACCCCCAAACCTTTCTCCACTCCCACAAACTAAATAGAATTCTTGAAACCGTGTCACCACCCCTTTAAAAATCTTTACTTTTTCTACAAAGGTTGCAGAGTCGTCTTCTAGCTTCATGGAAGAGGTGGAAGTGAGCATGCACAGGAAGGCAGAGCGACAGCAGCCCCAGCAGAGCGGGGACCCCCTGTCCACAGAGGGGCTGCGCAGATCAGAGTCATCGTAGGTCCCTCACTTCTTTTCCTCGACCCCCACCACCGAGACAGGTACAACAGGAAATCACACTTTGCTTTGCTTTGCAAAAGGATGCAATCAAGAGTTTACCAGCCTTTAAACAAGCAGGAGAGATGGAACCAGAGGGAAAGTACCAGAGATAATCCACAACCAGCTGTCCTTTGTGATTGCAAGGACTGACGTACCGAGAAGCCGGGCTCTGGGATTCTGTCTCTGTTGTGTGGCTCACGATCTGCAGTGAGTTTGCTTGCCCCAGACTTGGTTACTGTGGTCAACTGAGAGTGGACACTTTCCAGCACTACTTATCTCTGAACAAAACTGTAAAATTTGACATATTTTTAAATATAAACAGAATGTATAACAATTCAACCACCAATCCTTACCTTCTAACCAACCTCAACCAGAAATTTAATGTTTTGGGGGATTTTTTGGACAAGAACAGAAGTTGATCCTGCCTTGCTACCAAATACACATTTAGTGTAAAGATGTTCCTGCGATCCCCCAATCCCCACCCAGGTTCCCATTCGCACCTAAACGGCTGATGAGACGGAAAGTAGTCCTATCGTTAAGATGTAACATCTCCGTGGGAGAGACCATGTCTTCTGGAAAGTTCCAGAAAATCATGTCCCTGCTCAGATTGTGTGGCTGTTGGCATTGCGGGAGCCATGGCACTGTGGCACCATGCATTGAACCTCTGCAAAGCTGTGATCCCAAACTATGCTGCTGTTGATTGGAGATACCTCTACTGTGCCTGGAAAAGTTAGTCTTAGGGAGCAGAGGAAGGGGAGCTGCGCCCCGGCAGGTCGGTTAGCTCTGTGATCTACAAGAGGGCGTCTGCACTGACTCAGAGTTTGGTTCAGAATTCACAGCTGGATGACAGAAGGAAAGAGAACAGGTTTTTTTCAGGTTGTCTGTACATTGACATACATACATGACATACAAGACCATCGTTGCCACGGGGCAAATGCTCAATGACAAGAAGGTGGTCATGCTCTTATATTCCCTGTAGATGACTTTGGCTCCGAGATCACCAATTTTTTTAATCTGAGGATCTCCTGGATCAAAAAGAAGTCATCAAGAGCTGTTCCGTGGAAACATTTTTTCCAAAACACAAATTCACACACACGCACACACACTGCCGAGAGCAACAAGTAGAAATCAGACTGTGAGTGTGAAAGTCAAAGGCAGCAGACGTGAAGGCAGAGCAGGCAGGGGTGCTGAAGGCGTCTAGAGACCGATGAGCGTGGGAGGGAGAGACGCAGATGGGAGATTTCACCGTCATCTCTCCTCCTGTCCAACAGGAGGCCAACCGTCTCACCCACTGGCCCAGGGGCTTCTGGAAAGACTTGAGGAAGGAAAGGAAGCCAATCGTGGGAATGTGGAGGTGATGCTCCCGCGTGTCTCTGCCACCAGCCGAGAGAGGCCTTGGCCGAGCCTGCACCTCCCCACACACAAGCAATCAGAATGGACTGTATGGTGCAAACCTCTAATTTTTTAAAATCATGATTTGCCCAACTATCTGAGATAGGTAAACAGCATGAGTCTCACAGACCTGCGTTGACAGTGTGGGCTTACGTGCTGAGCCGTCGCAGACGGGAGCGCGAGGACCTTGATGGCGAAGCTTTGTCACTGGGATAAAAAACTCATGAAACAACCGCAAATTAGGGAGAATTTTCTCGGGGGCCGGGGATGGGTTCTGTGTTCAGCAACTTGAATGAACTAGTGATTTCCGATATATGATCCCCGACACACACTCACTTTAGGAATATTCAGGTAAGTGCTTTTAGGTATTTATATTCATGACAAAACCATTTCACATAACTCTGACCTTCGTTGAAGTCCAAAAATTTCTCATTTCTTCTCGGTACAAATATTTAGCAAATTAGGGAGATACTTGGTGGTACACATAATCTTTTGTTCATGATGGTCTCATTTACCCGGCAGATCTTATTCACCAATTATCAGCACAGCTTCTCAGCCTCCAGTTTATTTTTTGGTTTGGTTTGGGTTTAGGTTTTTAATTATAACACTAACCTGGTTTGTATGGAAGACTGTGGCCCATTTTTACTGTTTTAATAAAATTGCTGATGATGTAATTACATATAACAGAACCTATTCCTTTTTTGTCACCTCCAGGTTTACCAAAATCCCATCCTGGAGAATGTCAGGAGTCAAATATCTCCATCAAACTCCCAAAGATTCCGGGTCCAGAGGAAATTCTCATAGAGACGTGGGAGTGCAGGCCCCAGCTGTGCAGAAGACCCCAGAAGCCTTTCCCCACTCTTGGGACAATTCCCATGCAAAGATTCGCCCCCTCATAAAGCACATAGGACTTGTTCATGAGTTGGCCATTTTTATTTTTGAGAAGCAAGTCACCAATTTTAAAACGAAAGAAAATGCCTGGTGAGGCTGTGCCTGAGCACCCGCAGGGTCATCACAGCCTGTGGGAAGCAGCTGCCTTGGAGGTGCAGCAGCTGCCAAGCTGTCCATCTGAGATACCCCCACCTCACCAAGGCTTCTTTCCAAACCCTCCACCTTCAAACGGACAAAGACACATCGCCCAGTCTGCTCCAGGCAGGTGATATGCTCTCAGAATGATATGCTCCTACTTCTCAAGTGCTTCTAGTGTGTCTTTGAGCCAAGCACGACCGATGACACAGCTGATCAAGCTGGTGGGCCGATACACTGCCTCACAATGGGCTGAGTGCTGAGGGAAGGTGAGCCGGGCAGCAAGAACAAGCCAGGGTCCGATGGAGGAGCCCGCCGCGTGGCCAGTGTCCCAGGCCAGGCCCAGCGCCAGGCTGTGCCATCAGAGCCGGACATGCCAGTGGCCACGTCTTCCTGAGCAATCGCAGCTGGTGGTGAAGGACGGAGGTCCGGAGCGGTCGCCTGAGGCAGTGCCTCCCGCTGTCTCCCGTGGGCCGGCTCCCCTCTTGGCCCCAGCAGTCCACACCCATGACCAACAGCCGTCATCAGACCCCTTTTCACAGTTCCTGGCCAGGGGAATCCTGGCCTCCACTTGGCCTTGGCCTTCCAGAAGCTGCTTCCCAGGGAGTGGCCGCTCTCAGCCCCTTGGCAGCTCTGGGCTTCCTCACTCACTCTAGTCCCTCAAGCAGTGTCTCAGACTCCCTCTGCTCAAGGCCCCTAGGCGATTTTTCATGACACCTTAGGCCGAAGAAATACCAGCTCTTTCCGTTTATTAGAGAAGTCAGGTCCAAACAACTTAGTAAGTATTCATGTCCTAGCAACTAGTAGCCATTTGGAGGAAAAATACATGAAATTGTACAGAAAAATAATTGTTCTTTCCTTCCTAACCACAGCACCTGCTAAGGGCTGTGTGGGCTTGGTAGGCACAGTGCAGCTTCTCAAAGCTTGGAACCCTGTAGGACACCCCACTTTATCAAATGAGTAAGAGCGGGACGCCTCAGGAGGAGCCCTCGGCCGGCTGCTTCCCGCTCCCCCGCTGGGGGTGAACCTGGTAAACTCTGGGGCCGGCTGCCCAGGCATTTGGAGCTTCCTTCATCATGTGCATGAAAAAAAACATCCTCAGCAATTTCCCAGGGAGAAAACAACAACCCGAGATGGGAGAGAAGCAGGAGTCATTTAAGGGCCTCCCGCAGTCGTCTCGAGGCTGGCGAGGCCTATGCTGTTGGCGACAGGCTGGAAGGACCCTCCATGGCCTTCGTGCCCACCCCTCCCTGGAAAGCCAGAGGGGCCGATGGAGAGAGAGTCCCAAGAATGTCAGGGACGAGGTCGAGAGGGGCCCGGAACGGGACCATGTTCTCCCATCACTACCCTCTCCCAGACTTGGAGCCCCCGATCCATGAAGAAAACTCGTGTGTGTGCACATATGCACACACTCGTACACTGACATACATGTTCACACTAATGCTCTTGCACGCACATAGGCTCACATGCGCAGTACATGTTTGCACACTTAACACATGTTCATACACCTCCACACACACTCACAGTCTCAGGGGTTGCTGCCTGCACTCTGGACAATTCTCTCTCCCACTTCTTTTCGCTTCCACCCAGTCCCTATTTTTCTCTTTCTTCCCTAGGTTTCCAACAGCATATTCTATTGTTTTTAGCAATCTGACCTGGTTTTAGTTGGTACTCAAAGATTCCTCATATGACAGAGGAGGTTCCAGAATGTAATTCTAAGCCTCCTCTGGCCACAAGAAACAAGATGCGTATTGTGAGGATGTGTCTCCATCCATAATCCAGGTTTCACTCCGCAAAGTTACTGTACATTAAGGATCTCCAATGAGGTGGAAGAGCCACCAAGCGTCTCTTGAGAGCCACATCACTCACGCCCTGTCCACATTATGCAAAGTGCTTTTTCCACAAAGTGATGGAATTAACAAAATGCAGTGGAGCCCTCCCATGAAGTAAGCACTGGGCTCAGGATTGGCTTATACTGCAGGTGAGACGTGTCAGCTCTGCACAGATGCTGCACGGCAAAGTCCGCTTGCCCTAATGCAGGAAGCCCACGGTGAGGGTGGGAGCCTGAGTCCTCCTGACGGAGCTATAACAGTGCGTGAGCATCATACAGCACTGTTAAGCGGTTCCTTCCCCATCTGCATGTCAAATCCACTGGGTAAAGGACACAGAAAATTCACAGGAAAACAAATACAAGCGGCCAAGGTACATTTTTTTTAATTTACCTTTGCTAACAACTTAAAAGCACAAGTTAAAGCAACAATGAAATGTCTGTTTCTCCTTCCTAACTGGCAAAGATCGTTTACAGTGACTAGGATTTGGTAATGCAGATACTCTTACACCTTCTCATAAAAGTAAACAAGTCCAACCTCTCTGGGAAGCAACTTGAAAATGTGTATCGAGGACCTTGAAAATGTTCACATCCTGAGCCTAAAATTCCACATCCAGTATTCTTTCTTCAGGAAACAACCAGAAAAGCAGACAGAGATTTATACTCGAGATCTGCACAATTGTAATAATAGCACATCACTACAACATCCTAAATGTTTATCAACTGTCTCTTTGAAAAGAGAAAAAAAAAAGCCTAGATTTGCAGTGATTGGCAATTTCTGTGGTGTAAATTCTCCCACCATGGCCAATTTCTAGCCACCAAGGAACATCAGTGAACAAGGAGTTGAGAAGATACACACAGAATCACTGTCTCCAGCTGCTACCAGCTGGTGCCCTCTCACCACTGGAAGGAATATTATGTTACCATCAAAAATCATGCATGTGAAGATAAATTAGTGACATGCAGAGAAGCTCACAGCATAGAGCTCCGTAGAACAGCAGTGCATGATGCTACGTTCCTTGGACTCGAATTTCCTTTTCTACATTTCACATTTGACGCATTTCCACAATCCTGGGTGTGGACATGTGTGTACATGTGGATGTGGCTATCTGTAAGCAGACAGCCCAAAACGTTAACAATAGTCATCTCAGGATGGTATGATAGTGGGGAATTATCTTTTCTTTAAGTCTGATTAATTTCCAACTTTTCTAAAGTGCACTTGCATTATTTTAAATTCAGGAAAAAAAGTTATTGTAAAAAAGAAAATAATTGAGGTGCTAGAATTTTTTATCAACGTTCCAAGAAGCTCTTCAAATACAGTTCAAAGAGACTTAAGACCCAATCCAGTTTGATTCCACCCCACAGCCTAACCCCTCAAAGCACGGGTCATCCGTCCTGTGGCGTTTGCATCCGCCTCTGTCAAGAACCCAAATGCTCCACAGGGCAGCTTCCAACAAAGTGGTTGGGGTCAAGAAAGACAACTCATGTTTTTGAAAGAAAGAGAAGCAAAGCCTTCAGAAATAGGAGAACAGAGCTCTATACCATTTGGGGCATTCCCCCCTGTGCCATGCCCTGCCCGGAGGAAGTGAAAGCACAGCATGGGGCGGGCAAGGGTGACACCTCCACCGTCTGCATTCAGCTTCAACTGTGGTTTGCAACAATGTTGTCCTGAGAGGGAAATTTTTTTTGTCGCCTCTAGAACAACTAAAAATGAACCAGGAAAACTACATGCTGTGCATTTTTTCAGGGCAATCCTGATTAGAAAATATTCTTCCCCAAAGACAGACTATGAGACCATGAGTGGGTTTTTTTTTTTTTTTGAGGAAGATTAGACCTGAGCTAACATCTGCTGCCAATCCTCCTCTTTTTGCTGAGGAAGACTGGCCCTGAGGTAACATCCGTGCCGATCTTCCTCTACTTTATACATGGAATGCCTGCCACAGCATAGCTTGATGAGCGGTGCATAGATCCACACCAGAGATCCGAACCGGCGAACCCTGGTCCGCTAAAGCAGAACATGCAAAATTAACCACTGAGCCACTGGGCAGGCCCCCATGAGGGTTTTTTTTTAATGATTCCCACCTTTGTGGATGAGGCCCACGTTTTGTTCAGAGGCAAATATATATATTTGAACATTAAAGAAAAAACTTGCAAAGACAAAACTTGAGCTGCATTCTTTAGCAAATTCAAAAGCCAGAGTAACTACCCCCTTCCTGTTGGAGACAAAGACACTCACGGTCACGCTGGGGGCTGCCTCTCATACTAATATTTGGCGTTATTTTGACCACAGACAGATAAACTCGTATTACTGTCACTTCCTGGCTCCCCAAATCCATTAAACGTTTATTACTTCCTACACCTGTGTAACTAGAGACAGAAAGATGACCTAGGGTTTTATTAAACAAAGAACTCAAAGTCATAATTTTCATGTTAATATCATCCTTCTGATTGTTTCCTTTGCCCAACGGAAACTGGGTCTCTCCCCTTAGATCTGTTTTCTTCCTCAGCTTTTTTGCTGTTGTTGTTATAAATATTATTTTATATAATTTTATGTTTTTTAAAGAAGCTGAGAGAACTAAGGTGGGCAAGTATATGTTTATAGCTTTTGATATATTAAACTTTTGATTTATTATTTTTGGTTCTCTTTATCTCTTCCTGTGATTGAGTTACAAGCTGAAGTCTTTTCCTCAGCCCAGTACACCTTCGTTGCCGCCCATGTCCTTGGTGCTGTTCTTGGCAGATACACATTCTGTGTGCATCACAGCCCAACAGCACATTATACACATATTATATTATGCAATTGCTTTTTAGTCAGCTAAGAGGAGAAAAATAGGCCTTTATAATTTCATAACTACCTAGACACTGCTCTTTTCCCCCCTCCCTGTGGATTCAAATTCCTGTCTGGAGTCACTTGCTTTCAGCCTAAAGAACCTCCGTTTGCTTTATTTGTTTCCTTTTTAGGTTAGATGGCCTGTTTTCCCCTCAGCTCTATGAGATATAATTGACACATAATATTGTGTAAGATTAAGATGTACAATGCCATGATTTGATACACACACATATTGTGAAATGTTTACCACAATGTTAGTTAACACATCCTTCCCCTCACATAATTGTCATTTTTTGTTATTGGTTTTTTTTTTTTAATTTTTTTTTTGGATGTACATCATATTTCAACTCCTGGATACATTACATCATGTTCACCACCGAAACACTAATTATAGTGCATCCCCTCACATGTGACCCTACTCACCCCTTTTACCCTCCCCCCTTCCCCAATGGTAACCACCAGTCCAATCTCCAATGCTGTGCTTTCTTTTTTTTTTTTGGTCGTTTTTATCTTCTACTTATGAGTGAGATCACATAGTATTTGGCTTTCTCCCTCTGACTTATTTCACTCAGCATAATGCTCTCAAGGTCCATCCATGTTGTCACAAATGGCTGGATTTCGTCATTTCTTATGGCTGAGTAGTATTCCATTGTGTATATATACCACATCTTCTTTATCCATTCATCCCTTGATGGGCACCTAGGTTGCTTCCACGTCTTGGCTATTGTGTATAATGCTGCAATGAACATAGGGGTGCATGTATCTTTATGCCTTTGTGTTTTCAAGTTCTTTGGATAAATACCCAGCAGTGGAATAGCTGGATCATATGGTAGACCTATCCTTAATTTTCTGAGGATACTCCAAACTGTTTTCCATAGTGGCTGCACCAGTTTGCACTCCCACCAGCAGTGAACAAGGGTTCCCTTCTCTCCACACCCTCTCCAACATTTGTTGTTTCCTATCTTGTTAATTATAGCCATTCTGACCGGAGTGAGGTGTTGGGAAAACTGGACAGTCACATGCAAAAGAATGAAAGTAGACCATTCCCTTACACCATGCACAAAAATCAACTCAAAATGGATTAAAGACTTGAATGTAAGACCTGAAACCATGAGACTTCTAGAAGAAAACATAGGCAGTACACTCTATGACATTGGTCTGAGCAGCATATTTTCAAGTCCCATGTCTGACCAGGCAAGGGAAACAAAAGAAAAAATGAACAAATGGGACTACATCAAACTAAAAAGTTTCTGCACAGCAAAGGAAACCATCAACAAAACGAAAACACAACCTAACAATTTGGAGAAGATATGTGCAAACCACATATCAGATAAGGGGTTAATATCCAAAATACACAAAGAACTCATACAGCTCAACAACAAAAAAACCAACAACCCAATTAGAAAGTGGGCAAAAGATCTGAACAGAGATTTCTCCAAAGAAGAAATACAGATGGCCAACAGGCATGTGAAAAGATGCTCAACATCATTAGCTACCAGGGAAGTGCAAATCAAAACTACAATGAGGTGTGACTCAGCTTTTTACGTGTGGGTGTGTGCATACATGTGTATGTATGTGTATAGATAGGTAGAAATGTGTAATGTGTATATGGTATGTGTGTGTATGCACGTGTGTGTACATAAGTGTATAGATATGCGTGTGCATATATAAGTACATATGTTTGTGTATACATGTGTGTGCGTAATTGTGTATTGTGTATATGTAGGGGTGTGTGTGCACAGATCTATATGTGTGTGCGAGTATATGACGGGAGGAGAAAGTGTGGCTGCAGTTACTATAATTCTTCCTCTTCTCGAGTCCACTGATGGGACCTCCCTCAGCCTCCGCCAGCTGACACCTGCGCCACGTTCCTTGTACTGAATGGGCTCCTTCACCCAGCATCAACCTGTCTTCTCCCCCGGGCCTGTGCCCACATCCCCTGCTGTTTCTCTGATGCTCTCACCTCAGGAAATGGAACTGCCATCAAGCAGAGCCTGGGGCCACCCCTGATCCCTCTGGTCCCCCACCCCAACGTCCAGCCAAGCCCAGTAAGTCCAGGCTAGTGACTTGGATCCACACCCACAGTAGCCTCCTGGCTGGCCTCCCTGAGGCCCCCCTGGTCTCCTGCACATGGTGCTGCCATCATCTTTTCAAAACACAGATCCCATCACACCATCTTTGCCATGACCCAGCAGTAGCTTCCCAGTGCGCTGACGACAACGTCCACAGCTCCTGCCAGGGGACAAGGACTGTGCCAGCCGGTCTGTTCCTCACTCCCCTGCCTCTCTGGCTCTGACCCCACCTTCTGGCTCTGCGGGCCCTTCAGGCCCTGAGGTGCACGCACCCTACTTGCACCAACACAGTCTGCTCCTCTGACCTGTTGTTCCTTTGTCACATCCAGACAGCCCTTAAGACACCTCTTAGGCTAAGCCTTCTGGTTTCTCCATCCATGTTCTCAGAGTGCCCTGTGCCTCCTCCTTTCAGGCTTTGGCAGCCATGAGTGGGCACTCAGGGTGCCCAACAAGCACTGTGCGACGCCTCCTGCTTCCCCTGCTCAGCACCTGGCTCTCTCTGTGAGCAGCCAGCTTCAGTAAACATAAGCAGAAAAGATGAGGGCACTGGATCGCAAACCGAGAAGGATGGAGAAGTCACCGGGGATGCCCTGAGGAGTGTGTGGTCATCATTATTTAAAAACAGTTAATGTCCAAGTGTGCCCACATTTTCATCATTCTCAGTTGAATGAATGGATTCTTCACAGCTGTAGTTATTCGCAAGTTTTCTGAAACTTGTGGTCTGAATTGCTTCTAGGAAAAAGCAAATAGGCCAATATTGCAAACAGCAGCCTCGCTGTCGTAGGAATGTAAAGACTCTTCCCCCACAGCCCACCCCGAAGTGTACATTCCAGTCGTCTTGATTGCTTCCTATCCTTAGCTCTTAAAAATAACTGACGTTGTTGTGTTATTATGGAAAATAAAAAGCTCAAAGTTATTGCAATTGTCTTCCCATGATGCACTCCCTCCAAAAGATGAAATAGGGCAACAGAAAACAAATTTGACTTTTTGGATTTCTAATGAGAAAAATTGAGGCTATACAGGAAAAAATTGTGTAGGTCATATAACAGGGCTACATAGGAATCATTTTCCGACAAAGACAATATATAATTTGTAATTTGGTGATAAAATGCTAATTATAGTGGTGCAATGAGTGTCGAGAATAGATACACAACATCATTTAGTTTGCCCAAAGTAAAATTAATAGCAAAATGAAATGCACAAGGTCTTTGAAAAGAAGCAATCCTGAAAAACATATTTTGTTTCCGAAGTTATATTTCCCTCTTAGGAAATCAAAGAGTTCATAAAAACTCTCTCCATGAGAGAGAAAACTCATACTCTCTACTCTCCAAATGAGAATTTCTATATTTTCTTCTCTTATCCAATATGCTAAAATAGAACAATGTCACCAGGAATAGCGCCAATACTCACACTGTGATTTGTGGCACATTGATACCAGCTGTTTACCCTGCTAGTTGCTCCCTGGGGACGTGGCCTTGGTTGTCTCAACTACGAATTGTTGACTTATTACCACTGTGGGTTCATCACAACCTTAGGGTTTCTGTCATTCTTCAAAAGTTTTTGTGATAAATTAAAAATAAGCCACAAGGCTTAGAGTTCCTTTATCAATCTATATTTAGTGTTAGTAATTGATAATTCAGTAATGAAGTCGAAATATTCTGCTGTCTGTACCAGAAAACTACCACCAGGACAAATAGCAATTCTAATCACTAACCTGGATATAAAAAAGTGATGTTCACAGAAGCAGGCTCAAGTTTCTCATTGAAACAGAGACAAAAAAGATTTTATTCAGAAGTTTTAAACAAATTCAGCACCGGCCCAGTGGCGAAGCAGTTAAGTTCACACATTCCATTCCAGCGGCCCGGGGTTCACCCGTTGAGATCCCAGGTGCGGACATGGCACCGCTTGGCAAGCCATGCTGTGGCAGGCGTCCCACATATAAAGTAGAGGAAGATGGGCACGGATGTTAGCTCAGGACCAGTCTTCCTCAGCAAAAAGAAGAGGATTGGCAGCAGTTAGCTCAGGGCTAATCTTCCTCAAAAGAAAAAAAACCAAATTCATTATTTAATGTATTCCCTAATACTTCATAATTTATCTTTCTATGAAGTACAAAGAAAACGTAATTTTTGTCCCCAAACTTCTTACAAACAGCCCCATATGTCCAAACACTCTCCAGTCTCCTTCGGAGGTCCTCACAAATGCTGTCCCCGTGTGATGCCATAACAATTACCAGGGCCCGCAAGGTCTGCAGCAGCTTATCTTGGTAATTAAGCTATGCAGTCAGCTCGCTCCAGCAGCATAGTCTGAAAACCTTGCTCAACTATCCCAAAGCTTTTCTTTCCTGCTGATAGTCAAACCCTCAACTGTAAGTGTCCGTGGGGGGGAGACAGAGAGGTGGCCCCATGCCCCAAGGAGGGTGTGGAAACCTGAGAGGTGTGCCTCTGCCACCACTGCAGACAGCAGGCAGTCTTCTGGGGTTTCATGTAGACAGCCAGGGGCTTAAACATCCTGCACTGTAGAGAGCGGTCCCTGCAAAACCAAGACAGTCCCCCCAACAGGATGAGGCTGCCCTTGGAGAAACCGTGATCACTCAGATGCCTCTTCAGCTTCCTCCTCCCCACGCATGTGTGCATCCCCGCTTGCTCCATCACTGATTTAGCCAGAAGTCGTAGACCCACGATTCACTCCAAGGGTGACAGAGTACCTCCTACTAACCGGTCCTTCAGGAGAACAGGACTGAGAACCAAGCTGCAGCACCCGCTCTCCCGGAAGGTGGACAGTGGGGGGAGGGGAAGAGACACAATGTGACTTGTGGGAAGAATAAATGGTGGACAGGGAGCTTAAAGGTGAGACAGCTGGGGAGGGCCCTGCTGCAGCCACCAGGATTGATGCCAGTGGGGAAAGGTCCTTCTCAGCATTGAAAATGAAGGTGGCATTCACACGATCATCTTTGTGATCCAGCTGGAAGTGTGGTGATGGGACGTGGGAGGGTGGGCGCTGGAAACAGAGATGTGGGCGTTATCTGGGTGGTGAGAGGGAAGGTGGGAAAAGATAAGCAATATAGACAGAATATAGAGAGAAGAGCAGAGGGCCGGGGAGAGAACCTTGCAAAAACACCCATATTGATGAAGAGGAAAGGGAAGAAAATCCAGCAAGGAGAGTCAGAAGTAGTGAGGACACAGGAAAGAATCAAGATGGTGCACGAGGCAGACAGGAGAGGGGCAGCTTCAAGACTCACAGAGGCAGCCAGCGTGGAAAGTTGCAGAAGACAAAACCCTTGTGATCTCAAACATGAGGTCCGGGCCCCTGTAGGGAGGGCAGTAAGGGTGGTGCCCTCTGCTCAAACAGACCAGCCTCAGAGACAGCTGGCTGAGCACAGTCCAAGTTCCTCGCCCACCTGTGGTCCCAGGTGACTGCTCCGTGCCCATCACCTGCTCATTTGGGACCCATGCTTCTTGCAGCTTGTGGCTCTGACCTCCCTGAGGGCCCAAGACTCCTCTTCCTTCAACCAACAAAGAAAAAAGAGACGGAGAAGACACGTGTCCTGCTTCCCACCTCAGCCAGAGCTGACGGGCCTCAATTATGCTCAAATTCCATTGGTGACAATTAGAAACATGGACGCCTTTGGATAGGAGATGGGGGCAGGGAAACAGACCCCCAGCTGCAGCCACTTCCAGGGAAGAGGTGACGTGCGGGAGGCAGAGGACAAGCACTGGGAACTGTCGGTTATTTCTCCACAGCCCTCTGGCCACCAAGTATCTACGGGCACCTTAGTCCATTCACCCACACTGCCACCACTCATCCCATCCCACTCAGACTCCAGGCCCTGGTGACTTGGAGCCCTCCTACCAGGGCCCAGATGGGCCTCATGGCCTAGAGAGCTGCAACGCACAGAGAGGGTGCTGCCACTCACACACACACATGTGTGTCCCACCCTCAGGTCCTACCCCCTAACAGAGAGCATGGCACTGTGATTGGCCCCTGGTCTACACTCTGGAAAGGACTTATGGCCATGCCTCCGCCTCCAGGAGACCCTTGCTGGCCCTCCATCCTCCGTGGCCACATCTGAAGTCTTGTAGAGGAAAGCACCTCCCACCTGTGCCAATTTGTCTGACTGGGGGCTCTAAGGCATCTGGCCCACTTTCTCTCAGTCACTTCCATGTCCCAATAAGCAGGGACAAAAGTTTTTCCCTACACAAAATTCTCAGACCTGCTTTGTTCCCTTGTTTGTTGGCCCTGACAGTTCGAGCCCTTCCCTCCCCTCTCCCCCCCCTTTCCCCTTTCCCTCATTCTCCACCTCCTTTTCCCTCTCCCCTCCCAGCTCCACCCCCTCTCCCTTCCTCCCTTCTCACCAGTGGCTGCCTTGAAACCTTCTGGCACAGTAGGTAGGAAAGCCACTCAGTCTGATAATTGCACAGGGCTGACCCATGTTGTTCAACAGAGAAGTCTTCATAATTCAAAATATTTTTCTGTCTCTCTCTTCCTCTTTAGGATTCAGAAGCAATTTCTTCCAACTCTGTGAGGCTCTCGACGTCTCAGCTGTTTTTATTTCTTCTGTTTCCACCTGAAACCCGCCAGCAACTCCTCCTTCTCCTAACACCTTGCTGATGGGGGTTCATGTCAGCCATCAAGCGCTAATATCTTGGCACTTTCTGGTGACTCCCCTGAAGCCAGAGGCTCAGTGACAAGGGGTCTGCCTTCCAAGTCACTGCAGGTGACCGTTTTGCCAGGGTTCTGCCAGTGTTTAATGTGCTTCGCCAGCCCTCCAGCCTGCAGTATCGATTTCCTCACCATCCATCAACAGGCCATACTTTTAGGTTTTATCACACCTGCACCCCACTCAAAATTAACAACAAATAAGCCCATAAATTTCAGTGGCTTAACCAATTCATAGTTTCTTTCTCATTCACCTAGCATCCAAGGCGGCTATTTCCATTGTCCGTTGGCTGCCTTCTGCATGACCACTCAAGGAGCCAGGCTCCTCTCATCTTATGACTTGACCCTCCTCCAGGGCTTCAGACTTGTCTGCACTCTGCCATTGGTGGGTGAAGACCACCAACTTTTAACTACTTTGGCCCAGAAGGGACACACATGACTTCCACTCCACTCCATTGGTGAGAACTGGTCACTGGCTCCATCAAGACGGAAGGGGACCACAAAATGTGCCCCTTTCTGCGCTGCTATGTCCCAGCAACAGCTCTATACTAAGGGTGAAGAAACCCAAACTTTGACACCATCTCTGCAAAAAGTAGTATGAAAAAGATCCAGGAGAGTTGCTAGATAGTGTTCTCAAATTTTTCTGTTCATAAGAATCAGCATAGAGAGCTAAATAAAAATGGAAACTCCTCGCTCTAGGAGCCAGAGGTCTGGATCCCACAGATCTGGGCATGGGGCCCCGAGATTCTGCATTTTTAACAAATACGTCCTGGAGATTCTGCTGAGGGTACTTGAAAACACAGCAATAGGAGAGCCAAAGTAATTAATAAAAGGGTTGACAAATAGCATGATTGGTAGAGAGGAGGACTCACTTCAGCTTGAAGTGCATTTGTTTCTAGAGGGTCCAGCATGTTCTCAAGGCTCCACTGCCCTGTCCTGTGTGACCTTGGCAAAGAGTCATTCACAGCCACTTAGATGACAGCCTGGAGACCGCATGGCCACATTCTCACTGGTAAAATCAGGACAGCACATGTGGTAAACTGAGCAATCACGCATCCTGCTCAAACTTTGCTCAACATTGTGTCAATAAATACATCTTCATAAAAACAGCTCCTGCTCCATTTGGAACATTTTACCTACAAATTTCAAAGCACACCCAATCTTTTAACAGGCATTTAATGAACACCTACCAAATGTCCAATCCTGAGCTAAACACAGGGGCTAGAAAAGGGAAGGCCACGTTTGTCCTTGAAAGACCAAACCAGCCAGGCAAGGTGGGAGGTAGGACAATGAATGGCAATGTGCTAGGCACCCTGATAGTAGCAAGAATAAAGAGACCAATGAAGAAAACGTCTGTGAAGTGTCTTAGGTATTGTCATAATATCCACTCAACCTCACCGTCTGTGTGGACAGGACACATTTACTTAATCAAGGGCAAGCAGTACACAAGAGTGAATGAAGGCATCAGGCAACACACTGAACAAGTGTGTAGTGTCAACTAGTAACACAAACTGGCAATTGAGAGAAATAGATTTGTATTCTTTCATGGTTTCTAGACAGCGTGGTATAACAATGGCAACATGATGCCTAAGAATAAAGAAATAAAACGGAACTGGTTCTAGCATTCCCATCAGCACCTTGCAGCATTGGACAGCTCCCTGCACGTTCTCTGTGCCTCGGGGACTCCCTGTGACAGAGGGACCCCAACACCCTTCCAGGTGAAGATGCTGGTGGAGGGGAACCATAGTTGCTCAGGTAACAGCTGGATTCAAAGATTCTTTCTTTCCATCCCCTGCCCCGGCTCGCACATCCTTCCAGGCGTTCAAATCCCTTTCCTTGCCATGGAGCTGTCCGTGGTCCTCGGCACGCTCTGGGCACACCCTCTGAGGTACCGAGGAACATGTCAGCTAAACTTTTCTTTGCATAAAATGTAATTACCCATTCCCCTAATACAGCAGTGCTGAAAAGCATTCGTGGGGACTTCCGTGCAGGGGGAATTGCGGCAGAGATAGCTGCTGGTGTGCCTGAGGGATTGGTCTTCTAGAAAGTTTATTTGTTATTCATCATCCAAGCAGCAGAAAAATAGGAGAGGAAGTTTTAATTATCCTGACAGCCAGGTTTTCAAAGGCATGGAGACATGTGAGGCTGTCTGACAAGAGTATCAGATGAGCTCAAGTCACCAAGGAGAACGGGTGTGGACGTGCAAGGCAGAATTTTCTCATTTTTTTTAAAGATGGCCCTTGATGTTTTTCCCACCTGATTTCGGTCAAAATGCATCATTACAACCTGTTTACAATATACTCAGAATACAAGTGAATGGAGACTGATTCTTTACAGGGCACTTTGGGATATTCAAAAAATCAAATTCTTCCTACATCTGTCAGAGGCTGGGCTTCCAAGAAATAGATGCTGAGATGTGGGAGCAGGTTTATTAGGCCATGCTACTGAGAACAGCACCTGCGAGAGGTGGGGGAGGCAGGGCAGGAGAGTAGGAGGCATTCGACTATGGTGCAGCTATGACAGACACCCCAGCCTGTGGGGGGCTCTAAGTGAAGAGGGCCCTTCAGTTCTGTCCCCACTGGGGCAAGCGGGCAGGCAGGTGTAATCTGTCAGAGTCAGCCTCCATCACCCAGTCTCCCGATGGCAGCTGCCCCAGGCAGAGGGAGCAGGGTGGGAGGGTACTCTGCCCGGACCCCTCGGCAGCCCCACCCCTAGCAGCATCCAGGGGCTGGATGGCACAGCACGCAGGCAGTACAACATTTAACTCTGGCTAAGCTACATGGGGTTTGACTTTCCTACTGCTATTAGTTATCAACTGGTTTTCCTACTGTTAAACGACCTTTTCAATGCAGTTACCCAAACCTCCCACAACAGCTCTGGGATCTGGCCACTGAAGACTCCCCCTATTGCCTCCCCCAGCTGGATTTCAAGTCCTACCAGCTTCACAACAAGGAATTCTGATTGGTTAGATTTCTTTACAATTGTTTTCAGTCAAATTAATGGAGAATGAAAGTACAAAACTTTATCTTCTTCTTTTAATGTGATATTTTATGTACAGAATTATGTTATAATAAAAAATTCTCTGTGCTCTATAAAACAACTGATTTAAAGCTTGGAAAGAAATATCTTGGTTTCTTGGCTAACACCAGCTGCTAAAGGGCAGTAAAACATTTATATGCATAAGAGCACACATCCAATCTTGCAAAAATATGCTTTAATATCCATGTGTCATTTCTTTAGAAAGACTGAAGACATATAATGCCTGTAAAGACGTGTTTCTCCAAGAGTTTTTACTTTTCCCCATCATTTCTGAATTAGCAGCTTCCACTGATAATTTTTTAGCTATCTCTGCATTTTTACCACTGTCTCTGTTTAAATATACGAACTTATAGTAACTGTATATGATTATTTCAAAAATTTGGATTAATACCTGGTTTTGAATCACAACATAGTGTTATAAATGGACAATAATCTTAAAGTAGTCCACTTAGGTGGACACTCGCCTGTCACATTGTTGAGAAGTACATGGGAAAAACGTCATGAATTCAAACAGAAAATAAAATGGCACAGACATATGACTATTTCCTGAATAAATTCCTGTACATTTTTAGCCAAGCTTTACGCACTGAACCATGTTGGTGCATGTTAGGACCGGTCTAAAGGTCATAACTCCCACCGTGGAATTGAATGAGTTAAAATAATGGGAGGGAGAAACAGCACTTCTTATGGAAAACTTCCAGTTAACAAATGTAGAGGAAATGAGAGAAATAGGAATTCACCTTTACAACACCACGCAACTCATTATTGCAGGCGAGATCCACCCACATGGGGTACAAGAGCTGGTGAGCAAAGTTTGAGGAGAGACCAAATATTTGTGAAATTTCAAGTTTCGCCCTTTCCCCAAGGCGTTACTTATTTACACAGGGGGAGATGGTAACATTTCTGTGAGAAATCTGCCGACACTCCCTTGACAGAGCGAGCAGGTTGCATCACCCGTCGTGAGACATGTTGACGCCAGGCACGGATGTGATGCCTGGAAACATCCAACGTCCCTCCGTTGACACTCTCACCAAGAACGAATAACTTCAATCTAGTCAGGAGGAAAAGTCGGACAGACATGAACTGAGGAACATTCTGCAAAGTAACCAGCCAGTGCTGTCCGAGAATGTCAAGGTCACGAAAGGCAAGGACAAGGAGCCGTCGCAGACCCGGGGGCTAAGGAGGTATGGGGACAAAACGCAGCAGGAGACCCGGTGGGATCCTGAGTCAGAGAAAGGGCGTTCCTGGGAAAGGTGAGATGGAACGAGGTCTGCAGGCCAGTCCCAGCTCTGTGCCGTGTCAACTTCCCAGTCTTACAGTTGCAGCTTGTAGCGCACGACGTTACCATCAGGAGGAGCAGGCAGATGGGCATACGGGAACGCTAAGTACAACTTTTTGCAGCTTTTCTGTAAGTTTACAATTATTTCAAATTTTTTTTTAAAAAACTAGCCAAAAACTTCATGCTGCAGGAGAGCTGCTTCCTTTAGTGTCTTTGAGGCAGTTCCAGGACACGTCATCACTGCACCTCAGCCTGCAAGAAAAGTGGACTAACACTGCGATATGAAGAGAAAAAAAGCCTCTGAGAAGAACCCTGGATTGTCTCCGACCCCCAGAACCACGGTCAAATTCCTTCCCAGACGCCAGCTGGAGTCTCAGGCCCTCTGGTCTTTATCTCGACAATGACTTTCCTCTAAAATGACCGTCAAAAACTGCTGGCTTCTTGATGACAAGTGGGTGCTCAGACATTTGCCCTTGGTGCCAGTAGGTGGATTTCGACTCCTAGGGACCCTGTGACATCAGAGCGGAGCCCTGCCGGGTCTGCCTTTGCCGTCCTCTCACCTTCTGGCGCTCTGTCAGACAATGCTCTGCTGCTGTTCATAGGGTTTTCATGGCCTGTTTTCTGGAAGTGGGTGGCCAGGTCCTTCCTTCTAGTCTGTCTAGTCTGGAAGCTCCACTGAAGCCTGTCCACCTGGGGGACCCTGCTGGTATCTGAAATCCTGGTGGCAGAGCCTTCAGCATCACAGCAACATGCAGCCGCCACAGTCTGACAACAAACAGGGAAACAAACCCCGGCCTCAACAGTGAGAGCACTGAATCTTCACCACCGGATCACTGGTCAGACATGCTAGTGAATAAACAGGTAAAATACAAATGGAAACATGCTACTCAGGAAGAAGACAGTAACACAACAAGACCATGATGGTTTCTAGCTTTGCCCTCCTTCGCCAAATGAGGCCATGGCTCCCATCTCTAGCCTTTCCTCTTTGGCAACTGTCAAATTGGAAGCCTTCATTTAAAAAGCATGGAAGGTTAGAGCGAGCCACATAAGCAAGTCATCATCACATTCAGAAGCACTGGAGAGGTGAGAGGTGCCTTTTTCTGTCATTAAGGAAAGTTGAAAGTCATCCCTTCCGAAAGTGGGCCAGAGGGGAAGGGTCTGGAGTGGAGCGTATGAAGACTCCTGACCACACGGGGCCTCCCACAATGCCTCCCTTGAGGCGAGAGCTGACGCCCAGGCCCAGGCACCCAGGACCTCACTGGTCAGCACCCAGTCGATGCCTGGTCCTGCGCGGCTTCTACTGGTGGAGCCAGCGAGCCCTGCTCCCCGAGCACCAGCACTGAGTACAGTAAGCGCCTGCCTGGAGACGGCTTGCAGTTCTAACACTGGGCACAGTGCCTCTCAGATTAACACTCGTAAACGTCCTTCCAAATGATTCAGACGCCACCCAGAAGAAGGGTGATGGAAATCATAGCCCCTGTGCTCCCGTCCATCCAAAGCTCATTGCAGCAGGCAGACTAACGGTGACAGGCCAGCGTTAAGAATGTCCCAGTCTGGGGACCAGCGCGTGGCCGAGTGGTTAAGTGTGTTCGCTCCACTTCGGTGGCCCAGGGTTTCACCTCAGACCCTGGGAGCAGACCTAGCACCACTCATCAAACCATGCTGAGGTGGCGTCCCACACAGCACAACCAGAAGGACCTACAACTAGAATCTACAACTATGTACCGGGGGACTTTGGGGAGAAGAAGAGAAAAAGAAAAAAGAATGCCATAGGTGTATCTCTGTTGGGCACCAGTGAAAAGGAGACAAAACATTTCCTGTATGAGTTAAAACAAAAGAAGCAGTGATATTTTTAAAACGTAAAATGCCTCCGAGTCTAGCCTGTGAAGGAAAATCGCTTCAAAGGGGGCCTGTTCCATAAGAGTGTATGGAAGTTTTTGAAGGGATGCTGTTGGTCTTCAGGCATCTAACATCATATTGTGGCAGAAGAGAGAATTCTGAAATAGTCCTATGAATATAATGGTACCTCCTCTGATTGCCTGCATCTTCAGGTTGCTACTCACCTGAAATGCCTCTCAATACTTCACTGGCTGCAGTTCCCAACCGGACACTGTCAGGCCCCATGCTTCTCCTGTGAGTATTGCCTGTCACTATGACACGATAGGTGTGCAACTGGAAATTACATGGAAAGGTAAAAAACAAAAGAACCTTTAGGGACCAGCCCGGTGGGATAGTGGTTAAGTTCCTGTGCTCCACTTCAGCGTGCCGGGGTTCACAGGTTCGGATCCCAGGGACAGACCCACACACCAATCATCAGGCCATGCTGTGGAGGCATCCCATATACAAAATAGAGGAAGACTGGCACAGTGTTAGCTCAGGGCCAATCTCCCTCACCAAAAAAAGAGAACACTTTTACATTTTGTACTGGGATTTTTTTTATTGTATTTCCTTTTTCTCCCAAAGCCCCCCAGTACACAGTTGTGTATTTTCAGTTGTGGGTCCTTCTAGTTGTGGCATGTGGGATGCCGCCTCAGCACGACTTGATGAGTGGTGCCACATCCATGCCTAGGATTCGAACTGGCGAAACCCTGGGCTGCCGAAGTGGAGTGCGCGAACTCAACCACTCAGCCACCGAGCCAGCCCCTGGGATTTTTTTTTTTTTTTTTTGCAATGAGTTAGTTATGTGAAGCTAATACTAGATTTGTTGACAAATTTCAAAAAATATTTTTCTTCCTCCTAAAAGATGTCCATAATTGTAAATAGGCAAAGCAAAGAAATTGCAGTTACGCTCCTTCTTTACTTCCACACTGCATCCTTACAGACTGTTTTCCCCATAATTCGTGATGTGGTTTCAAGGCTGAACATCCCTCGGTGCTTTTCAGAAAGGGGGCTGGAACCTCTTTCAAGGAGGAGGAGCCCAACAGTCCCTCCAAGCAGCAGATGGGTCTCTGCGCCGTGGGCGATATGCAGGGGACGTTCTGTCTTGATGCCCACACGTGTCCCTGATTAGTGCTAATGAGAGTTACACGAGCGTATCCAAAAAGCAGGCCCCTTAATGTTTAAGTTAATGTGGGGTAAATCATAGTATGGGAAATACAGTGCTTCTTAAAATGAATTAAACGGGCCGCGAGATTCCGTTAGCCATAGAAGGTATCAGACACGCAGCAGGCGCTCCGGGCCGTGCCAGGGCCCAGCCGGCTCCACCAACAGCACCAAGGCCGTTCACTGAGCACCCACTGCGGGCCGGCCCGGTGTATGTGTGGTCAGCGCTGGCGTTACTGCCCCCGCTGGCAGAGGAGGGAAGTGAGCCCACAGGCTCTCCAGAGCAACAGAAGCGGAGCGGTGGAGATGGAGATTTGAGAGACGTTTATGGGAATTGCCTCACGCAACTGTGGAGGCTGAGAAGTCCCACGATCCGCCATCTGCATGCTGGGGACCCAGGAGGGCCGGCAGTAACTTCCAGTCCCAGTCCGAGGATCTGAGAACCAGGAGCTCGGATGTCCGAGGGCAGGAGGAGACGGATGTCCCAGCCCACCAGGAAAAACAAATCCTCCCTCACCCCACCCTTTCTTCTGTTGAGGCCCCAGCAGGTAGACAGTGCCCACCACACCGGGGCTGAGGGTGTTCACTCAGTCTCCCCTCCACCGATACGAATGCTAATCTCTTCTGGAAACACCTCACAGACTCATGCACAGATCGCATTTTACCCAGTATCTGGGCCTCCCTGAGCACCACCAAGTTAACACATACAATCAACCATCATCCTGGGTCACCACGCTCCCTTTCCATGTGACTCTAGTTCTCTGTGGAGATGGCCCTGTGGGATCACTCAGATCTGTAAGAAAAGCGCACGCAGGGGGCAATCAAACCAGCTTAAACTGGCCCACACACGCTATCTCTGTGTCAGTAGCTTTCGTTTCAGACTCATCCCAAAAAACCAAGACTGTGAACCTAGAGAAGGCCACCATGTAGGCACATGGGGCACAGACATGCGAGAACAGTGAGGACAGTGTGGCTTAAATTGCCCTATTGCTCCAGAAATCGCTTCCCCTGAAAAGCGCGTCCTGGGGACTTATTTGCTCATTCAACAGATTCTCATGGAGCCCTTTTCTCTGCCAGACCCTAGTCAAGACAGGGAACCTCAGAAACCTGCTTTCACAGAGGCAGACAATGAATGAGGGGACAGGGCCACCCGAGGTGCTGACGAGGACCATGAGGAAAGAGCAAGAGGAGCAGGGAGCCAGGCGGGTGGGAGGGGAGTCTGACTGGGGAGGAGCCAGGAGCACAGCGTCCTAGGCGCAGGGCCATGTGCCAGTGGGGGAGTTTGCTAGGAGGTTGGAGCGAGAGGGCAGTTGCCCACTCGTGTCCTGTCCAAGGCCCCCAGGTCCCTCAGCCACCGGGAAACCATTGGGGAGGTGGGGTAGGAAGGATCGAGGAGGAAGCACGTGGACCCCACAGCCTTCTCACTGATGCTCAAGACAGCTCAGAGTGAAGCACTGCCCCACCTTGGAGACGCCCCGACGTGGCTCTTGGAGTGCCACACTCAGGGTGCGGGTCCCCTGGGGAGCAGGCAGTTCGTCTGTCACGTTGCCAGTTCTTCTATGAATAAGTCCACATGCTCAAACTCCGCAGAGCTGAGGAGCATTTCCGCATCTTCAACATCATCCGCCCATCACATGTCGAGGTGCGGAAGGCAGGTCTCGTCATAACCCTCTGAGACCAGTGGACTCTGTGTCTTGGGCGGCTCACCAGCGAACTGCAGAACTGAGATTCCAGCCCTGGTTTCTGAGCTCTGACCTCGTGGTCTCTCCCCACGTCACGCTGCATCACCTTAGTGATGTCCAGTACATCCAACACTGAGCCCCCTCGACTTGTCTACACAGCAGTCACCCGCCAGTGGTAGGCACCACCCACATTGCTCAGGCCTCCAAGGCAAGGAGGGTCCACCCATAGTGGGCCTTTCTTGTTCTGGCTTCTCCCTCATCCAGAGATGCCCCACCTCGTCCTCCTTTCCAAGGCGACTCTTGTGCCAGAAAATGCTGCAGAGCGCAGGCAGGTCCATGGGATGCTCCTGGCAGAACTGCTCTGAGGACGGTCACCAGAGGGGCCCTGGCACCGATTGGAAAAGGCCCGTCCCCAGTGCAGAAGGCAGAATAAACCAAAGACCGAGAGCCGCATCAGGAAACCAGGAAGGTCAGTGTCAAAGGAGGCAGCCCTCGGGACACAGCATGGAGGGAGGAAGCAGTAGACAAAGGGACCTGGGGGTCTCAGCACAGGGCCAGGGTGGGACGGGCAGGACGCAGACGCCTGCAGCAAGTGCCTGCCGCAGAGCCAAACTCGTGAGCATCGGGGATCCAGGCCCAAACTGGGGGCTGGTGCTCGCAGACCAAGCTCGCTGGGTGAGGCCGACCACTCCAGGACACAGAGCTGGATCCAGACATGAAACGGCCCGTCCCAGAGCTGTCTGGCAGGCCCATCACCTGCTTCTGGCTAAGGACGCCCCTGCCTTTCAACATCCCTCAGCCGTGCGAGGAAGTACGTTTCGATGTCCTTCCTTTCGATCAAGCTTTTGTTGCAGGAGCATAAACTAAAATGTCTGCAAATGGAATCAAGAGACACCCTGGGTTTCCGTGAATGGGCAACACAGGTTTCGGGGCAGAGTTTGGGCCCAACAGGGACCCTGCCAGGTGGGCTGACTTACCCTTGGCACCTGGGGCAGGCCTGGGGCACGGGGCCTTCAGGGGCTTTTCACGGTGGACCATTTTCAAGACAAGAAGAAGGGAGTCTCCCTGCTCCACATCCGCCTCAGTGACTCTGCTGTGTTGATGTGTTCCCGCTGGGGCAGAGGGGAGGGAAACCGGTCAGTCCTGCCCATCCTTCCATTCGGCCTTTGTGCACACAGACCACTGCCCGCCTTCCCGAGGCTGGGACCAGCCAAGCTGGGTAACTGCACAGCACACACGTGTGAATGATGGTGGGCTAGGAACACAGCCAGACAGAGCGACGTAGACAAGGAAACTGGAAAAGGATGGGAGAGAACACAGGACGTGCTGGGCAGCCGGGACAGAAGGGAGGCCCAGGTCACGGCTGAATCCTGCAGGCAGAGGGGCCTCAACAACGCCTTCGCATCCAGCTCCGACCGAGTGCTCGCCACGCTGCCCTCATCACGCTCCACCCAGGCTGCGACCCCGCTGTTGTCTACAGGTGACCAGTGACACAGAAGGCGCACGTGTCCCCGAATCAGAGAACTCTAGACTTCGCCAAGTACCAACTGCAGGAGGGGACAGCCACACATGAAATAAACAGACACTTTCACTGTGGCTCTGAAATTAAGTCCGTTCCACCCTTGGGAAGAAGCAGCAAGTTAGGTTTGGGAAAAAAATCAATCCATTTTTCGATGCCACCAAGAAGGACCTTGGGGTAGAAAAAACAGTGAGACTTGCCCGCGGTCTTTCCCTCTTTTGGCCCATTTTGTCTGTATTCCCCGCTTTGGTGGGAATTTGTAGCAAAATATGAGGCTATCACCTGCAATGTGATGACAATGTCTGGGGCTCCCTCCCTCCAGGGTCCCCGGTGGGTGGCAGACCTGGGCACGGACGCTGCCCTAGGTGGCTCGCTCTCTCAGGCCGTCCTCTCATAAGACAGTTCAAGGAGGAATCGGACACCATGCAAAGCAGCAGAAGCGACAGTGCACTGAGGGTGACATGCACGTCTCCTAGGCCGATGGAGAGAAAGGGGAACAAGGTCCCAGGTGATCAGGGTTATTGCACGTGAGCAGACCAAGCACAAACATTACAGAGTCAAGAGTCTCGCTCGCCCAGGAGAAGCCATCTAGCTGACAAGCTTCTTCTAACGCTATCGATTGTATCCCCAAAAGGTCACAAATTACAGGAGGAATTATTCTTAAGATATTTGCTGAGCCCAATCTCTTTGAATGATTTTCCTACCACTGACCAGTTGGTTCACTGGGATTTTTGCTCCTCAGCTGTCATGAAAAAGCCCCTTGTGCCCTGTAGTCAACCCAACTTCTTGTGAAAGATAAAGACGAGTCTGATGGGGGTCCACCTGACAAACGGGGTTCTGTGCACCGCTTGAAGAGCAAGGACAAGGAAGGCCCCTCTCAGAAGGGGATCGGGTCTCCGCACAGGGGCTCTCTGCACAAAAGCAGCACAAGCATCAGAGACACTTCAGAGCCTGGTCGACCGTTGTGTCACAGCAAACACAAGCGCAAAAGGCCTCGAAAGTCCCCCAAAAACCCACGTTTAAGGCAAGCTCATTTTAAAAGAGCATTGCACTGAATAAGGCCAGTTTCAGACAGGCCCCCCGAAAAAGCACAGACGGCAGCTAAGAAGTGAGGCTGAGTCACTCGCCGGCATCCGAGGGGCTTTGCCACCTCACGTCATTTAAAACTAACCGATGGGGCTCAGGAGGAAATACTAACCGACACCTGGCTTTACACACTTGCGCACACCCACACGCACAGACACTGTCCTGACTTGGTCCATGGGCAAAGTGGTGAATTTGTTACCTTTGTTGTAGAGGCTTATTATGTTTCTTTCTGGGATCACTTGAAGTTTGGTAAATGATACAGTGTAATTCGTTATTTAGAGTGTCCTTCACACAGAGCATTGCAAAATGTTTTGCAGCAAAAGCCAAGAGTGAGGCAGGGAAGCAGAAAACTGCCAAGTTGGCGAGACCTCACCAGCAACAGGGGCACAGAAGGCACAGGGTGGCCCGAGGAGGCAGCTCTGACCCTTCGTCTCCACTTCCCTCTGGGCCCACCTGTCCTTAAACTGGCCCAGAAGACACACCTGCCAGGGCCCTTGGGGACCCAAGCGTGGATGCGTGACCCCCATGGTGGGCCCACTGCCTTCGGGACTCAGCCTCGGAGGTGGACCTACAGTTTCCCCCATCAGTGCAAACACAGAAATGGAACTTCAAAGCTACAAGAGCACCGCTCGGCTCTGTGAGGTCTTTGATTTTGTTGTTGTTGTGTTGTTTATTCTCAGAGGCAGATCAGATTAATTTTACTGCAGCTGAAAATCATGCAAATATACTTGAGAAAGAGGCATTTAATTCTTTATTGCTCTTGCACACAACACGAACGGCACCTCCAGTACCAGCGCTGCACGGCGTTTTAGTGCTGCTCCACCATACAGTACATCACGATGTTAATTTTCCACATTACTTTATTCCTTCTCCAGACCATATTTTACAACAGAGAAAACAAACTGCTTGTAATTACACTGCATGCCAGGACAAATTAAGTAAACACGCATTTTTAATGCTTCGGGCTGTGAGGGTACAAAACAAAGGACTTCGGTTAAGGTCAATATTAGAGTTATGCAATTGCCCAGGGACACGAGAGACAAACCCTTGACTGAATGCGGGGAAAATGGAAATGGTTCTACTCGATGCCGATGCCGCAGAGCTAGATTCTCGAAAATAACGTACTGCCAATGAGGCTGGGACATTCTTCCTACTTTATATTCATTTTCTTGGAGATTAATGCTAATGCCAATAATAAAAAATAATAACAAACTAACAGAAAAATCCATTGTGTCATTAGCAGGGACATAAGTCAACCAAAAGTAAGTCCACTGTCTCTACACCTGCCTCTCAAACTCACATCTAAACAACGACGCGAGATCAACAGAACCTACAGACGTTAATAACTGTATGTTCTTCTTTCTTATTCCTTCCCTGCAAAATATCAGTTGATGACGAGAGCAAACGTTCAGAATTGTGGAAATGCAGAATCAGCAAAGGATCCGGGGAGGCCAAACTCTTTCCATGGGCCAGTGCAATGAGAAGAGCGTCAGTAAACGCCCAGCAAGACTCGAAAAGCAGGATTAAGTGTTTCTGCTTCCATAGGCCACCCGATCCCAACCACAGGGTGGAAGTGGCATCGAGAAGAAGGTGCAGAGAGAGTGAAACGCTCCTGTTACCCTCCTCCCACACCCCGCTGCTAAAAGCTCTTTCAGAACGTTCCACACCTGTTGTGGCCACGTCTGGGCTCCTCCCCACTCTGCCTTCACCAAGACCTGTGCTTTAGTTTTCCCATAAAACAGAAATATTTGACTTGCCCTACTTTTCAGGAACTTCCTAAATGTAATCAGATATGGTCAATCCTCATTATTCATGGGTTCCATATTTGCAAATTTGCCCACTCGCTAAAATTTGTTCCCTCAAAATCAATAGTCACAGTACTTTCGTGGTCTTTCACAGACATGCACAGGGGAAAGTTTGGGTCACCCAACACACACATTACCAGCCAACACTAGTAACACCCTGCCTTCTTGTGTCAGCACGTGTAAACACGTGTCATTTTCAAGGTCTATTTAGTGCCAACTTTTCACATTTTTGTGCTTTGGGTTGGTGATTCTACTGTTTCAGACAGCCCTCAAGCATGCCGCTGGAGTGTGGCCTTGTGTTCTGAGGATCAAGAAGGCCAAGGAAGTACCTCTTGGAGAAAATTCATGTGTCAGAGGAGCTTCATTCAGGACAAGTAAGAGTGCTGTTGGACATGAGTTCAATGTTAGTGAATCCACAATGTGAGCTAAGCAAGGTGTGTTTAAACAGAAACCCACGCACAGCAAGATGATGGATCCATGTGTTGATGACAGCGCTGTGACCAGCAGCTCCCGGGAGCCTGAGTCTGCATCCCCCAGGAGCAGCCGTTGAGGGTCGCTAATTCAGTTTCCTGGAGACTTTATAGAACATGATTTTCCCAAACAACAGCAGCTGAGTGCAGTATGTGTTTTACATACATGTGTAAAACTTGTGCATTTGTGTGTGAACACACCTATAGCCTTTAATATCTAGAAAGACTGTCGACCAGGACTCGGATGAATTCTGCTGTGGAGGTGGAGGGAATACAGTGCCCAGTGAAGCGGGAGCCCTGATGTCCAGCCCTCAGCTCCATCCACCAGCCCCTCTTCCCGACAGTCGTGGGCGGCAGGGGAAAATCCTGCAGACTGCCCCAGCGTCCTCATAACCGTCCTTGTGCTTACACACCTAGTGCCCACAGCTCATAGCCGTCCTTGTGCTTGCACACGTAGTGCCTACAGCTCATAGCCGTCCTTGTGCTTACACACCTAGTGCCTACAGCTCATAACTGTCCTGTGCTTACACACCTAGTGCCCACAGCTCATAACTGTCCTGTGCTTGCACACATAGTGCCCACAGCTCATAACTGTCCTTGTGCTTACACACGTAGTGCCTACAGCTCATAGCCGTCCTTGTGCTTACACACCTAGTGCTCACAGCTCATAGCCGTCCTTGTGCTTACACACCTAGTGCTCACAGCTCATAACTGTCCTTGTGCTTACACACCTAGTGCCTACAGCTCATAGCCGTCCTTGTGCTTACACACGTAGTGCCTACAGCTCATAGCCGTCCTTGTGCTTACACACATAGTGCCTACAGCTCATAGCCGTCCTTGTGCTTACACACCTAGTGCTCACAGCTCATAGCCGTCCTTGTGCTTACACACATAGTGCTCACAGCTCATAGCCGTCCTTGTGCTTACACACGTAGTGCCTACAGCTCATAGCCGTCCTTGTGCTTACACACATAGTGCCTACAGCTCATAGCCGTCCTTGTGCTTACACACCTAGTGCCCACAGCTCATAGCCGTCCTTGTGCTTACACACCTAGTGCCTACAGCTCATAGCCGTCCTTGTGCTTACACACCTAGTGCTCACAGCTCATAGCCGTCCTTGTGCTTACACACCTAGTGCTCACAGCTCATAACTGTCCTTGTGCTTACACACCTAGTGCCCACAGCTCATAACTGTCCTTGTGCTTACACACCTAGTGCCTACAGCTCATAGCCGTCCTTGTGCTTACACACCTAGTGCCCACAGCTCATAGCCGTCCTTGTGCTTACACACCTAGTGCCTACAGCTCATAACCGTCCTTGTGCTTACACACGTAGTGCCTACAGCTCATAGCCGTCCTTGTGCTTACACACCTAGTGCCTACAGCTCATAGCCGTCCTTGTGCTTACACACCTAGTGCCTACAGCTCATAGCCGTCCTTGTGCTTACACACGTAGTGCCTACAGCTCATAGCCGTCCTTGTGCTTACACACCTAGTGCCTACAGCTCATAGCCGTCCTTGTGCTTACACACGTAGTGCCTACAGCTCATAGCCGTCCTTGTGCTTACACACCTAGTGCTCACAGCTCATAGCCGTCCTTGTGCTTACACACCTAGTGCCTACAGCTCATAGCCGTCCTTGTGCTTACACACGTAGTGCCTACAGCTCATAGCCGTCCTTGTGCTTACACACCTAGTGCCCACAGCTCATAGCCGTCCTTGTGCTTACACACCTAGTGCCTACAGCTCATAGCCGTCCTTGTGCTTACACACCTAGTGCTCACAGCTCATAACTGTCCTTGTGCTTACACACATAGTGCCTACAGCTCATAGCCGTCCTTGTGCTTACACATGTAGTGCCTACAGCTCATAGCCGTCCTTGTGCTTACACACGTAGTGCCTACAGCTCATAGCCGTCCTTGTGCTTACACACCTAGTGCTCACAGCTCATAGCCGTCCTTGTGCTTACACACCTAGTGTCTACAGCTCATAGCCGTCCTTGTGCTTACACACCTAGTGCTCACAGCTCATAGCCGTCCTTGTGCTTACACACCTAGTGCCTACAGCTCATAGCCGTCCTTGTGCTTACACACCTAGTGCCTACAGCTCATAGCCGTCCTTGTGCTTACACACCTAGTGCCTACAGCTCATAGCCGTCCTTGTGCTTACACACGTAGTGCCCACAGCTCATAGCCGTCCTTGTGCTTACACACCTAGTGCTCACAGCTCATAGCCGTCCTTGTGCTTACACACGTACTGCTCACAGCTCATAGCCGTACTTGTGCTTACACACGTAGTGCCTACAGCTCATAGCCGTCCTTGTGCTTACACACCTAGTGCTCACAGCTCATAGCCGTCCTTGTGCTTACACACGTAGTGCCTACAGCTCATAGCCGTCCTTGTGCTTACACACCTAGTGCCTACAGCTCATAGCCGTCCTTGTGCTTACACACCTAGTGCTCACAGCTCATAACTGTCCTTGTGCTTACACACCTAGTGCCTACAGCTCATAGCCGTCCTTGTGCTTACACACGTAGTGCCTACAGCTCATAGCCGTCCTTGTGCTTACACACCTAGTGTCTACAGCTCATAGCCGTCCTTGTGCTTACACACGTAGTGCCCACAGCTCATAGCCGTCCTTGTGCTTACACACCTAGTGCCCACAGCTCATAGCCGTCCTTGTGCTTACACACGTAGTGCCTACAGCTCATAGCCGTCCTTGTGCTTACACACCTAGTGCTCACAGATCATAGCCGTCCTTGTGCTTACACACGTAGTGCCTACAGCTCATAGCCGTCCTTGTGCTTACACACGTAGTGCCTACAGCTCATAGCCGTCCTTGTGCTTACACACCTAGTGCTCACAGCTCATAACTGTCCTTGTGCTTACACACCTAGTGCCTACAGCTCATAGCCGTCCTTGTGCTTACACACGTAGTGCCTACAGCTCATAGCCGTCCTTGTGCTTACACACCTAGTGCTCACAGCTCATAACTGTCCTTGTGCTTACACACCTAGTGCCCACAGCTCATAGCCGTCCTTGTGCTTACACACGTAGTGCCCACAGCTCATAGCCGTCCTTGTGCTTACACACCTAGTGCCTACAGCTCATAGCCGTCCTTGTGCTTACACACGTAGTGCCCACAGCTCATAGCCGTCCTTGTGCTTACACACCTAGTGCCTACAGCTCATAGCCGTCCTTGTGCTTACACACGTAGTGCCCACAGCTCATAGCCGTCCTTGTGCTTACACACCTAGTGCCTACAGCTCATAGCCGTCCTTGTGCTTACACACCTAGTGCCTACAGCTCATAGCCGTCCTTGTGCTTACACACCTAGTGCTCACAGCTCATAGCCGTCCTTGTGCTTACACACGTAGTGCCTACAGCTCATAGCCGTCCTTGTGCTTACACACGTAGTGCCTACAGCTCATAGCCGTCCTTGTGCTTACACACCTAGTGCCTACAGCTCATAGCCGTCCTTGTGCTTACACACGTAGTGCCTACAGCTCATAGCCGTCCTTGTGCTTACACACGTAGTGCCTACAGCTCATAACTGTCCTTGTGCTTACACACATAGTGCCTACAGCTCATAGCCGTCCTTGTGCTTACACACGTAGTGCCTACAGCTCATAGCCGTCCTTGTGCTTACACACGTAGTGCCTACAGCTCATAGCCGTCCTTGTGCTTACACACCTAGTGCTCACAGCTCATAGCCGTCCTTGTGCTTACACACCTAGTGTCTACAGCTCATAGCCGTCCTTGTGCTTACACACCTAGTGCCCACAGCTCATAGCCGTCCTTGTGCTTACACACCTAGTGCCCACAGCTCATAGCCGTCCTTGTGCTTACACACCTAGTGCCCACAGCTCATAGCCGTCCTTGTGCTTACACACCTAGTGCTCACAGCTCATAGCCGTCCTTGTGCTTACACACCTAGTGCCTACAGCTCATAGCCGTCCTTGTGCTTACACACCTAGTGCCTACAGCTCATAGCCGTCCTTGTGCTTACACACGTAGTGCCCACAGCTCATAGCCGTCCTTGTGCTTACACACCTAGTGCTCACAGCTCATAGCCGTCCTTGTGCTTACACACCTAGTGCCTACAGCTCATAACTGTCCTTGTGCTTACACACGTAGTGCCTACAGCTCATAACTGTCCTTGTGCTTACACACCTAGTGCCCACAGCTCATAGCCGTCCTTGTGCTTACACACGTAGTGCCTACAGCTCATAGCCGTCCTTGTGCTTACACACCTAGTGCCTACAGCTCATAGCCGTCCTTGTGCTTACACACCTAGTGCTCACAGCTCAAGCCGTCCTTGTGCTTACACACGTAGTGCCCACAGCTCATAGCCGTCCTTGTGCTTACACACGTAGTGCCTACAGCTCATAGCCGTCCTTGTGCTTACACACCTAGTGCCTACAGCTCATAGCCGTCCTTGTGCTTACACACGTAGTGCTCACAGCTAATAGCCGTCCTTGTGCTTACACACCTAGTGCTCACAGCTCATAGCCGTCCTTGTGCTTACACACCTAGTGCCTACAGCTCATAGCCGTCCTTGTGCTTACACACCTAGTGCTCACAGCTCATAGCCGTCCTTGTGCTTACACACGTAGTGCCCACAGCTCATAGCCGTCCTTGTGCTTACACACGTAGTGCCTACAGCTCATAGCCGTCCTTGTGCTTACACACCTAGTGCTCACAGCTCATAGCCGTCCTTGTGCTTACACACGTAGTGCCTACAGCTCATAGCCGTCCTTGTGCTTACACACGTAGTGCCTACAGCTCATAGCCGTCCTTGTGCTTACACACCTAGTGCTCACAGCTCATAACTGTCCTTGTGCTTACACACCTAGTGCCTACAGCTCATAGCCGTCCTTGTGCTTACACACCTAGTGCTCACAGCTCATAACTGTCCTTGTGCTTACACACCTAGTGCCTACAGCTCATAGCCGTCCTTGTGCTTACACACCTAGTGCTCACAGCTCATAACTGTCCTTGTGCTTACACACCTAGTGCCTACAGCTCATAGCCGTCCTTGTGCTTACACACGTAGTGCCTACAGCTCATAGCCGTCCTTGTGCTTACACACCTAGTGCTCACAGCTCATAGCCGTCCTTGTGCTTACACACGTAGTGCCTACAGCTCATAGCCATCCTTGTGCTTACACACCTAGTGCTCACAGCTCATAGCCGTCCTTGTGCTTACACACGTAGTGCCTACAGCTCATAGCCGTCCTTGTGCTTACACACCTAGTGCTCACAGCTCATAGCCGTCCTTGTGCTTACACACGTAGTGCCTACAGCTCATAGCCGTCCTTGTGCTTACACACCTAGTGCTCACAGCTCATAGCCGTCCTTGTGCTTACACACGTAGTGCCCACAGCTCATAGCCGTCCTTGTGCTTACACACCTAGTGCCTACAGCTCATAGCCGTCCTTGTGCTTACACACGTAGTGCCCACAGCTCATAGCCGTCCTTGTGCTTACACACGTAGTGCCCACAGCTCATAGCCGTCCTTGTGCTTACACACCTAGTGCCTACAGCTCGTAGCCGTCCTTGTGCTTACACACGTAGTGCCTACAGCTCATAGCCGTCCTTGTGCTTACACACCTAGTGCCCACAGCTCATAGCCGTCCTTGTGCTTACACACGTAGTGCTCACAGCTCATAGCCGTCCTTGTGCTTACACACCTAGTGCCCACAGCTCATAGCCGTCCTTGTGCTTACACACCTAGTGCCTACAGCTCATAGCCGTCCTTGTGCTTACACACCTAGTGCTCACAGCTCATAGCCGTCCTTGTGCTTACACACCTAGTGCCTACAGCTCATAGCCGTCCTTGTGCTTACACACGTAGTGCCCACAGCTCATAGCCGTCCTTGTGCTTACACACCTAGTGCCTACAGCTCATAGCCGTCCTTGTGCTTACACACCTAGTGCTCACAGCTCATAGCCGTCCTTGTGCTTACACACGTAGTGCCTACAGCTCATAGCCGTCCTTGTGCTTACACACGTAGTGCCTACAGCTCATAGCCGTCCTTGTGCTTACACACCTAGTGCTCACAGCTCATAGCCGTCCTTGTGCTTACACACCTAGTGCCCACAGCTCATAGCCGTCCTTGTGCTTACACACCTAGTGCCTACAGCTCATAGCCGCCCTTGTGCTTACACACGTAGTGCCCACAGCTCATAGCCGTCCTTGTGCTTACACACCTAGTGCCTACAGCTCATAGCCGTCCTTGTGCTTACACACGTAGTGCCCACAGCTCATAGCCGTCCTTGTGCTTACACACCTAGTGCCTACAGCTCATAGCCGTCCTTGTGCTTACACACCTAGTGCCTACAGCTCATAGCCGTCCTTGTGCTTACACACCTAGTGCTCACAGCTCATAGCCGTCCTTGTGCTTACACACGTAGTGCCTACAGCTCATAGCCGTCCTTGTGCTTACACACGTAGTGCCTACAGCTCATAGCCGTCCTTGTGCTTACACACCTAGTGCCTACAGCTCATAGCCGTCCTTGTGCTTACACACGTAGTGCCTACAGCTCATAGCCGTCCTTGTGCTTACACACCTAGTGCTCACAGCTCATAACTGTCCTTGTGCTTACACACATAGTGCCTCCAGCTCATAGCCGTCCTTGTGCTTACACACGTAGTGCCTACAGCTCATAGCCGTCCTTGTGCTTACACACGTAGTGCCTACAGCTCATAGCCGTCCTTGTGCTTACACACCTAGTGCTCACAGCTCATAGCCGTCCTTGTGCTTACACACCTAGTGTCTACAGCTCATAGCCGTCCTTGTGCTTACACACCTAGTGCCCACAGCTCATAGCCGTCCTTGTGCTTACACACCTAGTGCCCACAGCTCATAGCCGTCCTTGTGCTTACACACCTAGTGCCCACAGCTCATAGCCGTCCTTGTGCTTACACACCTAGTGCTCACAGCTCATAGCCGTCCTTGTGCTTACACACCTAGTGCCTACAGCTCATAGCCGTCCTTGTGCTTACACACCTAGTGCCTACAGCTCATAGCCGTCCTTGTGCTTACACACGTAGTGCCCACAGCTCATAGCCGTCCTTGTGCTTACACACCTAGTGCTCACAGCTCATAGCCGTCCTTGTGCTTACACACGTAGTGCCCACAGCTCATAGCCGTCCTTGTGCTTACACACGTAGTGCCTACAGCTCATAGCCGTCCTTGTGCTTACACACCTAGTGCCTACAGCTCAAGCCGTCCTTGTGCTTACACACCTAGTGCTCACAGCTCATAGCCGTCCTTGTGCTTACACACGTAGTGCCCACAGCTCATAGCCGTCCTTGTGCTTACACACGTAGTGCCTACAGCTCATAGCCGTCCTTGTGCTTACACACCTAGTGCCTACAGCTCATAGCCGTCCTTGTGCTTACACACGTAGTGCTCACAGCTCATAGCCGTCCTTGTGCTTACACACCTAGTGCCCACAGCTCATAGCCGTCCTTGTGCTTACACACGTAGTGCCTACAGCTCATAGCCGTCCTTGTGCTTACACACCTAGTGCCTACAGCTCATAGCCGTCCTTGTGCTTACACACCTAGTGCTCACAGCTCATAGCCGTCCTTGTGCTTACACACGTAGTGCCCACAGCTCATAGCCGTCCTTGTGCTTACACACGTAGTGCCCACAGCTCATAGCCGTCCTTGTGCTTACACACGTAGTGCCTACAGCTCATAGCCGTCCTTGTGCTTACACACGTAGTGCCTACAGCTCATAGCCGTCCTTGTGCTTACACACGTAGTGCCTACAGCTCATAGCCGTCCTTGTGCTTACACACCTAGTGCTCACAGCTCATAGCCGTCCTTGTGCTTACACACGTAGTGCCTACAGCTCATAGCCGTCCGTGTGCTTACACACCTAGTGCTCACAGCTCATAGCCGTCCTTGTGCTTACACACGTAGTGCCTACAGCTCATAGCCGTCCTTGTGCTTACACACGTAGTGCCTACAGCTCATAGCCGTCCTTGTGCTTACACACGTAGTGCCTACAGCTCATAGCCGTCCTTGTGCTTACACACCTAGTGCTCAGAGCTCATAGCCGTCCTTGTGCTTACACACGTAGTGCCCACAGCTCATAGCCGTCCTTGTGCTTACACACCTAGTGCCTACAGCTCATAGCCGTCCTTGTGCTTACACACCTAGTGCTCACAGCTCATAGCCGTCCTTGTGCTTACACACCTAGTGCCCACAGCTCATAGCCGTCCTTGTGCTTACACACGTAGTGCCCACAGCTCATAGCCGTCCTTGTGCTTACACACCTAGTGCTCACAGCTCATAACTGTCCTTGTGCTTACACACCTAGTGCCTACAGCTCATAGCCGTCCTTGTGCTTACACACGTAGTGCTCACAGCTCATAGCCGTCCTTGTGCTTACACACCTAGTGCCCACAGCTCATAGCCGTCCTTGTGCTTACACACCTAGTGCCTACAGCTCATAGCCGTCCTTGTGCTTACACACCTAGTGCTCACAGCTCATAGCCGTCCTTGTGCTTACACACGTAGTGCCCACAGCTCATAGCCGTCCTTGTGCTTACACACCTAGTGCCTACAGCTCATAGCCGTCCTTGTGCTTACACACGTAGTGCCTACAGCTCATAGCCGTCCTTGTGCTTACACACCTAGTGCTCACAGCTCATAGCCGTCCTTGTGCTTACACACGTAGTGCCTACAGCTCATAGCCGTCCTTGTGCTTACACACCTAGTGCTCACAGCTCATAGCCGTCCTTGTGCTTACACACGTAGTGCCTACAGCTCATAGCCGTCCTTGTGCTTACACACGTAGTGCTCACAGCTCATAGCCGTCCTTGTGCTTACACACCTAGTGCTCACAGCTCATAGCCGTCCTTGTGCTTACACACCTAGTGCTCACAGCTCATAGCCGTCCTTGTGCTTACACACGTAGTGCCTACAGCTCATAACCGTCCTTGTGCTTACACACCTAGTGCCTACAGCTCATAGCCGTCCTTGTGCTTACACACGTAGTGCCTACAGCTCATAGCCGTCCTTGTGCTTACACACCTAGTGCCTACAGCTCATAGCCGTCCTTGTGCTTACACACCTAGTGCTCACAGCTCATAGCCGTCCTTGTGCTTACACACGTAGTGCCTACAGCTCATAACTGTCCTTGTGCTTACACACCTAGTGCCTACAGCTCATAGCCGTCCTTGTGCTTACACACGTAGTGCCTACAGCTCATAGCCGTCCTTGTGCTTACACACCTAGTGCTCACAGCTCATAGCCGTCCTTGTGCTTACACACGTAGTGCCTACAGCTCATAGCCGTCCTTGTGCTTACACACCTAGTGCTCACAGCTCATAGCCGTCCTTGTGCTTACACACGTAGTGCCTACAGCTCATAACTGTCCTTGTGCTTACACACCTAGTGCCTACAGCTCATAGCCGTCCTTGTGCTTACACACGTAGTGCCTACAGCTCATAGCCGTCCTTGTGCTTACACACGTAGTGCCTACAGCTCATAGCCGTCCTTGTGCTTACACACCTAGTGCTCACAGCTCATAGCCGTCCTTGTGCTTACACACCTAGTGCCTACAGCTCATAGCCGTCCTTGTGCTTACACACATAGTGCCTACAGCTCATAGCCGTCCTTGTGCTTACACACCTAGTGCTCACAGCTCATAGCCGTCCTTGTGCTTACACACGTAGTGCCTACAGCTCATAGCCGTCCTTGTGCTTACACACCTAGTGCCTACAGCTCATAACTGTCCTTGTGCTTACACACGTAGTGCCCACAGCTCATAGCCATCCTTGTGCTTACACACGTAGTGCCCACAGCTCATAGCCGTCCTTGTGCTTACACACGTAGTGCCCACAGCTCATAGCCATCCTTGTGCTTACACACGTAGTGCCTACAGCTCATAGCCGTCCTTGTGCTTACACACCTAGTGCTCACAGCTCATAGCCGTCCTTGTGCTTACACACCTAGTGCCTACAGCTCATAGCCGTCCTTGTGCTTACACACCTAGTGCTCACAGCTCATAACTGTCCTTGTGCTTACACACATAGTGCCTACAGCTCATAGCCGTCCTTGTGCTTACACACGTAGTGCCTACAGCTCATAACTGTCCTTGTGCTTACACACCTAGTGCCTACAGCTCATAGCCGTCCTTGTGCTTACACACGTAGTGCTCACAGCTCATAGCCGTCCTTGTGCTTACACACCTAGTGCTCACAGCTCATAGCCGTCCTTGTGCTTACACACCTAGTGCCTACAGCTCATAGCCGTCCTTGTGCTTACACACCTAGTGCTCACAGCTCATAACTGTCCTTGTGCTTACACACCTAGTGCCTACAGCTCATAGCCGTCCTTGTGCTTGCACACATAGTGCCCACAGCTCATAACTGTCCTTGTGCTTACACACGTAGTGCCTACAGCTCATAGCCGTCCTTGTGCTTACACACCTAGTGCTCACAGCTCATAGCCGTCCTTGTGCTTACACACCTAGTGCCCACAGCTCATAGCCGTCCTTGTGCTTACACACCTAGTGCCTACAGCTCATAGCCGTCCTTGTGCTTACACACCTAGTGCTCACAGCTCATAGCCGTCCTTGTGCTTACACACCTAGTGCCTACAGCTCATAGCCGTCCTTGTGCTTACACACCTAGTGCCCACAGCTCATAGCCGTCCTTGTGCTTACACACGTAGTGCCTACAGCTCATAGCCGTCCTTGTGCTTACACACCTAGTGCCCACAGCTCATAGCCGTCCTTGTGCTTACACACCTAGTGCCTACAGCTCATAGCCGTCCTTGTGCTTACACACCTAGTGCCTACAGCTCATAGCCGTCCTTGTGCTTACACACCTAGTGCCTACAGCTCATAACCGTCCTTGTGCTTACACACGTAGTGCCCACAGCTCATAGCCGTCCTTGTGCTTACACACCTAGTGCCTACAGCTCATAGCCGTCCTTGTGCTTACACACCTAGTGCCCACAGCTCATAGCCGTCCTTGTGCTTACACACGTAGTGCCCACAGCTCATAGCCGTCCTTGTGCTTACACACCTAGTGCCCACAGCTCATAGCCGCCCTTGTGCTTACACACCTAGTGCCCACAGCTCATAGCCGTCCTTGTGCTTACACACCTAGTGCCTACAGCTCATAGCCGTCCTTGTGCTTACACACGTAGTGCCCACAGCTCATAGCCGCCCTTGTGCTTACACACCTAGTGCCCACAGCTCATAGCCGTCCTTGTGCTTACACACCTAGTGCCTACAGCTCATAGCCGTCCTTGTGCTTACACACGTAGTGCCTACAGCTCATAGCCGTCCTTGTGCTTACACACCTAGTGTCTACAGCTCATAGCCGTCCTTGTGCTTACACACCTAGTGCCCACAGCTCATAGCCGTCCTTGTGCTTACACACGTAGTGCCTACAGCTCATAACCGTCCTTGTGCTTACACACCTAGTGTCTACAGCTCATAGCCGTCCTTGTGCTTACACACCTAGTGCCTACAGCTCATAGCCGTCCTTGTGCTTACACACGTAGTGCCTACAGCTCATAGCCGTCCTTGTGCTTACACACCTAGTGTCTACAGCTCATAGCCGTCCTTGTGCTTACACACCTAGTGCCCACAGCTCATAGCCGTCCTTGTGCTTACACACCTAGTGCCCACAGCTCATAGCCGTCCTTGTGCTTACACACCTAGTGCCCACAGCTCATAGCTGTCCTTGTGCTTACACACGTAGTGCTCACAGCTCATAGCCATCCTTGTGCTTACACACCTAGTGCTCACAGCTCATAGCCGTCCTTGTGCTTACACACGTAGTGCCCACAGCTCATAGCTGTCCTTGTGCTTACACACATAGTGCCCACAGCTCATAGCTGTCCTTGTGCTTACACACGTAGTGCTCACAGCTCATAGCCATCCTTGTGCTTACACACCTAGTGCCTACAGCTCATAGCCATCCTTGTGCTTACACACCTAGTGCCTATAGCTCATAGCCGTCCTTGTGCTTACACACGTAGTGCCCACAGCTCATAACCGTCCTTGTGCTTACACACATAGTGCCTACAGCTCATAGCCGTCCTTGTGCTTACACACCTAGTGCCCACAGCTCATAGCCGTCCTTGTGCTTACACACCTAGTGCTCACAGCTCATAGCCGTCCTTGTGCTTACACACATAGTGCCCACAGCTCATAGCCGTCCTTGTGCTTACACACATAGTGCCCACAGCTCATAGCCGTCCTTGTGCTTACACACGTAGTGCTCACAGCTCATAGCCGTCCTTGTGCTTACACACATAGTGCCCACAGCTCATAGCCGTCCTTGTGCTTACACACCTAGTGCTCACAGCTCATAGCCGTCCTTGTGCTTACACACCTAGTGCCTACAGCTCATAGCCGTCCTTGTGCTTACACACCTAGTGCTCACAGCTCATAGCCGTCCTTGTGCTTACACACGTAGTGCCCACAGCTCATAACCGTCCTTGTGCTTACACACATAGTGCCTACAGCTCATAGCCGTCCTTGTGCTTACACACCTAGTGCCCACAGCTCATAGCCGTCCTTGTGCTTACACACCTAGTGCTCACAGCTCATAGCCGTCCTTGTGCTTACACACCTAGTGCCCACAGCTCATAGCCGTCCTTGTGCTTACACACGTAGTGCCTACAGCTCATAGCCGTCCTTGTGCTTACACACCTAGTGCCCACAGCTCATAGCCGTCCTTGTGCTTACACACCTAGTGCCCACAGCTCATAGCCGTCCTTGTGCTTACACACCTAGTGCCCACAGCTCATAGCCGTCCTTGTGCTTACACACGTAGTGCCTACAGCTCATAGCCGTCCTTGTGCTTACACACGTAGTGCCTACAGCTCATAGCCGTCCTTGTGCTTACACACCTAGTGCCTACAGCTCATAGCCGTCCTTGTGCTTACACACCTAGTGTCTACAGCTCATAGCCGTCCTTGTGCTTACACACCTAGTGCCCACAGCTCATAGCCGTCCTTGTGCTTACACACCTAGTGCCCACAGCTCATAGCCGTCCTTGTGCTTACACACCTAGTGCCTACAGCTCATAGCCGTCCTTGTGCTTACACACCTAGTGTCTACAGCTCATAGCCGTCCTTGTGCTTACACACCTAGTGCCTACAGCTCATAGCCGTCCTTGTGCTTACACACCTAGTGTCTACAGCTCATAGCCGTCCTTGTGCTTACACACCTAGTGCTCACAGCTCATAGCCGTCCTTGTGCTTACACACGTAGTGCCTACAGCTCATAACCGTCCTTGTGCTTACACACCTAGTGTCTACAGCTCATAGCCGTCCTTGTGCTTACACACGTAGTGCTCACAGCTCATAGCCGTCCTTGTGCTTACACACCTAGTGCCTACAGCTCATAGCCGTCCTTGTGCTTACACACATAGTGCCCACAGCTCATAGCCGTCCTTGTGCTTACACACGTAGTGCTCACAGCTCATAGCCGTCCTTGTGCTTACACACATAGTGCCCACAGCTCATAGCCGTCCTTGTGCTTACACACCTAGTGCTCACAGCTCATAGCCGTCCTTGTGCTTACACACCTAGTGCCTACAGCTCATAGCCGTCCTTGTGCTTACACACCTAGTGCTCACAGCTCATAGCCGTCCTTGTGCTTACACACGTAGTGCCCACAGCTCATAACCGTCCTTGTGCTTACACACATAGTGCCTACAGCTCATAGCCGTCCTTGTGCTTACACACCTAGTGCCCACAGCTCATAGCCGTCCTTGTGCTTACACACCTAGTGCTCACAGCTCATAGCCGTCCTTGTGCTTACACACCTAGTGCCCACAGCTCATAGCCGTCCTTGTGCTTACACACGTAGTGCCTACAGCTCATAGCCGTCCTTGTGCTTACACACCTAGTGCCCACAGCTCATAGCCGTCCTTGTGCTTACACACCTAGTGCCCACAGCTCATAGCCGTCCTTGTGCTTACACACCTAGTGCCTACAGCTCATAGCCGTCCTTGTGCTTACACACATAGTGCCCACAGCTCATAGCCGTCCTTGTGCTTACACACGTAGTGCTCACAGCTCATAGCCGCCCTTGTGCTTACACACCTAGTGCCTACAGCTCATAGCCGTCCTTGTGCTTACACACCTAGTGCCCACAGCTCATAGCCGTCCTTGTGCTTACACACCTAGTGCCTACAGCTCATAGCCGTCCTTGTGCTTACACACCTAGTGTCTACAGCTCATAGCCGTCCTTGTGCTTACACACGTAGTGCCTACAGCTCATAACCGTCCTTGTGCTTACACACCTAGTGCCTACAGCTCATAGCCGTCCTTGTGCTTACACACCTAGTGCCTATAGCTCATAGCCGTCCTTGTGCTTACACACGTAGTGCTCACAGCTCATAGCCGTCCTTGTGCTTACACACCTAGTGCCTACAGCTCATAGCCGTCCTTGTGCTTACACACGTAGTGCTCACAGCTCATAGCCGTCCTTGTGCTTACACACGTAGTGCCTGCAGTTCACATCTCGTTTCTCACACCATGTGGAACGAGATTTTAAGTAAACTCAAAAGAATGTTTTCCTTTTGCCTATCTTTCTTTCATCTTACTTTTGTTCCTGCTTGTTATAGGTTTCTGGTTTGTGGTTGCCATGAGGATCCTATTTAATATACTATGCAGATAACAGTCTATATTGAGTAGATAGACTCTTTAGCTTGACCTCTTTCTAAAAGCTCTACTTTTTTACTCCCCTCCTCCCACATTATATGTTTTTCACATCATATATAGTCTTTTGTTTAGTGTGTGTCTATCCATTACCCTCTTATCATTGAAATAGGTGATTTTAGTACATTTTTATTTTAGCCTTCATATTATCTTCACAGGTAGTTGATCTGCTCCCTTTACTATACTTTTACCTTACAAGTGATTTTATTGCCTGTTTTTTGTTGTTGTTGTTTTGGATTTTTTTGATAATTTTTTTAATCTCTATTTGTGGTCATTGCTTTCCCACTTAAATAAGTCCCTTCAGCATTTCTTGCAGAACTGGTTTATTGGTGATAAACTCCTCTAATTTTTGCTTGTCTGGGAAGCTCTTTTTCTCTCCTCCCATTCTGAATAACAACCTTGATGGATAGAGTATTCTTGGTTGTAGGATTTTTCCTTTTAGCACTTCAAATATGTCGTGCCATTCTCTTCTCTCCTGTAGGGTCTCGACTGAGAAGTCTGCTGATAACCTGATGGGCTTCCCTTTATATCTCACTTGTGGTCTTTCTCTTGCTGCTTTTGGGATTCTCTCTTTGTCTTTAATTTTAGACGTTTTGATTATAATATGTCTTGGTGTGGGCCTCTTTGGGTTTCTCTTGTTTGGAGCTCTCTGTGCTTCCTCAACTTGGATGTCTGTTTCCTTCCTCAGGTGAGGAAAATTTTCCTCTATTATTTCAACAAATAAATTTTCTGCCCCTTTGTCTCTCTCTTCTCCTGCTGGGACCCCTATAATCCAAATGTTAGCACTCTTGATATTGTCCCAGCGTTCCCTTACACTGTTCTCATTCTGTGTAATTCTTTTTTCTCTTTTCTGTTCTGCTTGGGTGATTTCCTCTAGTCTTTCGTCTAGCTCGCTGATCCATTCTTCTGCTTCCTCTACTCTGCTATTGAGTCCCTCTAGTGAATCTCTCATTGTGGGTATTGTCTTCTTCATTTCTGATTGGGTCTCTTTCATATCTTCCAGTTCTTTGCTGATGTGCTCACTGTGTTCATCCATTCTTCTCTGCGTATCTGTGAGCATCCTCATTATATTTTGTTTGAATTCCTTGTCAAGGAGGTCGCTAGTTTCTGTTTCACTTAGTTCTTTTTCTGGGGTTTTGTACTGTTCCCTTGCTTGGAAAGTATTCCTTTGCCTCCTCATTATGCCTCTTTCTCTGTGCTATTTTCTTTGTACTAGGTGAGTCGGCTATGTCTCCTGATCTTGTTGAAGTGCCCTTATGTATGAGATGCCTTATGAGGCCCAGGAGTGTGCTTCCCTCTCGTCACCAGACCATAAGAACCAGGAGTGACCCCTTTGTGGGCTACTTGTGTTCCTCTGCTGTGGCAGGGTTGCTCCCACTGCAGGTACCCAGGGAGTCTGGTCTTTCCTTCCCTGGCCAGCTGTTTGTAAATCCGGTCTGGGGGGGCCTCAGCACTGCTGGCTACAAAGTCTATCAGCACACTCTTATTGCAATTGTCCTCTTAATTGGGTTAGTACCCAGTGTAGCTGGTGGCTAGGCTAAGGGGTGTACAGTTATGATAGGCCTGAGGCCAACAAGGCTGTTGTCAGTTCTCTTAGGAGTGCAGCTGAGTAGGGCTAGCCCTTGGCATGGAGGCACTCAGTTGTTTCAGGCTTTGGAAGGTGGAGCTGATCCTTTTTATGGCTATTTGTGAAGCACAAGTCTTCTGCCACTGATAAGCCTCACCCACCACCAGACCACATACACTGTCAACACAGTCCTGGTCTGTGCACAATTCTCAACCCCCTGGAGCGTACCCCACCGCCACACTGCAGAGGCCCCCACCTCTGCCCCAGTGCCCCCCACAGTTCACCTGGTCCTCACACAAGCCCTGCCCAACAGAGGCAGACACCTTTGCCTGCCTGTAGAGGATCAAGGCACTCAGTCAATGCAGGCTGAAAAGTAGCCTGAGGGCTTGCTGTTAGGTGGGGCCAGTCCCTAGGGCGGGTTGCCTGCCCTGGCTGAACTGGATTAAATCCGTGCTCCAGTGGGTGTGGCAGACTGCTGGGCTAACAGCCCAAGGAATGCACTTCAATGGCCCCCACCAGTGTCCGTATCAGCACGCCTGGACCAGCTCAGAACAATGGCCCCACCAATGTCTCAGTCTCCGGAGAGGACCCTCCTCTCACCAAGATGCCCCCAGAGCCCACCAGGTGAGTCTCGTTTCCCCAAAGGACAGTCAGCCTTCTCTCTGGTGATTTTAGGTTGTTGCAATGAGTGAGTTTGTGCGTGGGCCCTTTAAGACCCGGATCTTTTTGGCTTTCGGCCGATAGCTTTTCTGGGGTGTCCTTGCTGCAGTTAATAGCCAGCAAAGCCAGACAGTAAGACCCCCCTCTCAGTTGGGCTGAGTCCGAAGGATGGTTATAGCAGTATTGCCCCCGCTCCGGACCTCGCTCCTCCAGGGAGGGCTGCATACCTTAGGTTGGCTCCCACCTGGCCAGCTGAGAAGCTCTGCTGCTCCCAAAGGTGGCTTTTTTCCTCTCCGGCCGGAGTTACTGCCTCTTCTGCCTTCATCAGGACTGTCCCTTGTCGAGGGGGTTCTTTTTATCCAGCTTTCAGTTTTCAATACAGGGTGATTCTTCCCAAAATTGTTGTAATGCAGTTGTGTTCATGGGAGAAGGCGAGTTCAACGTCTGCGCACGGCGCCATCTTGACGATGCTTTTCTATTTTCCCCTTTGCCTATCTTTTACTATAGCCTTTGAATTCATGAAAACACCCAAGGCGAGTGTCTCTCAGCTAACCTAACGCCAGATCTTCAGGTGTTTTGCAATCCCTTAATTGGCAGTTAAATTTGTTTTTGCAAACCAACACCCAGCCCTGCTGTCTCGGGCCGGTGGTCACACAGAGAGATGGATGGCCTCTTCTTAATTTGACCTCCCACTTGATTCCTTGGTCTCTCACAGCAAAAATTAAGGTGTCTTATCTTCAGTAATGAGGACAAAGCTGGGCTCAACAGTGGTGAAACGGAGCTAATGCGGGGTTTATTTTTAACCGTTTAAACAAGGTTCTTTGTGCTTGAGCAAGGACCTCGATGTTAGCCCTGTCTTTCCATTGAGAGCCATCTGATAGCTATTTGGGCAATGAAGACTTGAACTTTAAAAAGAAAACTACTCCATTGGCCGTTTCTCAAATCCACAAACTCCAATGGTGGAAACACTATTTGAAGAACAGAGCGTTTCGCATTATCACCCAGAAGCCTCAACCCTGGGCCAGGATTTGAAGTGGTTTGTCTTACTTAGCTCCAAATTTCTTCTGCCAGTCCAAGTATTTTCCATCTTGAGAGTGTTGGCATGAAAATGCTCCCTCTAAATGACTCCACCAGGTCAGTAATCATAATAGCAACCATCATCATGTGCACGGAACCTTCCTTTCCAGGATCTCGCGAAGCTTTCCAAACGAGAGCTGAGGAAGCCGGCAGTGCCGCTCAGAGAGAAGCACATTCTGCTTCTCGGCGTGCTGAATTCCACGTAAACTGCCAGGACCCGGAACATCGCAGACATCCCAAGGACTGCAGCACTGCTGTCTTCTGCTGGAGCTGGGTTGTTACTGTAAGACATCTTGAGATTCATCAGCTTGTCAACACAAGTCTCTGTTATTTAAACCCTTTTGTTAATAAATAACTACATGAGGCCAGATAATATGCAGCTAAATCAACCCAACAGCATGCGTGCGCACACACACCACACACATGAATGCACACACACACACACACACTCACTCATACATTCACACACGTATGCACACAAACACACATGCACACACATGAATGCACACACATACACACACTCACTCATACATTCACACACGTATGCACATGCACACAAACACACATGCACACACACCACACACATGAATGCACACACACACACTCACTCATACTTCACACACGTATGCACACAAACACACATGCACACACCACACACATGAATGCACACACATACACACACTCACTCATACTTCACACACGTATGCACATGCACACAAACACACATGCACACACATGAATGCACACACATACACTCACTGGCTCATACATTCACACACATATGCACACAAACATACATGCACACACACCACACACATGAATGCACACACATACATACACTCACTGGCTCATACATTCACACACGTATGCACACAAACACACATGCACACACTCACTCACTGGCTCATACATTCACACACATATGCACACATACACACATGCACACACACCACACACATGAATGCACACACATACACACACTCACTCATACTTCACACACGTATGCACATGCACACACATGCACACACATGAATGCACACACATACACACTCACTCATACATTCACACACGTATGCACACAAACACACATGCACACACATGAATGCACACACATACACACACGCACTCATACATTCACACACGTATGCACATGCACACAAACACACATGCACACACCACACACATGAATGCACACATACACACACTCACTCATACTTCACACACGTATGCACATGCACACAAACACACATGCACACACACCACACACATGAATGCACACACATACACACACACTCACTGGCTCATACATTCACACACATATGCACACAAACACACATGCACACACACGACACACATGAATGCACACACACTCACTCATACTTCACACACGTATGCACACAAACACACATGCACACACATGAATGCACACACATACACACACTCACTCACTGGCTCATACATTCACACACATATGCACACATACACACATGCACACACACCACACACATGAATGCACACACATACACACACTCACTCATACTTCACACACGTATGCACACAAACACACATGCACACACATGAATGCACACACATACACACTCACTCATACATTCACACACGTATGCACACAAACACACATGCACACACATGAATGCACACACATACACACACTCACTCATACATTCACACACGTATGCACATGCACACAAACACACATGCACACACCACACACATGAATGCACACATACACACACTCACTCATACTTCACACACGTATGCACACAAACACACATGCACACACACCACACACATGAATGCACACACATACACACACTCACTCATACTTCACACACGTATGCATATGCACACAAACACACATGCACACACACCACACACATGAATGCACACACATACACACACACTCACTGGCTCATACATTCACACACATATGCACACAAACACACATGCACACACACGACACACATGAATGCACACACACTCACTCATACTTCACACACGTATGCACACAAACACACATGCATACACACCACACACATGAATGCACACACATACACACACTCACTGGCTCATACATTCACACACATATGCACACATACACACATGCATACACACCACACACATGAATGCACACGCACTCATACATTCACACACATATGCACACATACACACATGCACACACACCACACACATGAATGCACACACATACACACACTCACTCATACTTCACACACGTATGCACACAAACACACATGCACACACACCACACACATGAATGCACACACATACACACACTCACTGGCTCATACATTCACACACATATGCACACAAACACACATGCATACACACCACACACATGAATGCACACGCACTCATACATTCACACACATATGCACACATACACACATGCACACACACCACACACATGAATGCACACACATACACACACTCACTCATACTTCACACACGTATGCACACAAACACACATGCACACACACCACACACATGAATGCACACACATACACACACTCACTGGCTCATACATTCACACACGTATGCACACAAACACACATGCATACACACCACACACATGAATGCACACGCACTCATACATTCACACGCATGTGCATGCGTACACAAACACACATGCACGCCACATGCATGCATATACACACTCGCACACATGCATACACACTCACACATGCATCTACATGCATCTACATACATGCACATGACGTATATGCATGGTCACACGTGTGCTCACACATTCACACATATGCGCATACACACACACACATTTATCTGCCAGAGGTGAGTCAGATGTTTTCAAAAACTGTCCTGAGAGGTAGCACTCGTATGAGGAAAGTTTTATGCACGATCTTAATTTTAAAGGGTGAGAGAGGAGGACCAGACAGCACCACTTCAAAGTCCTGTTTAACTGCTTCTTCCTTCATTACTGTTACTGCACAGAGCCACTTCCAGGACACATCCTGTGCTGTGCCACACGGAGTGTCCTGTGCCTTTCCCACAACCGCCGCGTGGCAGAAGCCAAGCAACTGGTCACTTCCGGAACCACAGCCCTGAGGCCCAGAGAGCCCCACAGACCATGGACACACCTCCCGGCAGGTCTAGACCGGGAGAAGGCTCTTTCGGCTACGCCCCCCCGACAGGCGGCCCACAGGATGTCTGTAGCACACATCCACCTCTCAGACGAAAGCGAGCCCTCCAACACGCTCTCCAAGAGCTTAGATCAGTCCGGCTCCACTTGCTTACAAAGTTACTGTCCTCACACGTACAAAAACTCTTAACATGAGAATCGTTTCAGAGTTCCATTAATAAAAGAGTTTGCCAAACGTGCTCTCAAGGAAACGCACCAGGCCCACACTTGATCTGATCACAGAGCAGGTTGAAACCCACCCTTGGGGACGCACTGGCCCAGCCACCTCGCCTTACAGATGAGGAACATGAGGCCCGAAATCGTGCGATCAAATACTCCTCAGACCTTTTCTTCTTTTCTGGAGCTCTCTTCTGGGAAATGTGTAGATTTAGCAATGAGATAAAATCAGAGTTTTCTGGGTACAAGATCATCCGTGCAGACAGGATGACATTCTAGACTGAACTCAATGGCGCTTCTCCCACCAAACTCCGTCATCTAAAATGAAAGAGGTCGCAAACACTGGCAACTGCATGCCCGTCTGCTGCCCACTCGAGCAAGCGGGCCGTTTAAACCGTGTGAGGAAACTCATAGAAGGCAAGGCTGCTCTGAAACAGAGCCGCGTCGTGTCTGGAGACCTGGAGAGGATGCGGGCAGACTTCAGGACAGGATGGGGTCTACGCCCCTCAGACCCCACGAAGCTGAAGACCCCGGCACTCTTCCCTCTAGAACCCGCTGGAGCACGGACTCTCCTTCGCATGCTTGCACAGCCGTTCCCCACCTCCCGCTGTGCTCCAGCCATTCTGACCCAAGAGGCTCCCAGACCCCTCCCGTCCGCGTGGCTCTGCAGGCTGCCTCAACGGATGGTGGTTTTAATCCTGGGAAGCTGACCAACCGGGGCCCCCTCCAGACCCAGGGCAGGGTCTCCTCGTCTCCGGGCCCTGACACCCCAGCCAAGGAGTGCACACGTCCTTTCAGCACCTCCACACCAGGCGGGGGTCTGCTGCCACAGGTGCCAAGCTTCACTGCCACTGTTTGCTTCTCCTTCTCTCTTTCAGACCACCTGAGGACAGGGGCCTGACACGTGACAGGCACTCAGAGAACGATCGTGAAGGAGTGAGGGCGCGATTAACCAGGCAGTTCACCTGGCAGCTGGCTGGAAAACAGGAGGCCTGTTTATGACTCAAGTTAGGCGTTAATTCAACTGTATTAATTACATGTCTATGTGGAATGCTACTAGGCTAGACATTTAAAGAATTAAGGTCAGGGTAAGATTAAAAAAGAAAAGAGTGAAAAGGAAAGGAAGAGGGAGAGAAGGATGAGCGGGGAGGGGCAATCTCTGCTACTCAAAGCCTTAAAATCTATCAGCAATAAATATTGACAACATATATATGTATATAAAATTCAAGGTATTTATCACACACCTTCTTCTAAAACATGCATCTGTTACTAAAAAGGGGGGAAAAACACTTACCTAGAAAGTCTAAGTAAGAAAATAGATAAATATAGGAATAACAACTTACGTGGCAAAAAGATTCTATTCCTTAAAATAGTCTTATCTTCATGTTCTTTAAAAAAAAAAAAAAAACTCAGTTCCCTGAGTAAATATGAAATTCAAAGCATGATTTGTTTAAATTCGGTTTCCCCACTGCACGCACCATTAAAGGTCCTGACCCGGGTGCAGGGTGGGCACGTGACCCGGGAGGCCTCGCCTGGACTCCTGGACTGCTGGGTCCAGGACACCCCCAGGGGACGGAGGAGTCCTGTGGGCTGCCTGTGGGACGGGCCTGGCACTCCCAGCTACCACAGACCCCAGGGCCCTCCTTGGGAAGCTCAGGCCCCCACTTGCTAATCTGCCCCCAAACTTCCACCAGTCCCAGGGGCCTGGGGTCTCTGGGCCAGGTGCAGGGGCCTGGACTCTGCTCAGCCCCTTCTCCTCTTCAGAGGGCAGGGGTGCGTGTGCTCAGTCCAGCCAGGAGAGCTGCAGACTGCATGGGCTCTGTGCTCCCGCACAGGATCAGGGCCCAGTGACTCCCTTTGTCCTCCAGGTGCTTAGAAACAGTTGAGGGTCTCCTCTGTGGCAGGCGTGTGATGCACTAGGTGCGAGATGAGCTTCAGAGGCCTCCGTAGAAAGAGGGACTTATTAAGCAATCTCGTCCACAACAAATCACGTGACTGCGCAGTCGGAGACGCTGGGAGCTGCAGGGTTTTCCAGAGCAGACCACAGGGGACGGGACGTGGGCTAGGCCTGCACAGCTCCCACTGTGCCGACAGAAACCCACAGGGAGATATGTTCCATATCCCAATTCGGTTCAGGGGATAACGTTCACTATGCACGACAGAAGCAGAAGGTTTATGACGAGTGCCTTCCCCATCCGCACGCGGCGTGCTCCGACAGCTTCTATTTTATTCCAGTCTGCTGGGTTTTATTTCGTTTCTAAATGCTGGTTGCTTTCCACTAACGGGTCCTGAACCGAAGGTTTGAAAATGACTGATCGAGGGGGCCTGGGAAGGTCTCCCTGGAGTCCGTGCTCAGGCTGACATCTGGGAGATGTGTGGAGGAAGCCTGGGTGGAGGCAGGAGCGGGCCTCCCGCTGGGGAGGGGTGAGCAGAGCCCTCGGGATGCACTCCACAGCCCATGGGTGCTCCAAACGCCCTTCCTGTCCGTCCACCCCTGAAGTGGTGCAGTCCACATCTGCTCACAGGGCTATAATTGTCCCCAGGTGACGTTCTGCGTGACGGAATAGTGCCTGAGCATTTGGGAGAGTTGACGCAGTTTCCCAACTTGCTTACCTCTAAGAGGCACGCAGGGTCTGGCATCTGCCCTGAGCAAGGAGCGAGGCGGAGGTCCTCCATCCCGACCGGACAGCGTGGGTCCCCGGGCACTTTCACAGTGCACTTTGCCCCTGAGCCTCAGCCCCCTCCTGGCTAGCGATGGGGCTGATGTTATTAGCACAAGTTCCTGCCTCACTGGTTTGCTCAGAGACAAGAGACAACAGTATCTGGAGCGAGGTCCGCTCTCGGGAAACGCCAGTGGTGGCTGCTGATCTTGTTGTCATTACTGTCCTCGCAGCCCTCCAAGCAGCGGGCACAGCCATGCCCATTTCTGAAACGATGAGACTTCGTTATTTAAGGCTGAGATGTGAATGATCTGACCATGGTCACAAGCCTGGAGAAATGATCAAATCAAGAGCGGAAGCCTGTTCTTTTGGCGTCTAGACCGGCGTGTCTGCTGCCGCTGTTTGACGGCCTTGCTGTCACCGTGCCAACTTCCACATGGGCTGCGCTCCGCCCCACACGGCAGAACGTGAGTCCCACCGCCTTCCAGGCGGGACCTCTGCACAGCCTCAGCTCCTTCTGGACCCAAAGGAGACAAACACCAACTCTAAGGGTGTAATTTGGAAACCACAGTTTCAGTTCACCTGCCATTGGAAAGCTGGTAAGTTGTCAAAGTCGGAGATAAAGCTCCAATTTTAGCAACCAGCACATCTGCAGAAAATAACCGTTACACACTCAACTAACCAAATTTCAGAAACTTGGCTTTCCCACTGATTTGCGTAGCCTCCTGTTGATTTTTGTCACATGTTATGTCAAATAACATATATTACCATGTGTCACGTTATGGTAGAATATTTTAACATAACAGACCAAACACCTTGAGATTAAAAAGCACTAAATTTAAAAATCCAGAGCAATTTGGTCTTAAGATGGTATTGAGGACGTAAAACAAAATTTTTACATTTAGTCCTATTAGCACTGCTAACTTTCATAATGGAAGTGTTTTGTGTAAAAAACCCAAGGTTCGCAGAGGCCCCTGAAGGCTGAGGGAGCAGGCCCACTCCCACTGACCCCGCGTCCGACTGCGCTCTGCGCGGCCCCTAGGCCGGTTCCGGGGCTGGGGCTGTGATGCGCTTTCCTTCCACGTGAACAACTGCTCACTTACATCTTCCGTAACAGAGGCGCCGATGTACAGAGTTGTCCAAGTTTATTAACTAGAAGATGCACGCTCTCACCTCGCCATCCCTGACCAAGGGTCTCCAAGAGGAGGAATTCCATTTTTAAAAATCTAGTTAACATATCAAAGAGCAGTAAATGTGTAAATTGCTGTCCTGAGGATTCCTTTATTGCTTTTCCTTTTCAGATGCCCCGCACCCCCGTCCCGGCCCCTCTGACAAGGTTACTCACTGGAGAGAAGAGCAGGCTGTTTATGCTCTTCAGATGTTTACCTTCCGAAAGACACTTCAAAGGGCACTGATGGGGCTCTCCCCTGGCCCAGCAAACACTTAAAACCTATTGCTGTGATGGATGGAGCCTCTCCCCAGATTTAATAAATGTAAGCAGGGCCTGCTTCTCTTTGAGGGCAGCTGTTTTCCTAATGGGCTCGCAGCTCGCGGGTGGCCTGGCTGGGCACAGCTTGAGAGCTAGACGGGGCCGCAGCAAGGATCTGGGGCCCTCTCCCTTCCTTCCCGCATGTCCCCCTCTGAGCGCAGGAGGCGGTCTGTAAATGTTTTCCACCCAGCATTCCGCTATCTCGACTTAATCTTTCCATAGAGGATGATGCCCATAAAGATTACTCGTTCTTCTTTTAATATCGAGTTGCCCAAATGGGTTTGATGAGCATCCTTAATTAAGTATACAATGTAAATACATCTAAACGTTACCTCACCAAACACATTAAGTTGCTGAGAAGGCTTGATGACATCAGTAGCTCCCAGGAGAATAGCCACAGGGGCAGAGGCCCCTGCGAACAACAAGGGTTTAAACATTAACTAACATCCCGCCGGTCTTCACTTCTGGCTGCTACAGAGGGCTTGGGGAGGAACACGTGCTCAGAAAAATTTTGTCTGGGCAACAAATAGCATCATTTGCCAATGCCCATGACAATAATAATAATGCCTATGATTCACATTATACCCAGAACCCTTTAGGATACCCACTAATCTTCATAATCATTATGTTGTTTGCCCCCTTTTAAAAATAAAGAAACTAAGACTCAGAGAGGTTAAGAGTCTTGGCCAGGATCATGCAGCAAACTCATATTTCAACCAGTTTCTGGATATCAAAACACCTCTTTTCCCTCAACGCTGTGCCTTCCTCAGGGTATGGGTAGTTCAGAAAAGGCACTTCTTCCAACCAAAACGCAGCTCGGAGGTGTTATTTCCCAATGCTAACTAAGTCTGATGAGTCTGGTAGGCAAGCTTTGTTTCATACTTGTCTTTTTCCCTAAAAGGACAGGTGCCCCTAAAAATGCTTAGGATCAGCCAGGGTTGCACATTGCTACAGTAAGAAAAAAAAAATTGGAACAGAGTCTATCACTTTGCAAGTTGTCTCAGTTTCCTGGACTGAGAATTAACATACAGCTGCAAGCGTAGGACACAGTGGAGAAAGCCAGCTCTCAGCTTCACAACGGCTGCCTAGTGCTTCAGAACGTGCTTCTGCGCTAGCTCAAGAGCCGGGTTTCAGGGCAAAGCTGTAAGCCCCATTAATCTAGATGGTTCCGCCAACGGAAGAACAGAAAGCTCGTAGCAAGGACCCCAGCAGGCACCCAGGAGGAGCCGGTGCCTTTGCTCAATGGGCAACAGAAAAAGTAATTCAGGAAATAAATGATGCTTTTGAGTCACTCGTGCAAACTAGTTCTAAGATACTTAGAAATATAACCACATGGGAGAAAAACTAAGGCTTGGTCCATCCAGGGAAAAAGAAGATGTTTGACTCATTTTCCTCAAACACTGAGAAAGATCTGGCAAATTTCTTCCCAAATTTCTCCCCGCTTCCCTCAGGCTGTGTGTTGTCTGAACCAGCCCACCCCTACTCCAGAACCCCTTTCAGGGACCGACTCACATCCAAGATGAAATCCCGAGTTTCATTCAGGGTTTTTTTTAATGGCTTTAAGTATTGGAGCCTCGTGTGTCTGAGGATTAAGAGACGGAAAGAACTGGGGGCTACGTGCTCCTGACACCTGTGTCCCCTTACTAGGCTGGGAGAGGACTTGGGCCCCATGATCTTGTGACCCCAGGAATTGCAGCCGACACGCCTTCCAGAATGATAACAAGAGCCAACATCACAACTCTTCGTGCATCTGGCACCGTTCTAGGCTCGACATGGATGAACCCATGTCCTTACAATGACCTGTGAAGTGGGCACTGGGACTGTCTCCACTTTACACATGAGGAAACTGAGGCACATAGGCTAAGCGATTTGCTCCAGGTCATGTGTCTAGTGACAGAGCCAGGATTCCAACCCAGAAGTCTGGTTCCAAAATCAGTTTACTTAACTGCTATGCTATGCTCACAACTGAACAACTCAACTAAATATTTGTGTCTGAAAACTCCCGTACCTTGAAAGCTAATGTAGATACTGACCTCCAGCGTCCAAGTCTGGTGGAGGCTAGTAGGAGCTCACAGCAAAAAGGGCCAGCCCCCACGCTGCCTCACTCAGGCATCGTCCACAAACCGGCGTCCATTTACCTCAGGGAAGCCAGAGCATGTCGTGGGGCCAGCCATCAGACCCCCTGCTATCTCCCCACTCTCCTAGTTTATACTGCGGCCCCTTTCGCTCATGTCTCCATGCCTTCCACTCCTGACAGGAAGACCCTGACCTCGTAGCTCTGGGTCCTGACTTCAGACTCCTTCTGTCCTCCCACCTCTGCATCCCGGGAGAGAGGCCTCATGCTGCTTGCTCTCCCCACCACTTCTCTGGTCTGTCTCCTTAGCACATCCTTCGTCCTCTCAGTCAACACCCTTTCCAGAGCACCCACTCTGTGCAGGGACGTGCTGATGAGCAGAAGAGCTAACCCCTCATTGCACACGCCCACCATGCCCGACCACAAGAAGGAGGCTGTGTGTTCTCCTCCATCCTGTCACATTTTCAATGTCTCCCATTGGTGACATGGGAACAGAAGCAAGAGATTATATCTCTGTGCCTAAATGCAGGTCATTAACTCCATTTTTAAATTAGTTCTGCCAAGTAATGGTACATTGTATATGACTGCTGTCGTCCTAAAAGAGATGAATGCATTACGATTTCATATGCTGAAATAAAATTAAAGTTCTACAACAATAACAATTTTAAGAGTTATTGTGATGATTAACTGTGTGGTTAGTCCTATTATCATTCAATAAATTGGGGTTGTTTTTCTTTAAGAGAAAAGTTTTAGGGGAAACCCATATGATAAATTCAGTCTCAGGACAATGCTCCTTAAATAGACATTGAGACCATAGAATAAGCCAAATCCCGAAGACAGAACACAGGCCACCATCCCAAAAGGTGAGAGAGGACTGTGGATGGAGCTCAGCACAGGTTATGTTCCTGCCAACGTGGGCAGAAAGGTGTGCACGTGTCTATACTCCACAGCAGGTTCATTTTGCAATCCTAAAATATAAGCACAAGGTTAATACGCGAACCGTAACTTATCAGGATTTGAGTTGGTTGGAAAAGATGGAACTGTGTCTGAGGCCCAAACACAGTCAACGGACCAGAAATGCCTGGCCTGAAGCCGTGTGTCCCTGTGGTGTACACAGGCCACATGATTCTGTTCCAGACACATTTGATGGAAACACAAGTTGTGGTACAAAGTTAAGTGACAAAGTATTTGTCAAAAAGATCAGCTTGTAGTTGAAATCCAAATTTAATGAAAAAGAGAGAGAAATACTTACCACGTTCTTAGTGAAATGAGGGACGCTCTATCCATTCACCTGAGAACAGCAGCATTGAAGAGTCATCAGGAAAATACAGCTTTCCATCCCCAAAGGCCAGCCGGTTCTAGATTAACAGAAAATGGAAGGAATTCTTGGACTCATGGTGGCCTGGTCCCTCCAACCGCGTGTGTCCTTTAGGTCAAAAGTCAGTCAAGACGAGCTGAGGCGATTTACCGCCAGACATTCAGGCACCCGGGCTCCCGTGGGGCCTCTTGCTCATGGGCTGGAGCAGCGTCTACACAGCACCTGCCTGCTGCAGGCTGCCCCCAACCCCCATGCAGACACACTTCCAAGCCGTCGCCTAGGAAGCTCCAGCCAGGCCCACACCACAGCCGAGACGGGGTCGCACCCAGCGCCTCCATCCGCAAGAGCCCGCGCAGGTCCTGGGACGCGATTTCCACGCAGTGTTTGTGCCTCTTCCAGACGCTTGTTGTGCTCCCTCTTGTCTGTGAGCGGAGACGGCGAGGAGGAGAGAGGGAGTAACAGAGGAGCCAGCGAGAGGCAACTCGAAAGCCTAACGAGCGTGGTCAGCAAGGGGCTGGTTCTAGATCACACTCCCAACTCCAGCAGAGCTCTCGTCTAGAAACACAAGAGGTAAGATCAGATCACCTCCTCCACCTTTGAAAACCTGGAGCCAGGAGCCTCCCTTCGCGAGCACTCTAGCCACGCGGGAAGAGGACAAGGACACCTGCCCTCCACTAGGTGCCCTCTACAGAGACCAGGGATGTCAGGGACGCCAGCGGTCAGGGGCGCTGGGTGGGAGGGGGCCCTGGAAGTTCTGATGGCTGTCGCCAGCTCTGCACCACGTCCCAGTCCCTGAGAAAGAAACAGAGAGGGCAGGAATCCCCAAATGTGCTGTCAGCATCTGCTCGTCCCCTGGATATAACTCATCCCCATCGTCCTCCACAGAACCACGGTCCTGGGGGCCATGGGTTCAGTCCCAGGAGGAGCAGAAGCTAAGAGCAAGAGCCTGGCCAGTGCCCTGCTACTCGGTCCTGGCCAGCACCGGTGTCCCCCGAGCAGACCCTCAGCAGACCAGGCCCCTGCTCCCGGGTCTGCGGAGGGCAGAAGGGCCATGCAGGAGCGTCTGCAGAGGCGGAGGGATGACCCTGACACACACTCCCTGATCTGGATGCTCTGCCAGCATAACACCTCCCTCCTAAATGTCATGAGAATTCACTCGCGCATGTGTGAAGGGGGCCTCAGGAAGTGCCAGGCGCTTGGAAGAAGCTCCCAGAGGGGTGGGATGTGGTGGGAGAGGGGCTGCTGTGTCATCACCAGGGTCTGCTCGACACCAGAAAGACAGCAAGGCCAGGGGAGGCCACAACAAAGGAGCTTCAGGGTTGGTTCCTTTCCAGCTCAGGAGGGCAGAGTGCCCTTGCTCCAGTGGCTGCTTCAGGACATGGGGGTCACGGGTGCACGGCCCACGGACGGGCGGCACCCTCGGGCGGCCTCCTCAGACACCGTACACGCCACAGTGGACGGACATGCAACCACCCACGGGGACGAATCCTGCACTGGAGAAATACAGTCCATTTTTGTCCTAACTGAACTGATTAGTCAGAATGGTAGAAATGTCGAAATCTAAGATGGGCAAATTTTTGAATTTTAAAGATACCAGTATTTCCTCATGGGCACCAGACATGCCAAAGCCCCGTCCAGTTGCACAGCGACTTTCCTCCTCCAGGCCACCTCCCTGCACACGCACCCTCGGGTCTAGGCGCAACCACAGGGCCGAGGCCCAGCTCTCGGCAGGCAGGCCCCGCCCGGCACACGGCTTACAATCTGCTCAGCTGCCCCCGCACTTGTCTCCTGCCCTCTCCTAGGCAGTATTCCAGCCAATTCTGATTTGGACACACTAACGGCCATGCTTTTCCCTCCCGATCCTGCTCCTGGGTGCAGACACCCTCCCTCGCCGTCCTCTCCTTTTCATGCCTCACACACACCCCGGCCCCAATCTTCTCTTTTCACTGGATCACGATATAGTGCTTTTTTAAAAGGGACCTATAATCTTATTCCTTCTCTTTTGTGACTTTTTCAGGAGGAAACTAATAACCATCTACGACTTGAGAGCTCAGGATAATCAGATAACAGACACAATCTTGTGGGACTTTTTGATTTCTAGGAAGAGGAAACGTGTGGTGCTTTGGGGCTTCGTTCTGTCTTATGGACTCTACCCAAAGCTCCCTGAGCACAAGTCTGATTCACGGGAGTCCAGCCGTCGGCAAGCTCAGCGCAGGAGCCCTCCCGTGCGTCCCTGCTGGGGAGCTGGAAAGTGGAGGCCTTGCGACCCTGACGTCCATGTAAGGTCACTTCCTACAGGAGCCGCCAAGGTCAGCAAGGCACCAAGAGGCTGGGGAGATCACAGCATCCAGAGTCGGTGGGCAGCAAACTGGCGGAGGAGACCTGAGAACCAAATATGTTAGGAGCAGCCCTTCCCTTTGAGGGGAAAGACACTGCGCAGGTGCCCAGCTGCGAGGGAGGGACCAAGGGCTCCAGTGTCGCCACCCTCATGTAGCTGCACCCGCAGGAGGCTCGAGGAGCACGTCTGTTTGCAACACAATCGCTCCAAGCTTCGCCTCTAACTGGCGTTTCTAACTGGACCCGGATTACAGGGTGCAGAGCTGTGCTGTGCTCTCGGGGTCTGTCCATGCTTGTTAGCAGTCAAACTTGAACTTTCCAGTGTGCGTGAACAGATAGGTCTTTTTAATTCTCCAAGAAGAGAACTCCCCCAGAGGTAGCTCACATCTAAAATCGCCTATTCAGTCACAAGAACCTCTCCAGCACCTTCTTCTTGGGCTAACCCCAGAGGCCGCCCACTGAGTGATGGGCTAGGTTGACAAATCCATCTTAAGTTTAGGAACGTAGCTTTTACTTCCTGATAATCATCAAAAGTAAGCGGTGCGAAAAGCAGAGCTCCGAGGGCTCGTCTGACCAGGCTGGTTTTCTCCAGGCTGCGTGCTGGTTCTGCCGCCTTTCCATGCAGGAAGGTGTGACCATCTTCCAACAGAAAACAGCACCTCCATCCAGTTACTCACTGGGAATCGGCCAAAGAGTGCGGTGTCTCACACATGCACAAAATGCACATTTTCTTTATTCAAGACGAATCCTATCCTATTTCCAGAAGGCCGCTTCTCATTAATGAAATCATTGTAATTAAGAATAAAAAAATGCAAGAAATGTAAAACTCAAAAGTCCAAATGTGGCTTCAGGATAATTATTGGCTTTCTGATTACAACTGTTTCTTACCTATAATCCTTGTTCCCTTAGTCATTAATGTTGCCATTATCATCATCACTGAGTCTGATATTAAGAAACAATTTCCATCAAGTGAAAGAGCGATTAGCTGAGCTGTGTCCACTTGACCACAAATGAGCCCAGGAAGGAACCCTGGACAAGCTTAATACTTAGTTGCAAAATAAGAGGCAGGAAAAGGTGGTCAGGGTGGGACAGGGTCAACAAGTGGTCCCCACTCACCTGTGAGTTCACCCACCTGAGGAGTGCCTATGGAGATGAGTGACCCACAGATTGAGCCTTTGGAAAAAGTCGGACTTCTTTGGTTTATTATTGCTAACTTTCTTTAAGAAATGAACTGGTTTCCCACTTCGCAGTCACGCCATTTTTGTGTCAAATGTTGGATGGACGAGGGTTCCTGAGTTTGCAGCTTGGAAACACCCGTCTCTGCAGAAGTGCTGCCAGGTACCAGGGCTCCAGCCTCTGTCCTGCTGGAGACACGGTGATGAGCTCATCGGAGGGCGCAAGCTCCCGGAGCCCCTCCCGCCTTCCTGGTCCCTAAATCCCACCCCCAGCAGCTGATGACAATTAAATCTATGGGTGGAAGGAATTCACCTCGCGCCACTCCGCTGTAATTATAACTTAGCTGCCGACTCCCAGCTCTGACAGGCTCCGTCTCGTCTGCCCCTTGGCGTTGTGGCATTTATTTACAATCTCAAGAACGTCTCAAAGACAACGGATCCCACGGATACCGGGGATGGGTGACGGATATATCGTGGAAAGTTAGTAGGGGGCAAATATTGAAAGGCAGAGGCTGGAATAATGGACAATTATGTAAATTTCTCAGGAAACTTTACAGGCGGCCTTTGCAGCAGGAGTGGGTGTCGAAGGTTGAGACGACCAGACACCGAGGAGAGCCCAGGAAAGCACTCACTGGAGCCATCACGACATCCCAAGGCCCAGTGAGGTCTCACACCATAGCAGCTGGCAAATTGTTGATAGTGCATTCACAAAGGGTTCACCACCTCATTCCACATAAACAATGCCTCTGCAACTTCTTCACCTAAGACCCAGGGTCACCACAATGGAGACACACAAAAGCAGACACTAGGGGCCAGCCCGGTAGCGTAGCGGCTAAGTTCCCACACTCCGCTTCACAGCCCAGGGTTCACAGGTTCAGATCCCGGGCGCAGACCTAGCACCGTTCATCGAGCCATGCTGTGGCAGCGTCCCACATAAAATAGAGGAAGATCGACACAGATGTTAGCTCAGTGATAATCTTCCTCATAAAACAAAAAAGCAGACACCACACACCAGAGACACGCTTATTGGCTTTGAGACACTTTCTCACCCTCATCCCACGTTTTGTCTCCTTTTTCTGAAAAGCTCTTTCTCATAGGCTCTTTCACTCATGAATTGCAACACCAGCCTAGGATATTTATGCTTCTTCTACCTACAAAGCAATGCTAGAATCCTGCCACGTGGTGAAACGTGAAAAGACACCATGGCATTGTGAAGAAATGACCCAGAATTAGTCACAAGCTCATGGCGGAGCTCAGGAGCTGGCAAAGAGACTAAAAGCAAGAGGACTCGATTCCTGCCACTTCCACCTGGAGAAGTGGATATAAGATTGTCTCTGTCCTATTCTTCTTCAACAAAAGCTGAGCAGCATAACACTCCTAAGAAAATTATGAGGTGGAAGTGAGGCTAAATGTCAGGTATTTGAAAGATGAATCATCTAATCAAACTGCAAGAAAATTTGCATTTTATATATAATACCCCATTTTAAATAATTTATTATTTAAGCTTTGAAAATCACACTTTAGCATAGAATTTAATGCATAGATTGTTATTATGCTTGCTGCAATTACCTGTGCATATTCAGAATGCGAGAAAGGGAGCATAATCCTCTGGGAAAATTTGTTTCTATTCCTGCTCTTCTGCAGGTTGGTTTATCTGTGAAATGGGCACAAGGACCCCCAGCCCCACAGTCCATCACAGGGGCTCTGCTGCAGGAGCTGTTTGGAGAAGGCCTACGCAAATGTGCAGCAGTGGTCGAATTTCCAAAGCTCCCTGCATATTTGCATTTACTTTATTCCAGGCTCTGCGTTGAGGGGCAGTGGGTCAATGTTAAGGAGAAAGCACTGGGAGCTCCCGAAACCTGTGAAAAGCCCTTTCTATTTGCTGGAGCCTGGCCCTTCATATGTAACCATACAAATCATGTTGCAGAATATTTAAAGAGGAGAAAATGTCTGCAATACATCAAATGACTAAAATAGGAAGCTGTGTTCCCAGTGTTACAAGAGCATGAGACTGCAAACACACGTGACGAGGCTTGCAGGAGAGACGCCAAGCTCCTGAGGTTCAGCGTCCCCGCCTGCTGCTTCCTTCTTTGTGCTTTTCTACATTTTGACACTTGTGTTCTGATGGGCATGTGCCTTTATAACCAGGGAGAAATAAAATGAGTGTTGTTGTTGGGTCTGTTTTTCAGAGGATGCCCTCTCCCTTGGCAGGCTGGTGCCTCTCCTTTCTTTCTCTCTTCCTCGTTTGAGTAAAACCCTTAGGATTTCTGGATCACTGAGAAATACTCTTATTAGGACTCAGTTGCTGAAAAATTCGAGAATATTATCCTTCTTTCTGCCTTAGGAGTGACAGTCTACTTTCCAGCAGTGACAGTAATCAAGGTGCTCTCTCTGTCATCTCGTGGGGTAGGTGTGGGGCCAGGAAGGAGGAGATGCCGAAGTGGAGAAAGGAGCAACTGAGGAGGCTTCAAGGAGGGGATGAGGAGAGGAGGCTCAGAGAGAAAACGAGGCGGGAGTTGCTGCGACACCTCTTCCCCATTACTCTCAGAGCCGGGCCAAGGGTGTAGGAGGAGCAGAGGACTCGGGGTCAGTCTGGGCAGAACCATCTGTGCCGTGTTCGGGAAAGGGTTGGCAGCTAAACGCAGAGGGAACAGACAGAGTGTACCAGTGAGCAGTGCTCCCAAACAAACCCGCCAGCCAGGCCCGCAGAGCAGGGACAGGAGGGGTACCTGCCTAAGGAACCGAGGAGCCTGGAATCGGGGGCACCGGGAGGGCAGGTCCTGGTCCTGGCACTGCAGTCTGTGCAAATCCAGGTCAGAGTTAGAGATTGACTGCTGGTGAGATAGACCTAGGGTGGCTCCCTGTAAGCGGTAAAGATTTTCTGACGACACAGTCACACTCCTAGGGGAAATGAATGTTAATTGCCGTCTAGACATTTTATTACTACAGCCAAGCACTGGTCATTGACCATCTCTTTTTTACACAGGAAACTCAAGGTCAGCCTGAACTGTTTGTTTCTGAGGAAGATAATTCGAGCTCAGAGTGCTGTGTAACTGGGAACCACATTTTGGTGGGGGGCTCACAGGACAAAAGCGGGGGCAGGTTGCCACAGGGGCTGGGCACCAAATCTACTTTATGGGGTGTGTATTTACCTGACTTGTAAAATGCAAACTAATCGACAGTCATTCCGAACAGATTCCAGCAGTATGTGACTTCTCTTCAGCTTGCATATTTTTTCTTCTCATCATTCTTCTAATAGTTGTTTTTTAAATCACTTTTCAACTACTGTCCAAGAGGGCCGTGCCTCCTTTGGAGTTTGGGACGCTGAGGTGACGAAGGATGGAAAGGAATGTCACTTCCTGCCAACACTGGCCCTGGCCAGGCTGACAGCAGGTGCCTGCCCCAGCAGCCTGGCGTGCAAGTGCTAGGTCTGAGTGTCTGTGGGGAGAAGCCACGGCCTGACCCCCAGCCCCTGGGCAGCCTGCTTTAGAGGGTGTTTATCCCCACACTGCCCTCCTCAACCCCCGACCCTGGACCGAAGTCAGGAAGAGACTTCCCGGCTCCTGCAGGTTTCTTCCCTCATTTGACCTTATTACGAGAGAAGAGGTGGGGAGGGCCAGAGGGAGAACAAGGGAGGCTGGGAGGGGAAATTCCCTCCAAATTGTAGATGAGACTTCCAGAGCTCCCGATCCAGTGTGTCTAGCCACTTTCCACTCCTGAGTGGCCACGACCAAGCCCAGCACCCAGCTCCAAGCCTTGGAAAGGATGTCAGCTCAGGGGTCCACAGACACCACCTTCGGGGCTCAATTGATGCTCAGTAAAGCTTCTTCCAGCCTCCCCTGGTGTACCCTGAGCACCGCCCAGAGGAAACTCCCCAGCCCTGGGGTGTGGAGGGTCCGCACAGCAAAGTGAGGGCAGAGTGGTCTCCTCATGTCACTGGAGACGGCTGCAGATGGGGACTTCACAGCCACATGGGGGACTGGGTGTCCACGTGCTTGGGAACCTACGTCCTGTTTACCAATCACCACAGCAGCTAATAGCAAATGCCAGTTAGGGAATGTTGGTCATATCGATGTCACCAGGATCGCATTTTATTCTGGGGTGTCCTCAAGAATGACAAAAGCTTGGTCACAGAGTTCTGCTCACATAGTCACTTTTGTAAAGCCGTCTTGATACCAAACATTCCTACAGCCCTGTATGACCCCAAAAGGGGGATGAAGGAAAGGGGTCCCAGGCCCCTGGCAGTATGTCGTGACGCCCAAGTACTTCTCCTCAGATCTGCAACGGGCACCCCTCCAGCAGGATCCAGCAGGCTAGACCCCCGCGACCTCAACCCAATCCACTCGGACTTGCTGTTTCAGAACAAATTGCAGCCTCTTTGCCCCAAACACCAAAGTTCTGAGTCCAGGCCTCCATCTTGCTAATTAAAGGACATCGCCTCTCCAGCCTGTCTCAGGCCACGTGCCACCTTGTCACCCTGTAACGTGAGGCAGGGCACCTGTCTATTTCACAGAGAGGCTCTGTCAAAAAGCTATGAGGATGTTTTGACGGGAAAATGCCAAATGTGTGTGTGTGAAGGGGGCCGGGGTTGACGACGTTCCCCAGGTAATCCGTGGAGGGATGCTGTCTCCGACGGGCGTGGGGAAGGCAGAGTAAGGCCCGTCCGACAGTCTGCCCCAAGGTGACAGTCCTCCTGCAGCATCCCCGGGGCCCGGGCAGTGAGCCCCCTGGATGGCACCTCCCAAGCTCACAGGCGGGTATGGAAAACTCCGTGTGCAGGTCTGCTTTCACAGTCTGAGAGCGCTTAAGGAAGCAGAGAATTTGTTTTAATCAAAGAAGGGGCTCTTGTTTTATTTTGAACTTTTTCGTTGTTTTTAAGGACTTTATTGAGATATGATTTACATACTATAAAGTTCAGTTTAATGTGCAACATTCAATGTTTTTAGTATATTCTCAGAATTGATGATGCAACCATCACTGTATGCTAATTTTAGAATATTTTCATCACCCCAGAAAGAAAGCTTGTACCCATTAGCAGTCACCCCATCCCCTCAACCTGCTGCAACCACTAACCCACTTCCTATCTCCAGATTTGCTTTCTGGACATTTTAGACAAATGCTGTCAACAATGCATGGTCTTTTCTGACTAGCTTCTTCCTCTAAGCAGAATAAGCGTGTGTCAATACTTCATTCCTTTTTATGGCCAAACTATCCTCCGTGGTGTGACACAGCACATTCATTTATCCACGCATCAGCCGGTGAGCTCTGCATTTGGGTCATTTCTGCCTTTTGGCTATTTTACGTAACGCTACCATTGACATTCTCGTGCAAGCTTTGTGTGGGCGTATGTGCTCGCTTCTCTTGGGTACACACCTAGGAGTGGAGTTGCTGGGTCACGTGGTCACTCCACGTTTAACATTTTGAAAAACTTACATCGACTTTTATACCTGTTGAACCCCAGGATTTCCAGGAACCTCTCTTCTCTCTCCCTCTCTCTCACTCTCGTTAGCTGGCAGAGCAAAGCTACCACCTGCAGCTTTTATTCTAGTTTGCACATTACAAAGCTACAGAACCATTCAACATCCCCCTGCACAGAGTTTCCCAACGTGGAGCAACACAAGTCTCAATTAACCCGAGTTCACACAAGTGCGATTACAATGGCCCAGGACGCTGGGTGTTGTTTTATTTCTTAATCCACGAGGGTCCCAGGAACGGGCCTCAGTTTGAAACGACCTAAGAGGCACTTGCCCCCGGGGCTGACTTGAAGCATCTGGGTGACGTGAGGGCTTTTGTCCATTCCTTTTATGCATAATCTGCTCCTAACAAGGTACTGCTTTTGGTAACTCTTTTCTTCTGAAAAAGCAACGGAAAAGAGTTGCTGTTTCACAATTCTTGTTTGCAGGCAAAGAAGAAAATTATTTTCCAACAAGCAGAAGAAGGAAAGAAGCACACTAGCCCCAACCTGACTCGACGCTTTGTAAAACCGCAGTTCAAGACTGAGAGTGTGGTGATCGTTTAAAATGTGTCTTTTCACTCACACGTTGCAGAAACAGCTCCTCTCCTTTTTGGAAAAGGTCTCCACAGCGTGCTGCAAACGCCCTGCCTGGTGGGCTGCGCCGCCATGCATGGAGGCTTGGAGCAGCTGCCCCCACCTTGGTGAGACCCCTGTTCAGCTACCTGATGTCAGATTGTTTTTAACGAAGTCAAGGAAGTGACTGAACAAAATCATTGTGCAATTAAGGGCCGCCAGTCCTGTGATGTTTTCTATCGGAGCCAATAAGGAAAGGCCACCCACACACTGAATCTGCCTGAGAAACCGTTTGGAGAATTGCAAGAAAGGAGCCAGTCACCTCAAGTGGTTTTCTGAGAGCCGATTTGTCCCCACAGGGGCTGCAGCTCTCTGGAAAGGCACGGGCTGCAGGGGCTACCGGTCCATCCAGAAGCCAGGCCAGGTCCCTCCCGGAATGCTCCAGGCTCACACAGGCCACTTGCCATCTTGCTGGTCTCCAGCATCCCGGGTCTCCAGGGGAGCAGGGCTGGCCCCACGCAGGGGCTGCTCTCCAGGGGAAGAACCAGTGTTTGGTCCCATAGAGATCATCCAGATCAGGGCGTGCCCGCCTCACCTGAGTGAGCAGACAGTCACACTCGTGTGGCTCACTCAGGCAGCAGTGTTCACCGTGCACCCGTCAGGGCCAGGCTCAGGGCCTGCGGACACCTGGGAGTCATCGAGAACAAGACACTTCCTCACCTGGGAGCCTGTATTTTACCAGATTTCATTGGAGTCCCGTCCTCTATTGCATAACTCAATAACGCATTTATAGGTGACAGCAACAGCAATAATCATCATCATCATAACAAACTGGTCCATATTCACCGAGCATTTGCTCTGTTTTAGGTTCATATCCTTTATCTCAATTAATTCTAGCAACAGACCCATGAGGTGGCTATTCAATCAACTGATAACCTTCCACTCACCCAGGCACCTTCTTGGCATGGGGGAGACGGCACGGACAGGATGGGCCGACCGCGCCCTCACGGAGCCGCCAGGTGGACATACACACCAACAAAATCAGTTCAGTTCAGACTGTGCGTGCTCCGACGGAGAAACGGGAGAAATTAAGCACGCTGGGCGAAGAGGGCGCTATTTTAAACAGGACAGTCAGGGAAAGCACCGTGGTCACCCTGTCTGACAAATGAGGCACGGCAGCCCAGAGACGCTGTATAAACCCCCGAGAGTGTCACTCGGTGTGGGTGGAGCTGGAATCCCAAGACACACGTGTCTGAGTGGCCATCCTGTCCTCACGGTCTCCACATCCCTCCTCTTCTGGTTCCAAACACTCAAGGGACCACCCTGCCCGGCTGGAGTGCCAGCCCCCCTAAAAGCCTGACTCTTCCAACGCTGCCCCTGACAACATGACCTCTCTGTTTCCTCATCGTTCCCGTGAGGATGTAAGATGCGTGTCCTCAGCAGGTTGTAAAGGGCTGGGTCTTCTCTGAAATCCAGCGTGTGCTGGTCGCTCACTAAACACCTGACAGAGACAATTTTACAAGGAACAAAGCTGCAGAGAAGAGTGGAATCACCGTATGAACCAACCACAGGAAGCTGGACCCCAGCCCCCAGCCCCGCACAGGGCGTGCTGCTCAGTGCCTCTCAGCCCCTCCCCAGCACGGGCGGAGTGAGGGCCTTGATGGTCCACGTTGAAGTTCTTGTTGTACAAGGATGAGAGTGAAAAATTCACCAGATTAATGATTCCCTCTTCTTTCTTTCTCTCGAACTGTAGAATGGATAATCCTTAAAGTGTGGTAAATTTATAAATTTCACTAACTTTCTTCTTTTTTTCACAGCTACATAAATAAGAGCTTAGAGGAAGAGGAGAAACCAGGACCCACCACATGTGAGAGGGTAAATATTCTGGGGAGGACCCGGCCCATCACAAGCTGCCCGGCCGGCCGGCCGCCTCCGCTTGGTCGGCGCAGTAGAGGAACCTGGGAACCCCGGTTCACCCTGCAGGCGGCTGTCAGACAGACAGACCAGCGCAGTCCCTGGGCTGCTGGGGCCATCGCCTGCCCACAGGTGCATGGGCTGCCCCACGACTCACCTGTCTGCTCCTGCCCCCAGAGTGTAAAACCTACCTGTGAACCCAGATGGAAGCCGAAGTGTGCTGCCATCAGCATCGCTTCCCAAAGGGTCCGGCTCAGGCTCCTCCATCGCAGGAAGTCCGTCCCGGGGTAAGGGCTGGCTGGGGTCTCCTGGACCACCCACTGATGTCCCAGCCAGGGCGTTTAGTCCCCACCCCGCCTTTGCATGTCCAGCATTCATCCTTTCTTCTAATGTGTGGTTTTCGGTTTCCTTTTTACCTTTCTTACAAATTCCACTGGCTAATAATTTCTGTTAATTTAAATTTGTGTAAATTGAGCTTTACATTACATTGTCCTTGGACATTTTTCTGTCTGTTTAAACTGTTTTATTTCTTCTTTTTATCACTTCTTTGGTCTTATTTTATCTTTCTTGCTTTGTGCCTTCTGGTTTTTTGTTCCATCCTTTCTTATTTGCTCTTAATTCCTGTTTTGCTTTTTATCTATTTTTATCTTTTCTCAGGATATTTTTCACAGAACTGATTTATTGTCAGAAGTGTTCTTCCATCCTTATCCCTCAGTCCTTACATCGGTGTCCAAATAACCATCTCGTCCTGTCCATGTCATTTCTGAACACCTCCGAATGCCCTTCCCCGCCCACCCCAACTCCTGGAGTGTGTGAGCACAAACACACTTTGTACCTCACAGGCACAGCTACTCCCACATGCACACACGCACACCACAGCTACTCCCACATGCACACACACACCACAGCTACTCCCACATGCACACACGCACACCACAGGTACTCCCACATGCACACACGCACACCACAGCTACTCCCACATGCACACACGCACACCACAGCTACTCCCACATGCACACACGCACACCACAGCTACTCCCACATGCACACACGCACACCACAGCTACTCCCACATGCACACACGCACACCACAGCTACTCCCACATGCACACACGCACACCACAGCTACTCCCACATGCACACACGCACACCACAGCTACTCCCACATGCACACACGCACACCACAGCTACTCCCACATGCACACACGCACACCACAGCTACTCCCACATGCACACACGCACACCACAGCTACTCCCACATGCATACACACACACCCCTTCCATCTCACACGCACATGCACACACACCTTCCATCTCACACACACATGCACACACACCTTCCATCTCACACACACATGCACACACACACACCTTCCATCTCACACACACAGGCACACACACCTTCCATCTCACACACACATGTGCACACACACCTTCCATCTCACTCACACATGCACACACACCTTCCATCTCACACACACACATGCACACACACCTTCCATCTCACACACACATGCACACACACACCTTCCATCTCACACACACATGCACACACACTGCCTGGCTCCAGCTCTCACTGTGTCTCATCTTGGCCTCTGGAGCAGCACCCCAGGTCTCTGCTGACTCTCGAGCGCCCCTGCATTACATCCCAGGTCCCCGCCTCTCCCACTGCTGGTCCTCACACACTGCCAATCTGGGGCCATCCACTGATGCGAAATTTAAAAAGATAAATAAAAATTAATAAAACTTCTTGGAGTTCAGGGATCATTTATTTAGTTGCTTTCCCCTAAGAACCTCCGTTCTCAATCAGGTAAGGAGTCTCATCTCACCACACACTTCAAATACTGTACGTAGGAACTTGTGACTGAGGCAGGGAGGTCAGGAGAGGGACGTCCGTTCTAGGGTGCAGGAGGGAGGCCAATCAGAAAAGGACACTGAGAGGATGGAACCCTCTAGCTGAGCCCAGAGAGATGAGGGGGACACCACTGTGCTTCCCTGTCTCCAGGGAGTTTGCAGTCAATTTAAAATCCACAAGTGTGCACATCTTTGTGAATGGAGATATTGTCGAAGTGGACACAACTGTAAGGAAGGAAGAGATTTGGGGGCCGTGGGGAGCAGGCATTTACCTTTCACAGACAAGGAAAGAGAGACTCAGGAAGGGGAAACGATTTCCTCAAAGTCACACAGCAGGCAGCCAGACCCGGCCCTGGGAGTAAGCAGGCCCTCTAACCCTGGCCAGAGCTCTCCAAAGCGGTCAGCACTCTCCCCCGTCACGATCTCAGACTGGGTACCACCATTGGATTAACACTGAATTCACAACATCTTAAAAATGTCTTCTTCTCTCTTTTGTCAATAATTCATGGTTAAAAAAACCAAATATTTCAGGCCGGCAGGGTGGTGTAGTAGTTAAGTCCACACACTCGGCTTCGGTGGCCCTGGGTTCACAGTTTCAGATCCCAGGCGCGGACCCACACACTGCTTATCAAGCCACACTAAGGCAGCGTCCCACATAAAATAGAGGAAGATTGGCACAGATGTTGGCTCAGCAACAGCCTTCCTCAAGCAAAAAGGAGGAATATTGGCAACAGATTTAGCTCAGGGCCAATCTTCCTTACCAAAAAAAAAAAAAAATATATATATATATATATATATTTAAAGATATAGGTAAGGAGAGAGAAAGAAAGAATGAAACCACTTTTGCCATTTAAAAGACACACGTTACGGGGGCCGGCCCGGTGGCGCAGCGGTTAAGTTCGCACGTTCCGCTTCTCGGCGGCCCGGGGTTCGCTGGTTCCGATCCCGGGTGCGGACATGGCACTGCTTGGCAGCCATGCTGTGGTAGGTGTCCCACGTATAAACTAGAGGAAGATGGGCACGGATGTTAGCTCAGAGCCAGGCTTCCTCAGCAAAAAGAGGAGGACTGGCAGTAGTTAGCTGAGGGCTAATCTTCCTCCAAAAAAAAATAAATAAATAAAAGACACACGTTATGATTTCTCTTTTCTGTAAGGATTACTGTGATGTGAACTGTGTGTTAATTGGATGGGCCATGGTGTTCGTCCCTTCAGGTTGCTGTAACAGAAACCACAGACTCGGCGGTTCAGACAACACACATTTCTCCCAGTTCTGGCTGCTGGAAGTCCAAGATGAAGGAGCTGGCAGCTTCAGTGTCTGAGGATTCACTTCCTGGGTCATAGGTAACCATCATGTTGCTGTCTCCTCACATGGCAGAAGGGTCAGGGGAGTTCCCTGGGGTTCCTTTATAAGGGCGTGAATCCCATTCCTGAGTGATCCACCCTCATGACCTAATTACCTCCCTGAGGCCCCACCTCCTAACACCATTGCATTAGGCGTTAGGAGTTCAATACAGGAATTTGGGGGGGGACACATTTAGCCTATAACAGCCATAGTACCCAGATATTTGTTTAACATTATTCTAGATGTTTCTGTGAAGATCTTTTTGGATCAGATTAACATTTTAGTCTTTGCTTTGAGTAAAGCAGATAGCCCTCCATAACATGGGTGGAACTCATTCAATCAGTTGAAGGTCTCAAGAAAAACTCTGACTTCCCCCCAAAGAACAGGGGATTCTGCCAGCAGACGGCCCTCAGACACAGGCTGCAGCATCAGCTCTTCCCTGGTCCCAGCTGGCCCTGCTGATGTTGGACTTGCCAGCCCCACAACTGCATGAGCCGATTCACTCATCAAGGTCAAAATCTCTCTCTCTATGTATATATGTATACACAGACATACACACACACTCTGACACACACACACACACACACACACCTTATTGGTTCTGTTTCCTGGAGAATGCTGGCTAATACAGTTATATATATATAAGGTTTTCCTAAAACTGTCATGCTTATAAAATCTAAACCAAAAGATTGCCAATCAAAGGTAACAAAATCAATGTGAAAAAATGGTGTCAATATTACATTGCCTCAGTGTTTCTTCTTTAATGATTTTAAAGAAGAATGGAAAATATGCATACTTATTTTCTGATTGCTCCTATCTTAAATCATTTATGAAATCACAATTTTTGGACCAGAAACATTTACATTTCCTTTCAAAGTTAAGGTGCTGTTTTATGACGAACTGGGTTTAGGTGTTAGGTAGTGTTGATCATTAGATTTCTTTTTTTTTAAGTGAGTCCTTTGGAGGATCTTTCCCCTTCCCAAACGTGAACTGAGAAACTCAAATGAAGGGTGTTAATAAACAAAAAGTAAAAAAACATTAAACCACTTGACCACTGCAAGTCTCGAAGTTTGTTTGTTTGTTTTTGAAGAATATTAGCCCTGAGCTAACATCTGCCACCAATTCTTCTCTTTTTGCTGAGGAAGATTGGCCCTGAGCTAACCTCTGTGCCCATCTTCCTGCCACAGCATGGCTTGACAAGAGGTGCATAGGTCCACATCTGGGATCTGAACCAGTGAACCCCAGGGCACCGACGCAGAGCAGTGAACTTAACTGCTGTGCCACCTGACCAGCCCCTCAAAGTTTTTGTTTGTATATCATTCTTTACCCAAAAAAAGACTTAAGGCAACTAGCAAAGACGCATACAACACTCCTATATGAAATAAAATACAAAAATAAGGAAAATGAGGCTAAGAGGAAATAATGTTGGAGGCACGCCAGAGTGAGGAGGGAAGTTGGTGCACACTTGCACGTGACCCAGCTCCGTTCATAGGACCAAGCGGGAGACAAGCACGTGGGGCTGACGCTGACACCCAGCTGCTCGGCGAGGCAAGAGACTGCCCTGCAAATCCTGCTGTGGAGTGTGAGCCCGTCCTTTTCCACACCATGCTCAATGTGGTAAATTCCCGATGTGCCCACGGCCCCTGTGTGGAGCAGCCTTCAGCGAGCCGTGCTTGACACTATGGGATTCCATCTCCTCATCATCTCTAATTGGATTAGGAATGGGTCTCGGAAGCAACAGCAGAAAATCAAAGGTTGACCAACGACTTGTGACAAAAGATGAGCGCCCGCACATTCCTCGGCTGAATCGTTGGACTTCAGAAGCATGGAGAAGAGCAAGCAGTCGACAGTGGAAGCTAGAGAGCTAAGACAGGGTGGGAGCAGTGGTGGCAGGCCGAGTTAGGAGGATCAGAAACCACGAGTGCGCAGGACACACGGGGTGAATGCACAGAAACTGTGGAGAGAGTGCAGGGCGCAGAGAAAAGGAAGGCAGACGCCTCTCTCTGGATGCCATGGGCTCTGGGGCTGCCGTCGAATCCCAGTGCTCGTCGAGAACCTTTCTACAGTTGTCCTCCTTCAGCAAGCTTGCGTGGGGCTCCCTCTCATGCCTCAGAGCAGCCCCATGAAAATACTAACCACATGAAATCATCCACTGGAAAGATGCAGACCAAAAGGATAACGATTTGTCTCTGGATTTTTAAATGTGTGCATTTTCATTTTCTTCTCTTTCCCCTAACCCCTATACTTTGTAGATTATCAACATATTACTTTATCATCCGAAGGCACAAATTTTATTTTTTAAAGATGAGGCACCATGAGCCATTTTCACCCACATGACTGAAGTCAGATATATAGTCATGTAACCAGAGCAGAAGCAGAGGCGACGAGTGGGGGCACCTGGACGGTACCTGGGCGAGGCTGTGGAGGTGGGGCCACCCCAAGGATGGACAGTCCAGGGTGGACGGTCCAAGGATCGATGGTCCAAGGGCAGGCGGTCCAAGGGTGGAAGGTCCGAGGTGCATTGACCCAGGTGCAGCCAGAGTGCAGGTGGAGTCGCTGTCAGGTGCAGCCACGCTCAGAGCAGAGGACAGAGGGGTGGATGGATGCTGGGGAGACTGAGCGGCTGTGACCATACGCAGGAGGGGGAAGACGATTGTAAGGATGAGCAGAGCCAGAGCATCCCACTCAAGGAGACGCAGAGGGGGTGGCCCAGAAATTTCCCCAGCCATCAGGCTCAGCCCTCAGTGAGGGGTGTTTCCCCTGGGGGTGGCCTGGCGACACAGCCCCACATCCCAGTAGGACTGTTCACCTTCTAATAAGTAGAATCTTTCCTCTTGCAAATATAAACACATATCTTTTCCTTCATGATAATAAAAATAATGTTTTGTTTTCAAAATCATCCCAATAATAATGTACAAAAGTAAAGCCCTCACCAGAGCTGGCCTGGTGGCATAATGGTTAGGTTCACATGGTCCATTTTGGCAGCCTGGGGTTCACAGATTGGGATCCCAAGTGTGGACATGCACACCGTTTATCAAGAGATGCAGTGGTGGCGTCCCACATACAAAATAGAGGAAGATTGCCACAGACGTTAGCTCAGGACAATCTTCCTCACCAAAAAAAAAAAAAACGTAAAGCCCTCACAGATCCCTCCCTGCCCCCAGGCCCCCTCCACTCCGATCCAGCATCAGTGCTGCTGACCATGTGGTTCCCATCTGTATGAAAGGCCTATCGCTTGGACTTTAACCACAATGGTATCATGCCAAGTATTGCTCTGCAACCTACTTCTTCAACTTAGAAGCAATTTTCCATATCAATACACGTAAAGCCGAGGGGAGTCTGTGAAGCTGGAGGCACCGTGGAAGCAGGAAATAGTTAAAGGTGCTTCTGCACTCAGGGATTGGGGCCTGGGGAGGGGCGATCGGCTCTGAGCAGAAGTGCATCATTTCTGCCGTCTGCAGAATTTTCCAGAGAACCAGGTTCCCCAAGTCCGGTGCAGATGCCAGAGTGTGGGAAGGACTTCCACGTCATTGCCCGCATGGAGTTCCTCACGGGGGTCACGGCTGCAAAGGATGCAAGTTCACAAAGGCTGTGAGAAGGACAGCAAGCACCAGGCCAGGGTGACAACGAGCCTGCCCGTAGAGGCCCGGGAGAAAGGAGAGACAGCCATGTCCTCGTTACACTGAACGAAGACGCAGAGAAGCACCCCGACACCGGTTATGGGTTGGTGGGGACCACGCTCTCCCACAGGCATTCTTCCTCAACGCCTGACAGCCCAGCCAGCAGGTCCCATTGCCATCCTGGTATTGCAGATGAGAAAGTGAATTTCAGAGCGTTTAGGAGACTTGCCCAGGGCCACAACACAGGCAAACAGCAGGGCCAGGGCTGAAGGTAAGTGAGAGGAAATATAAAGGGGGGAGGGGCCTCAAACATAAGCAAGAACAATTGTTCTCCCAAGAGCCTTTCATTAGGTCCAGAAATTAGCTAAACTTCCTGAAAGTCAGCTGCTGGTTGGCGACAAACACACCTTGCAAACCAGTCTGGCCTGTCTCTGATTATCATCAGCATTTAAAGCCGTTTTTGCTGCAGTGACCAGCACCTACAATGTTCTGAGCCACTGCAGCGTGCAACTCCCTCCCGGGACCCAGCCTCTGCCCGCCCCCTGGCCCCACAGTCCCTCTCGAAGGCTCTGCAGGGGGCGTGGGTCTGGTGGGGCAGCTTGCTGGGCAGCAGCTCTCTGTCCCCCACAATTAATTGTCAGTGGATGAGGCTCTTGAGAAGCCTTGTCCTCAAAGATGATCTCCTCTGATGGGTTAGCGTGAGCTCTAATGCTGGATGAGCTCAGAAATCACATGATCATTTCAGAAATAATATCAGAAATCACACACACATTGGTCAGCATCCTTCACGGGACCCTCTTTCCATCACAAAGACCCAAAAAATTCCCCTTCAGGTGTTCCACCTGTGCCTTAAAAAGCTGCAAGAAAGTAATGTGATCTGAGGGAGGCAGCGGGAGGCCATCGATAGGCACAGATGCCCTAGATTCGGGAATCCCAGCCCTGACCTTCAATCGCCCATGCAACTCTGGATGAGGCCCTGAGCTTCTGCGAGCCTCAGTTTCCTCAGCTGTAACATGGACGTGTGCCCTAACCGGGAAACCCCTCTCCTGGGACCCAGCCGCTGCTCCCGCCCTTGTTGTAAGGATTAGAAATTATATATATAATGCATGTAAACGACGACTTCTATGATTATTTGTGTGTGTGTGTGAGGAAAATTCGCCCTGAGCTAACATCTGTGCCGTCTTCCTCGACTCTGTACGCGCGATGCCTCCACAGCGTGGCTGATGAGTGGAGTAGGTCCACGCCCAAGCTCGGAACAAAGACACCCTGGGCCACTGAAGCAGAGAGCACAGAACTTTAACCACTCGGCCCCAGGGCCACTGAAGCAGAGAGCACAGAACTTTAACCACTTGGCCCCAGGGCCAGCCCCTGATTATTTTATTTTTATTATGTGCATTGAAACTCGTAAAAACCAAGCTGCATGAGTCTGAGATGCTCTTTTCATATTAATTGGGGATAATTTCATAATTGACCATATTTACATATTGACACAAAGTAAAGTGGAAAGAAGTACACCATTGCCCCATTTAAAATTAGCAGTCAGAGTGGTTAAAAACTTCATGCATTAACAAATATTCTGCAAGTCATATATTTACATGCATGTAAAAACAGATGCAAAACATATTTGGAAGGTCTCTGTCAAAGGAGATTTCCTTCAACCGTACTTAAAATGCTCCAATATGTGATTCCAATGTCTTTGCCATGTGTATTGTCTAGCTCATCAGTTTATGGCCTGTGGGCCTGTTTAGAAGTGTCGCAGAATGGAATCCCCTGTCGTTATAATTTATGAAAGATTATAGGTAAACAATATGATGTAGGTCCACTCAGAACCTCCTCTGTGGAGGGCCAGATCGTAAACAGCTCCGGCTTCGTGGGCCAGACATCTTGGTCGCAGCTCCTCAGCTCTCCTGTGTAGCCAAAAGCAGCCGTAGACGAAACGGACATGAGCTGTGGCTGTGTGCCAATAAAACTTTATTTATGGACGCTGAAATTTGAACTTCACATAATTTTCACCTATCAAGAAATTTGATTCTCCGTTTGGCTTTTTCATCCGTTAAAGAAATGTAAAAACCATTCCTAGTTTGCAGGCCACACAAAAACAAGCAGCCACTGGGTTTGCCAAATGCTGACCTTGAGGGTTATTTAATACGTAATCAGATTCTTCTTAAAATTTCCGCACGTTTGCGTGAGCAAAAACATGTCAATTTATAAATGAATTTCTTTTGGTTAAAAATTTGAAAGTCTTTCTATAAATTTCAATTGTCCTTTTACAACCCCAAATAAGCAAACCCCTTGTTTGGGCAAAGTGAGTTCGGAGTTGGACCTGAAGAGAGGCCCTGGTGTCATCCCAGGTCTCCAGCTCCACTCCCCCATGGCTGTGCTGGCCGTCCTCTCCCGAACCCCATCCCCAACGTCCCAGATCACACGCCCCCTCCACCCCAAGCCCTCCCTCCAGCCCCACAGGCGCACGATGCCCAGGGACCGCCACTTGTCCCCTGACAAAGCCTTCGTCCTGGCACGGGGGTCAGGAAGTCACTGAGCTCTGCGGGGCTCTGTCGACACCTGAGAGACGTTCTGCACGTCCTAGAGCAGCTGCTTCCTTCACGCAGATGTCTCACCTCCAACCGTGGGAGCCTTCACGACGCCTTCAGTCAAAATCAGAAAATGTGGAGAAAGCCTTGCCATGTGTGTTGATTTTCAAGAATGACTTAATAATTGGGATATGAAAGAGAAGAGATAAACATCAAACATTAATCAGAAAAGTATAAAAAGAAGTAGACTGAAGTTCAAGCTGTGTGGAACAAATTTCAATCTTTTTTGAAGAAATAAAAAAATAATGAGCAAGTACATCTCCTCAGGGATTGTGTGTATGTGTGTGTGTGTGTGTTTGAGCACACGTCTGTGTGTGAGTTCACATCTGTGCAAGCTCACATCTGCGTCTCTGAGTTCATGTTCACGTCTGTGTGTGATCATGTCTGTGTGTGTGAGTTCACATCTGTGTGTGACTCCATATGTGTGTGTAAGTTCACATCTGTGTGTGATCATGTCTGTGTGTGTGAGTTCACATCTGTGTGTTCACATCTGTGTATGAGTTCACATCTGTGCATGTGAGTTCACATGTGTGTGAGTTCAGATCTGTATGAGTTCACATCTGTGTGTTCATATCTGTGTATGAGTTCACATCTGTGCATGAGTTCACATGTGTGTGAGTTCACATCTGTGTGTTCACATCTGTGTATGAGTTCACATCTGTGCATGTGAGTTCACATGTGTGTGAGTTCAGATCTGTATGAGTTCACATCTGTGTGTTCAGATCTGTGTATGAGTTCACATCTGTGCATGAGTTCACATGTGTGTGAGTTCACATCTGTGTGTTCACATCTGTGTATGAGTTCACATCTGTGCATGAGTTCGCATGTGTGTGAGTTCACATCTGTGTGTTCATGTGTGTGTGTGTGAGTTCACATCTGTACATGTGAGTTCACCTCTGTGTGTGAGTTCATGCCTGTGCGTGTGTGCCTTTGTGTCTCCTGGATTGCCATAGCCCCTTGATACGTCAATGACGGCTAGATGTGAAAGCAGAGCCAGTGTGTCCGGCCAGGTAGTCTAGTGAGGATCAGAAGCACAGGAGGCAGAGGGGCGCACAGCGGCTGTGACAGGCGCAACATCCCTATTGAGGGAAGGCAGAGAGCCGACCCTGGCGGCCGCCCTCCCCGCCCCCCTCTCGGGACTGCTTTGGGGCGGGATGGGCCGCTGGCTTCTCTGCCGGGGATGCTGGGGCTCTTCCCCCTGACAGAGTAGGAGTAATTGTCAAAGTTAATCCTCACAGACTGTGCTTCTAAATGCATTTTGGAGGCGACGGCTTCTGTGGGCAGGTGGCCGCTGCGACAAGGCCGGAGCCCGGCCTGAATTGCAAAGCGGCGTCCCAGCCCAGCAGCAGTGCCACGAGCATAAGGCGGGCGTGGGACCCAAGCCGCCCGTGGGGGAAGTGGCGGCTGCGTCCAGGCCCAAAGGGCAGCCCAAGAGTGGCCGGGGAGCTGCCCTTCTCCAGACTCCTCAGGACGGAAGTAGAACTGCTCGCTGCTGACGGCTGAGCCACAGTGCAACCGCGTTGCAGATCCTGACGACGCCTGACTGGGGTGTCAGGGAACGTGCTGTCCCTTGTGCGGTCGCACAGCACGGGGAGGCCCAGCTTCAAATACACATGGAGGTGGAAACCTTGCATGAGTCTTCACGGAGATGAGGACAGAGTACTAGGAGCTGCACTTGGAGACGTCGAGCTGTGATCTAGAAGGTGCTCCTCAGTGCTTCCCGTCACTCCTCCACTCCTCACTCCGCTCCTCCCTGCCCTCCTCAGTTCCTTCCTGTTGTGCTCATCTGTGTGTGTCTGTGTGAAATGAGTGTCAGTCTGTGTCTGTGTCTGTCTGTCTGTGCTCATCTGTGTGTGTCTATGTGTATTGTGTATGTGTCTGTGTATAATGAATGTCCGTCTGTGTGTGTCTGTCTGTATGTGTCTGTGTGTGGTGTGTATGTGTCTGTGTGTAATGAGTCTTCGTCTGTGTGTGTGTCTGTGTATAATGTGTGCATCTGTGTGTGTGTCCGTGTGTGCGTCTGTGTGTAATGAGTGTCCGTCTATGTGTGTCTCTATGTGTAGTGTGTGTGTAATGAACGTCCATCTGTGTGTGTCCGTCTGTGTGTGTCTGTGTGTAGTGTGTAATGTGTGTCCATGTGTAACGAATGTCTATCTTTGTGTGTCTGTGTGTAGTGTGTGTCCATCTGTGTGTCCATCTGTGTGTGTGTCTTGTGTGTGTCTGTATGTAGTGTGTGTCTGTGTGTAGTGTGTGCGTCTATGTATAATGAGTGTCCATCTGTGTGTGATGAGTGTCTGTATATGTCTGTGTGTAGTTTGTGTGTGTCTGTGTGTAATGAGCTTCCGTCTGTGTGCATCTGTGATCTGTGTGTAGTGTGTGTGTGTCTATGTGTAACGAATGTCCGTGTGTGCGTCTCTGTGTGTATGCCTGCGCATAGTAAGTGTCCATCTGTGTGTGTGTCTGTGTGTGAGTGTCCATCTGTGTGTAACGAATGTCCGTGTGTGCGTCTCTGTGTGTATGCCTGCGCGTAATAAGTGTCCATCTGTGTGTGTGCCTGTGTGAGTGTCCATCTGTGTGTAATGAATGTCCGTGTGTCTGTGTGTATCTGTGTGTGTGTGTCTATGTCTGTGTGTAATAAGTGTCCGTCTGTGTGTGTCTCTGTGTAGTGTGTGTGTGTGTCTGTGTGTAATGAGGGTCCATCTGCATGTGTGTCTCTGTGTACTGTCTCCGTGTAGTGTGTGTGTCTGTGTGTAACATGTGTCCGTCTGTGTGTGTCTCTGTGTACTGTGTCTGTGTCTGTGTGTAATGAGTGTCCGTCTGTGTGCATGTCTGCAGCCACGAGGGGTTTTCACGAGGAGACCCAGCAACATTTTAGGGCCCTAACGCCCCAGCAGATGCTGACCTGTGCCCAGGATTAAAACCTGCCAGCTGTCAGGGCAGATTCCAAGGTCAGCTGGTGAGTGCCTCAGTTTCCTCCCTTGAAAACGGGTTTAGCAATGAGACTGAGTAACTCAGAAGGGTAAATTACTGAGCTCTGTTGTGAAGCATTTCGGAAGGACAGAAAGCACTAGAAAAATGATATCAGTAAGAAAATGCATCTGTCTTTTCAGGTTTTGATCACCATTTCCCTCTAACAAAATTCACAGTTATAGAAATTGTTGAAAGCAAAGAAAAATACGAACATGGAAACCCAGTTTACCTGGAAATAACAATTGACGACATTTTGGTATACACACTGTCCTTCCTGTAGAGTGCTTTTTGTGCAAAATAAAATTATACCATACAAACTATTTTGTAACCTACCTTTATTGTTTCCACATCATCAATAATATATCATCACTGCCTCCCATTTCTCCTGAAACCGCTTGCACAGAGTTCCACCCCGTGGCCAATCATAACGTGTTTTCTCCATCCTGTAACGTGGGACATGTGGTCCCTTCCAGCTTGAAGCTGCTGTAAACAATGCTGAGATCATCTCATGCAGTTGTGTTCCTACATGAGTGTGTATGTGTGTGCACGTGCATAGGTCTGATTTTTTTAAATCAGTTTGTCAAGTTCCAAGAAGAATCCTGTTGAAGTTTTGATTAGAATTGTATTAAACCTATAAATCAACCTCGGTAAAATCCATACCTTTCCAACATTTTGATCCTGTCCAGAAGACAGTGTATCTTTCCACTTATTCAAATCTTTCTGATGTTTTTACTAAGGTTTGAGGGGTTCTCCATATGTCCCTACTCACATCTTACCGTCTTCAGTTTTGATATTTTATAACATATATAAGAACTTTTTCCTTATATTTCCATACAGATTATTAGGGTTATATAAGAAAATTATTAATAGTTCAATACTTGTCTCTTGTCTTCTCAGTCAAATTTTATTGTTCTTTAAATCATTTTCCAACTGTTTCTTCTTCTCTTTTGGGTGGAAAATGATAATTTTGTCTTCTTTCCAACAATTGTATCTCTTATTTCTTGCTTTGACTCGTTGATTAACTGGAATTCCCCAATTTTAAACAGCAGTTCTCAGGCTGTGTGGGGAGACCCTTGGACACCCTTCAAAAAGACTGAGGACACCGGAGAGCTTGTCTTTACGTTGGTTAATATCTACCCGTACTTATCAGGACAGAATTTAAAACCGAGAGGCCTGTAAAATATTATTCCTTTATTTGAGAATAACAATAATAAAGCCATTATATGCTAACCAAAATATCAGTTTTCTTAAACCTTCTATTTTCCAGAACAAAGAAAGAGTAACGAGCAGAGGGGTCTCACAAGGAAACAGGGCCCAGGAGGGCCCACTGCCCACCGCCCTGCCCTCCACTCCGGCCGAGCCCCTTGGAGCCTCACATGTTCCTAGTCGTCCCCTCCTCCCAGCTCCCCCACCTCCAGCCCCTCAGCTCTCACCCATCCACACCACAGCCCGACCCACCCACGTCTGCACCGTCTCCCTCTTCCACTGGAGAAATACTCTGATTCAGGGCATGCAAGGGAAGACATGACAACTTTCGTTATATGCGTTTCCCTCTTTTGACCATTTCACACAGTATTAGGATGTAACAGCCCAGAGACCTCACAGAGGGTCTTATTTAGGACCCCCTTTCCCAGGGAGGGCTGGTTCACCCAGGCCACACCACACATTGTTATTCCTCCTCTCTGCACACTCGCCAGCTTTGTCGAGTTTTTATTTCTGAGCATTTACCAGAATCAAACTCTAAGCCCCATGAAGGCGGAGTGGAATCTCTCTGCGACATCAAGAGCCCTTAACCGACATTTTTCTGAAGGAAGGAAGGAAGGAGTCTGACGCGCTTTTTCAAGCAGGTGCTTTCCCGTCACAAGGCAGGTGCAGCAGGCAGACCCAGGTGGCGGGTCCCCAGCATGGCCCTCAGCCTGCACACACACCGCCCACTTTCCCCGACAGTGAGAGTCCTTCTCTCGGCTCCCTCTTCATTCCAGCACAGTGGTTAGTCTACATTAGGAGTTAATGGCCTGAAAATGTCTACTTTCAAAAGAAAGCCATTTTGTGCTCAAGGAGTGGAGAAATAGCCACGGTAACTTTCCAAAGTGCTTTTAACTCGTAGGTCTGTTCCTTCCACCAATCCCCGTGGGTGCGGAGGTGCCGACTAGAAAGGTACCTCAGCGGAGGCAATCAGTGTAGGTCCTGACAGTGGGGAAAAAACCATGAAACCTGGTTTTTAGTCAACTCCAAACAATTCTGTCTTTTGATCCAAAGGAAAACGTTTATTGCCCTGAGGCTGTTGCCAAAGGGAGCCGAGGAATTGAAGCTGAAACTAACTTTCCAAACTTCCCAAACACCCTCTCTGTCCTCGCCTCCGAAAGCTGTCAGGGCCAGCAGCCGCCTCCCGCCTCAGCCACCTACGCGCCCTCAGCGTCCTCCATCAGCCCGTTCCAGCAAGTGCCTTCTTGCGTGCAGCTCCTACACCGGTCGGTTCGTTCTGCACACGCTCACTGAGAACACACACGGCCGCTTAGCAGGTGCTCTGGGCCCCACAGACTGCTGGGGAGAGAAGGTCAGAAAACATTTGGTTCTTGCCCTTGCAGAATTTACAGTCTCAGAGAGGAGTTTTGTAAATAAATGTACTGGAAGGTAAAAAGTGATCTGAAGATGTGAAGAAGTGGCACATGACTTCAGAGCAGAACACGAGTACTTCCAGCCAGAAAGGGCGATGGATCGGCTGAACCCGGATGTGAGGTGGCACCAAGGGCTTTCTGGGCAGATTGATACTGTGTGCAAAGGGGGAGAGGGCTTGGGGGACACACCGAGGGGACGCAGGCTGAGGGGACGTGGGCTGAGGACCTGCAAGTTTAGGGCACACGAGCTAAGGGAGACAAGCTGAAGCGACAGAGCTGAGGGGAGGAGACCTGAGAGGACCTGAGGAGGGGGGACATGAGCTGAGGAGATGCTGGCTGTGGGAACACGAGTGGAGGGGACACGAACTTGAGGGACCCGAGCTGAGGCGACATGAGGCCCCGAGGGCCACTGTCCTCAGCCAAGGGTGGATCCAGGATCCAGACACCCCTGAGGATGAGGCTGACGGGCCATCTGAGTCTCCTCGGATGAGGATGAGGCCACCTGCCTGGGGCAGCCTGCATCACCACCCTCCGATTCCCCTGGGCATGTGTGAAACATGAGGCGAGGGTCCCCACTGAACCGAGAAGTGTGCGGCTGGCCCCACAGTCTAGGCGCATCGCTAAGTGACAGCAGGAGCTGCCCACGAGAATGCCGGCGCTCCGTGAAAGCCGACATGCTGCCGGGCCTCTGCGGGGCCAGGCCACACCACGAGCACCTCTCACGCAGCAACAGGTAAAAGAGGAAAGAAATCCGATGTCATTCTGGTGAGGTGGCCACTCAACACGGCAGAAGAAATTCTCCTTCTTCCAGCACCAGCCGAGGAGCGTTTTCCAAGCTATCTGCTTGATCCTCCTACCCGAGACCTCATTTCACGTAACATGCACATTTTATAACCAAACCCTCTGGCCACCAGAGCACCACACCAGAATCAGAGCAGACACCGGTGCACCTGTCGGCGGAGCCAGCTCACCGCCCGCCTGCCTCCACGCACACACCGCCACCGCCCCCCCGGGCTCTTGGTAACAAGGGGCTCACGCTACTGTGTTTCAGAGGCTGGGGTCCCGCACCTTTCAAGCCGTGTAGAGCGAATCTTCTGCCAGATTGATCAAGGAAGGGCGCTTTTGTCCTGCCCTTTATTTTTGTCCACAGTGCGTTCTGGTATCACTGTCCGTAATTGTTCCTTCGTCTCCCCCGTTGACATGAAGTCACTACGGCTTTCCAGAAGCAGCATTAGCTTGAGAAGCAGCAAAGAAAAGCCAAGAGGCTTAGCATAGCTCAGCCTGCAGATTAAGTGCCTCTTCAAAGATGCCAGCCCAGATGTGACCGGCTCCATTCTTCCCGCCCCCTGGCAACAGCTGGGGTCACCCCGAGCTCCTGCCTTATGTTCCCATTAGGAGCAGGAATAAAAGCTGCCTTCTTAATGGCTGGGCTTTGTGTTGGAGGCATAATTTTCTGTTTACATTACAAAAGGGCAAGCTTTCTGTGTTTTCATTACTGACGAGAGAGATAAAGATGAGTTGCTTTCCTGTTAGGAACCCTTGCTTTTCACAGGAGCCGATCGTGTTGGAGAACTGGATACAAGTTACCCTTTGCACACCCCCACGATGTCACTCAGCCTAGATAGATAGTCGAAATGGCTGCTGACGTTTAATTTTACATTTCTGATCAGGTCATATTAGTTTCTGAAGTTCAACAACTAAAAAAAGAAATACCATTCTCAACTGTTAACTGCTGGTGGATTCAAACAGAGAGAAATTAAAAACATCAGAAAAGATGCTGTATGAGTTCCAGGGTGATGAGTCAGACTTTTAAAGGATTCAAGACTATTCACTCAAATTTAGCAGATTAGTAGCAACCAAAATGTATTGCCTCTGACAACCCCTCCGTGTTAGGAGAATTTCTTTGAAGAAATCTGAGCAACAAAAGCTGCCCCTATTGGCACCCGTTTATAAGTTAGTCTTGTTGCCAGTGTAAATTGAGAAATCTGCAATCATTTGGCTTAATAAACTAGAAACAAAGTTAAGTTTTTCTCTGTAACCCTGGTGTGATCCCTAGAAACTAAGTTATTAGCTATGATCCTGAGAAAAAACTCAGAAAATGCCTCTTCAGCCAGCAGGAAGCCTCTTTAGCCTGTTTTCAAATGCCCCACGTTGTTCTAAAGGAGTGTCTCTTTTTTATTTTTTTATTTTATTTTTTTCCTAGATTAGCACCTGAGCTAACATCTGTTGCCAATCTTCTTTTTTTTCTTTTTGATTCTTCTCCCCTAAGGCCCCCAGTAGATAGTTGTATATTCTAGCTGTGGGTCCTTCTAGTTGTGGCATGTGGGACGCCGCCTCAGCGTGGCCTGATGAGCTGTGCTAGGTCCATGCCCAGGATCCGAACCAGCGAACCCTGGGCCACCGAAGCGGAGTGCATGAACTTAACCACTCGGCCGTGGGACCGGACCCAGCCTCTCTTTTTTATTACGTAGCTTTGCCCTTAAATTACTGGCCAACAACAATGAGAATCAGCACTTTCGTGGAATGCTGCAATGGTGGACATGTTTCACTCAAAATAGACAATCTAAGAAACTTACAATGTGGCATTTGCGAGACAGTTTGTTGTATGGAGTCATGCCTTTCAGAGAGCTTACAGTGAGAGCTTAGCCACCCCACAACACCTGCCCTGGACGGGTCACATCCCGGAGGAAGCCAGTGTTGGATAAATTTGAACAGCTGCTACATGAGGTGAAAGAAGTCACAGAGAGAAAACAGGTCGTCAGAGCTGACAACAAGTCAGAAGGTAAAGCTGAGGCATCAAATGATTCTTGCATGTCTATTTTTGAAGTGTTACCTTTTTATCTTTATAACAATCATTAGAAGCCCCAGTCTTCCTCTGTACCAAAGATTTTATTACCTGAATTGTTACCACTAACTACAAGATTTAATCTGAACCCCTCAAAAATACGCCAGGTGAATAATGATGGATTCGTCCAATGGCCACGTGTGACCAAGGCGGTTACACAGACGTGCTGCCTCGCCCGGCCATGGGAAGGGCCTCTTGCAGGTGAGCGGGAAGGCAGCTGTGGTCAAAAACTAATTGATTCTGTTCTTTTGAACAAATTCCCATTTTGTTGACAGCCTCTGTCTCATAGAAGGAGGCCACTTCTCTTATGAAATTTAAAAAAACATTGTAAATACAAGTGACCGAGTTTTAAATAGCAAATGGGGTTATGACGTTGATGCCACACAAACCAAGTGAGGGGCACGCCGCCTTCTGGAGGGCCCTTCCTGTGGGCCTGGGGACTTCCATGTGGGGCCTTGAATGACGTGTGCAAGGACAGTGACTTTTTTGACTCTGGCAGTCAGAGGTGATGTTCCAGCACTTGCGATAATATTCCATGGGGTCACATCTACCTCCCATAGACAATTACATGCCCTGAAAAGGACGGCCCTGAGTCTGGGTCACACTCAGGATGGATGTCCTCTTTGTTTAGGAAATGTTTATTAAGCACCTGCTATGTGCCATTCCTGACTGTTCCAGAAGCATGGCTCAGACGTGTTCAAGCAGCTCCCAGTCTGGTGAGGAGAGTCGTGCCCACAGAGAATTGTGGGGCAAAGGTGGAAGTGACGGGACAGAAGGGACTCAGAGAGTCGCAGACCCACCCAGGAGCGGAGGGGTGGTGGTGGCCCGTGGAAGGCTGCCTGGATCTATGAAGTCTTGGTGGATGTGACATCTGAGCCAGAGCTCAACACTTCAACATGCTAGCAAGAATTTAGGGGACCTCTTTTAGGGGAATTTTGTAAGTAGTTTTAAAAAAGGAAGAAGTCTTTGCTAGGCAACATTCCTATTTCTTATTAGCTGATCAGTTCATTTCTTTTATCTGCTGTAAGGCCCACACATTTCCGGGGACAATGGGAAGAATCCATCGTCTTGTCCTATTTTCTCCCTTTACAAGAAGGAAATGGGAGGAGAGCTCGTCAAAGAGCTGCCCCCCAGCCGCCTGCGTGCACTCGGGACCCCACCGAGCTCGGGTTATTGACAAGGAACAGAGTCCACCAGGGAAAGGCAGCCCTGGGCCGGTGCTCTGTCCCTGCCGCCAGGCTGTTCTGTGCCACCTGGCTCTGGACAGGAAGTATTCTCTGCTCTGGGGCCGCCCGAGGTGCCTGCACTCTGGGTGGCGATGTGCCTGTAACCACCTGTCTGGTCGCACACCTCGCCCACACTCCTCGGCGGGTGAAGCCGCATTTCACAGGACACCCTACAACGCGATTCCCCCAAGTCAGGCTGTCGCGTCCACGTTAAAGACGAACACGTGTGATGAAGCCCTCCGGAGACTGTCGTGGCTGGTACCCTGGTGTGACATCCATCCAAGGAGCGTCATCGTGACCAAAATTCCCCAAAGAAAGGAATGTGTTTCCCCTGACGTGCACATCAAGTCATGGGAGTTGAGAGGGTGTCGAATCCAGATTAGGGCGCGAGAGTCTAGCGGTTCCAGTAATGACCTACTGAAATCATGGTCACCCTAAAACACACAGAAAGAAGAGAGAAGAAACATTTAACTTAATCTTCAAAGGCTCAGGGCAGCCCTCCACTTGGTTCCACCAGCAGGCCGGGTGCAGTCCACGCCATGGGGCTCTGCACCACGGGAACCCCAATGCTGGACACAAGGGGCCCCAGGGGCCGCTGGGACCCCGCACTATGCATCTCTGCCCATGTTTCCCGCCATTTTTGAGTGTGCCTTTAAAAAGAATGGTGCTTGGGCTGGCCCTGTGGCCCAGTGGTGTAGTTTGCACTCCGCTTCAGTGGCCCAGGGTTTCGCGGGTTCTGATCCTAGGCACAGACCCAGCTCCATTCATCAGGCCATGTTGAGGCAGCATCCCACACAGCACAACCAGAAGGACCTACAACCTGAGTATACAACTATGTACTGCGGGGCTTTGGGGAGAAGAAGAAGAAGAAGAAAGAAGATTGGCAACAGATGTTAGCTCAGATGCCAAGCTTTAAAAAAAATAAAAAGAATGGTGCTTTGAAATATTGAAAGACCATCAACACCGAGGTGGGCAGTGCAGGGGGCAAAGACAGGGAGCCCCAGGAGAGGGGCCTGCCAGCACCTAGTTCCCTGGACACAAGCAACTTCCGCAGTCGGTCCTGTATTCTCTTCAGGAGCCAAAATAGATGGCTAAGCGTGTCACCCTGAGCTCCACTGCCCCAGGTGCAACGTGAGTGTGGCGGTCTCGGCACAGACAGTCATGCAAAGAAAACGTTCCTCAGTGGGACCCTGGAGGCGAAGGGAAGGCGGCAGTGCTGTGGGGGAGGCCTGGAGCCACCAGTGCCAGGCAGGAGGCCACAGATGCCCAGGACCCGGAGCAGACTCCAGGGGCAAGGGAGAACTTCAGAAGTCTGTCAGGAATATTTTCAGATTGACTCTCCACATCACTCTTGCATTTCAAGACCCTGATGGGGTATTCCGTTTTCACCCACCGTCTCTTCATTTCCTGTGTCAGCACATTTTGGAAAAGGCCACGCAGTAGATACCAGTTGGAAAAGACAGTGAGAACCAGAGATGGGTGGAGCAAAACAGAGAACACAGATGTGGCACTACAGCCACTTACTCTCCACAGAGGGAAGAGCGCGCACGGGCTGCACCCACCTTTCCCAGGTGACTTGGGTCCCCTTCCCCTGGAACCATGACCCCAGGACCTGAGCACACACGGTGGGAAGGCCACGGGCCCTCTGCCCCCGTCCCCTCCAGCCTCCCCATCAGATACAGTCCCTGTGGGCTCTCCCGAGAAGAAAGACACTGTCCATGGGCCCTTCCCCATCTCGGGAGAAAGTGACGCAGAAACACCACCACTGAGGGGAAAACACTGCCACAGGGCACTGCCTGGCCTTGTAGAAAGACACTGTTTTAATTTTTGACTAAAAGCTCTTCATAGGATCTTTAGGGACAAATGCCATCAAATTTGGTTTCCAAAAAAACACAAGTTTCCTAGAGTTAGACTTTTTTGTGGATGTAAATCAATACTTTTGGACAACTTCTCATCAGTGAGCAATTGATATCAACCCCCTTGGAACTGCTGCAGAGAAATATTCCTCAAAGAATGCAATAGGCACCCCAGAATATTTGGGGGCTGCTCCAAAGAAATTCTCCTCTGGAAGAGAGAAGGTGGACACTGAGTCCAGCTGAGTGAAGCGAGACTTCCTCCGGTGGGTGCTGACCACCGAGACCACTCAAGTCAATTTTCAGATTGAATGGGACACTTGTGCAGCGAGGAGTGGCAGAGCTGAGGTGAAACTCTCTGCCTTCCAACAGCGCCGATGTAGAGCAAGACTTCTCCAGACACCGCATTTTACACGCCGCAGAGGGACGGGCACAGAAATGCCGAAGGAACTGCCAGGGCAGGCACAAAGGAGTGCCATGATGGGCGGCGGCAATGGCAGGGCTGCGAGGGCGCTGGCAATGGACTCATCATTCTGCTCCACTTACAGCTCCTGGGGGTTAGCCTCACGTGGCTGCACCGGCTCTCCCTGAACCTTTCCAAATGCACCATGTGCTCCACTGACCCATGTCGTGTGCTTCCTGGGTGAGCGAGGCAGCGTCTCACTTTCTGCTGAGCTCTGAACTCCATGTGGTGGACGTCAGCTGGGCCAAGGACAGCAGATCCGCTGAGGTCCTGCTGGGATTACCCACCTGCAGTGCCGACGGCCACAGGCCCAGGACGCTGGCCCCGGTAGGGCCTCTGGGCATTGGCGGCCGTCCACCACGCCCGCCTTGCCCTGCTCTCGCCTCCGCGTCCCAAGGGTTCGAGAACTTCAGTGCTAATGGGAGGAAGAGGGCTTCCTGGAGCGGGAGACTCAATGCTCCCGACCAGCCTGCTGCTGCCCTCCCCTGACCACCGCAGCAGAGAGGAGCGAGGCCACTGAAGACGCCAGAGTGCGGCCCAGGGAAGGGTGAACACCAGCGTCATCTCAACTCCTCCCTCCAACCTGCTCCTCTGTCTCCCCGAGAACCTGCATGGACTTCAACACCGCGGTCATCCCTTCCATTCTCCACCTATTCCGTGCCTAGGGGCATCGCCATGTGGCGGCGCTCTGGTAGGTGAACTGTGAGCCCAAGAAACCCTCGGCTCAGGCCCTCGGAGCCCCGGGGACAGCAAAGTAGAGCTGGGGGACCTCACCGCACTGAGGGGTCGGAGAGGGCATCCCCATGTGGGGACGTCCACGCTGCATGTGAAGGCTCCAGGAGGACCCGGCGGGAGTGCAGGGCAGCCGTTCCAGGCAGAGGAAGAGGCGACCCAGCCTGGAGGGGAGAAAGCAAGTGATTTGGCTCATCCGTGGCACGGCCCTTTCTGGCTTCAAATCTGCCTCTGTCGCCCTAATCCCACCGGCACCGGAAAGGGGTCGCTGTGGGATGGACTCTGGCAGCACTGGTGCCACACCCCGCTTGGCTACAGCCAGAACTCACGTGATTTTCCCTAATGGATTAATCTGAAGGGTGGTTTCTGATAACTCTGTCCCACCTCACACTCGTCAATGACTAGCAACAAGGCCCAAAGCTCCCCTCATCAGACTCCAGAGGGACCTAGAGGGGCGAACGATTGAGTCAAGCTTCACAAAGACCTCCCCATCCTGGGAGGAAAGGAAAGAACAAACGAGACACAGCTGAAGAGGATGGGGAACCGAGAGCTCCTGGAACAGAAGAGGCACAAGACCCGAAGGGGCCCGTCTCTCCGCTCAGCATGAGAAGCAGACCAGCCTCCCGACGGCGCTCAGGTGCGGTCAGGGCTGTGCCGGCACAAGCACAGCATCGTCCCAGCTGCACCACCGCCTGCTCCCTGCCCCGGGGCCTCACCCACGTCTGCGCTCTCCACGGCCAGAACAGCCAAGAGCAGCCTGCACAGCCCGCAGCACAGAGAGGGACGCCCAGGGGAAGGAGGGGTCCTGGTGACAGGCCGTGGAGGACAGTGGTGCCCGCTCTCTGAAGGGTCAGCATGTGAAGGGGAACTGGCCTGTTCCCTGCTGCCTACGTGGCCGGGCTGAGGACGGCAAGTGGCAGGCACAGGCAGGCGTCCTCAGGTTCCGGCAGAGCTGGAGACACGGACCACTTCACACCAGCAGCTGCAGTCCCCACTTCCTGGGCTGCTCCACAGAGGGGGCAGCTTGGGGCTCCTCTCTGGGTTCCGATGCCCCACGTGGAGGGGGTCCCACTTGGCCACAGGGCTCCGCCACGGCCTCACATCCCCCACCCCATCTTCTTGACCCTCTTCTCCCCTAGCTCCTTCTCTGACCCGGGAGCGCTCCACTCCCCCTTCATGCCCGGTGGGCCCAGGGCCGGCACTGGGCGCAGCTCATCAGAACCAGCTCCCCACTCTCAACTCTCAGAAGATGGAAAGAATCTTCAGTACTTGTTTTCACATCTCTATTAGTGTATTCAATTTAAACCCAGAAGCTAAGATGTGGGAAACAGGCCCTCTGTGAGACACAACAGTGCGTGGTCTCTTTCTAAAGGATTTCTGCCGTGGGCTTCCGGAACGTTATTGAGGCCGGAGGGCCCTGCATTCTCTAGAGATCCAGGTGTTCTCACCGTTTTATAGGGGTGCATGTTCTCCCTCTCCCAGGAGGCTCCTTCTCCCAAGACTTGCGTTTCTCCTGCCTGGGACGCACAAGTCATGTGTCTATTCCTGCAAACGGTTTCACCAAATACCCTGGCCTTTGTGAATCCTAACAAACTAACGTAAATTCAAACACCATTTCTAACACAGAATGAAGTCTGTGGAGAGTTTGAAAAATGGACTATCAACGCCTGGTTTAATATAACTGTTTTTAGTAAGATTATAAAGAACAGGGCACCGGGATCGGAAAAATCTGGATTAAAATGAAGAAACAGATTACCTTTCTACTTAGCCCCCTAATTTCTGTGTGGCCTTAAAATGACTTCTATCTCTCCATCTTCACAGCTCTATCACTTTGTCATTTAAAAAAAGGAAAAAGAAAAAACCTTTGTGTCTCTCTTTCTCTGGTGTGACATTTAAAGACAAGGAAGAGTCGACGAGGAAGGAATCTGTGGTTCGAGCCCAGCCCCAGCCCTGGGCGAGTCCCTAATGTCACTGAGTCTGCTTCCTCCTCTGGAACACGGGGGAGCCACACCTACATCATAAAACGTCCTAAGAATGAGGTGAGATCACAGAGAAACGCTTTGAAAACAGCACAATGGCATACAAAATGCATCTGATGATTAAAGATGAGCATCATCTGCAAAGAATGAATGATGTCACCAAGACTTCTCTTTACCTCCCCGCCGGGGAGGATATGCGTGTGTGTCTGCGTGTCTGCATGTGTGTGTACATGTGTTTACACGTGGGTGTATACATGTGGTGTATACACGTGTGTTGTGTGTACACTGTATGTGCATACATGAGCGTATGTATATATATGCGTGTGTGCATTGTGTGTGTTCATGTTTTCTGCATGCGTGTGTGCCTGTGTGTGCACATGTGTGTGTGTGTGTGCATGTCCCCGCAGGCAAGTGGAGGAGTTCCTAGCTGTGACAACTCACTCTGCAGCCTTCTTCTAGCTGATGGCCCAGCCCATCTTGCTCGCCTTGGAGACGTCTGCCCACCATCAGCTTCTACACAGCCGCAGTTCGGGGATGCTTCTGCCAACAGCCTGAACCCAAGGAGCTCCCTGCGAGGAGGAACCAGCAAGTTCTGATAAATCATGTGGTGAAAGTTTAGACCACGATTAAGTCCAGTTTTTAATAATACAACAAAATGCTTGTTGTAACATTAAGTGAGAGAGCATGAAACAGAAATAATGCATGGTCTCTGCTGTGCATAAAATAGCACAAAATAACTGAAAGAAAACACAACAAAACGGCTTGTTGGCAAGAGCATCGATTTCTTCTCTTTTCTGCTGTGTTCCTCTCAGAACTTTCTAGCTTGTAGGCAATGATTACACATTAGCGTGAACACAGCATGAGAAAGAAAAAGGCCCATTTTTGATGAAAGGGGCCAGGGAGTATCTGAGCCGAGCTTGAGCACAGTGGCCTGGAGATGCCGGAGGAGAGGGTGGCCTCCGGGCACATCGAGGGGTCGGGGAGTCGGGAGACGCACCCTCCTCAGGAACAGGGCCCAGAGGCAATGATGTCGCCGAGGGAACTACAGTCAGAAAGTAGAGAGCCTGTTTCAGGAAATGGCAGCGTCTCTATGGTTCCCACTTTCTCCCCACTGGACCCGTCCGTGTGTGTAATAAAGAGATTTCACGTCATTTTTTAACAAATCCTCAAGCTCGCTTGGATTCCCTCTCTGCGGCTTTGTGTGGAAATGTGAGCCTGCGGTTCTTGACTCCAGCCCCTCCCTCCCATAGTCTCTCTGGGGATTGGGGACGTCCCCACAGTTGGAGGTGGAAGGAGACAGTCTTGGGCTCCCCTGGGGCCAAGCTTCATTCTGCAGACCGTTAGACACTGAGCACACGGCTCTCACCCGCCAGGAATCTGGTGCTCAGGGAGGAAGAGGCAGACGTGTGGCCCCACAGAGTTAATAGATTCGTGGAAGCAATCTAGGTGAAACAGATTGTAATATGCAAAAGGCTCTGCACGCAGAGGGCCTGTATGCTCAGTCCCTCTGCGTCTCAGTCACATGTCTCCAAAGTGGTGAAAATGGCAGCACCTTACCCTCAGGGCTGTGAGGAAGATCAAAGGAGGCCATGCAAGTGGAGCAACCAGCGCAGGACTCAGAATCCCCCATAAACGCACTATTATTGCCATCACAGCAGCCGTCCCCGCCCTCTGTCTCTCACAGGAGGCGCCCCCCTCCTGCCCGGGAGCCCTCCCCGGGGTCGGCCGTGGACACAGGGAGACAGACTCACTGTGACGTGAGGGCACAGTCTGCATCCACTGCCACACCCACTTCCCTCCCGGAAGCAAACCTTCAGCTGAAAGAAGACTTGCAAACGCCTCTGCACGGCACCCCACGTCTTCATCTCCCAGGATTTAATGCCTCTGGAGAAGGCTTCTGGGCACCCTCGGTCCCCACATAGATCGGGGCTGCCACCTCTCCTCACAACGGCCCCGAGCACGTCACACCACGTATTTGGAAGAATTCTTTGTTTACCTCAAGTGCTAATAGATGTGCTTATAACAACACCCCAAGTTTTGAACAAATAAGCTAAACAAACAGAAAGTTACCGAGAGAGAAGCGTGTGTTTCTTCTGTCTTTCCCCCGGAACAGCATACGTAAGGAAGCATCCAGAAAGCGGAACCACCGCTAGTTTGATCAAGCACTTAGTGAGCACCTGCCGTGTACCACCACTGCTGGCTATGAGGGCTGTGAAGATAAAAAAGACATAGCCGCCCCTTCTGGAGGCTGAAAGTGCGCAAGAGGGCACGCGCACACACACACACCCCTCAGTGGCTCATAGATGCAATGAGGAGCGAGCCGAGGAGGCCAGGCCGGTGCTGGCGTTCTCTGCAATGAGCCCAGCTTCTGACTGAGCTGCCAAACTTCTTTTGGTCAAACCTCAGTATAGAAAATGCAAATCACTTCAAAGAGGATTCAGCCTTTTGAGACAGACCATTTCAGAGACCCGCCTCCCCACCTCAAGGAAATGCTCTCTGGGAGCCCCCGGGAGGGTTCGCCCCGCCTCTCCAGGGAGTGGGACCACAGTGCGAGGGGCAAGGGGCATAAAGCTTTATCAGGACCGCAGGAATGTCACAGCGCCCTGTGGGACTCCTGGATCCTAAGGAAAACTCGGTTAATAAGTGACAACATGCATTTGGTCTCTGTAAATGTATAATATCATAACCCATGCTGGTGGGGAGGCACGTTTAATACCTAATGCTTTCTTGCTCCCACATCTGAAAGATTTCAAGAGATAATTAGGGAAAATAAAAACAGAATGGACGGGTAAGAAAAGCAAATTGGAGGGTATAGACAAATTTAATTATCCTAATAAGATGTCTCTTTGAGAGTTCTTTTCTTCATCAGACCCAAACCTGACTATTAATTAAGTTATTCCACTAAAAAAAGAGAAAAGAAATCACCTATAACTTTTTTTTAAGTACCACTTTGTAACCTTTCGTCCGTTCATTCCTTCTCTGGGCTACATGGGCATCAGCCTGTAATTAACAACTCCTTTACTGCCTCTGCAATAGTAATTGCCGTGTATCGCCTTAAGGTAGTGAGAATAAAAGTCCTTTCTCTCCCCTGCCTCCCTCTCTCCTCCCCACATCCAGCCGGGCCCACTGGTTGCTCCTTGGATCTCGCCAAGATTTCACCTTTCACGGAGCCTTGTGTTAACAGGGCAGTTCCCGCACAGTGACCTCTTCGTGAGGCAGTCAATGCATATGCTGTAATAATTCCCTCCTCACAGAGCAGCCCGGAAAGAAAAGAAAAAACGAAAAAACATACAGGCTGGGCTGAGATTAGATTATCAATTATCATGAAACTGTCTGCAACTTCAAAGGGCCCGGGAGCTGGGGAAAGCACAGTTTATCGTGACTGTAAGAGGCCGGCAATTATCTCCACGTCACCCAGATGTGGAGCAGTGTGGGGCGAACAGCTCCAGTCTGCGGGGAGAGGCTGCGCAACGGGAAATAGAAAGCAGCATTTCCTCTGAACGTGAGTCATCGGCTGTGGGTCAGATATTGACGATACGCAGGATCTTGGATGTGTTGACCGCCACGACCTCCGTCCAGCATGCTCATGTCCTTGCAGGGTGAGCATTTCGTCAACAAGGACACTTCAATGCCCTTCCTCCCTCCCTGAAACCCCAGTTTTTACCTAGGTCAACAGATGGCTAATAACATGTCAAAGAATGCTCATGGACGGTCCGTCAGGCTGCATGATGTTTGGGCTCAGTTGTTCCCAGAAACTCACGCCTGTGAACACACAGCAGCACAGGCGAGGAAAACACACCAGTTTGGAAGCAAAACTTCAGTGACTGACATCACTTCCTGATTAGACTTCAGGGGACTTTTTTGGGTTTTGCTTATTTTGGGATTTTTCCAGTGGGATTAACGAGACTTTAATTTGACCCACAGTATCTTAGAACTAACCAGAACAATGGAAAATTAATGTAATGCTTATCGATACAGAGAAAAGTCCTCTGGCTAAAAAGATACCAAATAAAAAACAATTAAGTTTTCATGCAGTCACAGGGCTAGTTAATGTGCAACTCGCAGGCTGTGTGCCGTGCACCAGAATAAAATGCCTTCTGCGGGTCTCGGCACAGCCCTCCCTGGCCTCTCTCAACCATGCCCCACTTCTCCAAACCCACCCGATGCTGAAAGCAACCATCCAACACGCAGCGGAGCTCAGCCCCTCTGTGCGAAGTCAGGACCCCAATTCTGAGTGTCCTGGCGACAGAACGTCGTGAACACGGTGCCTTTGCCGGTTGGCATCTTTCTTCTAAGCTCCCTCCCGTGAGAGAACTGCCAGCTGTCACTTGCCCTGTCCCTCACTTTAATTTTCACTAATTTAAAGTCTCAAATTATTTTTAATAGCACTGCCTCTAGGACAAAGTGGACACGTCTTTATTCCATCACACGTGTCCAGATTTTAAATTCACAATATTATGTCAATGTTGCTTGAATAAATGAAATGTATAGAATGTTCCTTTCTCATTTAATTTTTGAGGTTTGGGGAGCAATCTCTTCTGTTATTGTGAAAACATAATTATTTCAAAAAACTGAGAAAGGATAAAACCATTCTTTTTAAGATCACCCACAATCACAACATCCAGAGGCAACCGATGTGAATATTCTGTCACGTTTCAATCTTCTTTCTGTATGTTTTTACATTTTGACATTATATGGCTCTCACCATGTTAATTCTACTTTTTTAGTGAAACTTTCTGAATGTATACAGCTTCCATGTCGTTGAAACTCTGTAGATAACCTTAACGACTATCCAACAGTTCATCTTGTAGACATCAGTGGTTGGAGCCACCACGTTCTTGTGCAGCCTCAGTCACAACAGCGCAGCAGCCCCGGTCCTGAACCTTTCTGTGATCCAGCCAGTCTTCACAAGGACCCGATGAGTTAGCTGCTAGGACCCGCGTGTTGTAGATGAAAGAATTGTGGAGCAAAGAGGTTAAGTATCTTGTCCAAGACCTCATAGCGAGTAATGGCAGAACCAAGACTCCCTACGGGTGCTCACGGCTCCACGCCAGCCTGTCCCCCCGTCGCTACCTGGGGATTTACGCCACCCTTTCAGACCTTTGGACATTGACAGTGTTCCCAGTTTTTCACCCTTAGCTTTCATTTTAATGTATCCAATTTCTGTCCACTACTCAACCTGAATCCAGAGCTATTGAGAGATAGCAAAGCTGATTTTTCCATTTCTTTTGTTTTGTTAACTGTTGCCACAGTTGACGGCAGTGCAGGGTATGAGACTGAGGTGGAAGAGAGAGAAACAGAAACAAGGAACCTAGCGGTTCTATAAAACAAAGAAAGAACCACCAAAAAAAAGTCCTCGACCTAACAGAGGCTGACTGGGTTACCTGGGCTTCAAGGAGAGACCGCTCTGGCCTTCTGCAAGTTTTAGATTAGCTGCTGCACCTATCACAGGACAATTGCCCCATAAATGGACGAGATCCTCTGTGACCAAGCGAAAGGGCCCAGACTTCGTCAGGGAAGAAGGCACCCAATTCAGACCTACTAGTTCTGTCTCCCGTGGGGCTTCAGGGTCTGCACCATTAAAATAATATTGGTAGAGGTCATTTCAGATGATGCCATCTCACTTTAAAATATCTATAACCCCCGTTTTCAGAAGGGCCGTTCAATCCAGAGGAAAATATGGAATAGAAATTTACTCCGGGAAACAGACCCAGTTTCTGTGTGTCATGAGGCCATCATCACCAGAAAGACCCTCATGGGTGGGTGCCCGCATCATAAAAACCACAATTTGATGGTTACTAACTGGCATCCTCATTAGCATTTTAAGAAAAACTTTCAAATGAGTGGATTTCCCTTCACCTTTTAAAACTACACCACCATGGCACAGAGACCACACCTCTGCTTTCTGAGCAGACACAGGGAACCTGCTTTGCCAGTCCGGTGGCCCTCTGACATCTTCATAATCCACACCACTTAAAAATTCTTTAAAAAAATTGAAGCCCAGCTCTCTCTTTTGCAATGATTTTTTTTTTTTTTTGCTACCTATGAATGAGTCAAATTGCTAGTCCAGACATGCTAGAGAAGGAATAAGCGCCAAGTTAAGAAATGTTTGCCTTTTATGTGTGTGCTTCTTTGAGATAAAATAAAATGATACATAATCTTGAATTATGTCATGATGCATAATGCTGTGATTTCCTGGAAAATGTGGATCTAATCAGTTATTCATTTAGGAATTAACTAGAGCATCAATTGTCAGATTAAACTCCTTTAAAATTCTCAGTGTCCTTTTCTTGCTGTTAACACTCTAAGTATACTGAGTCCTTTGTGTATATCTAAGCAGGAAAGAGGAGAAGGCTTTCTCATGTGCCAAACGGAAAAAGAAAACAAAAGTATCCTTTGCTGCCGTTGTTAGGCCAACACTTGGTGATTTGCCACAGTGGCTCAGGCGCTCAAAGCCGCAGAAACAAACTCAGCCACATGTGTGTCCAACAGGCAGAACCGTCAACTGCTCCAAACTTCCAAATAGAGGCTGATGTCACTGAGGGATTAAACCCTCCAGCTTCTGTACCTATTCTTCTGGTGTCCATCCACAAATCCAGTACGTCAGTGTTTCTCCGTCTCCACCTCCCATCTTTCTCCACACACTCACACCGAGTTGTAAAGATACTTTCTTTTTTTTTTTAATTTTTAAAAAAATTTTTATTGTGTTATCATTGGTTTATAATATTATATAAATTTCAGGTGTGCATCATTATATTTCAATTTCTGTGTAGATTACATCATGTTCACCACCCAGAGACCAAGTACAATCCATCATCACACACGTGTGCAAATCACCGCTTTCACCCTCCTCCCTCCCTCCTTCCCCTCTGGTAACCACCAATCCAATCTGTCTCTATGTGAGAGTTTGTCATTGTTTTTGTCTTCTACTTATGAGTGAGACCATATGGTATTTGGCTTTCTCCTTCTGACTTATTTTACTTAGCACAATACCCTTACGTTCCATCCATCTTGTCACAAATGGCTGGATTTCATCGTTTCTTATGGCTGAGTAGTATTCCATTGTGTATATATACCACATCTTCTTTATCCATTCATTCCTTGATGGGCACCTAGGCTGCTTCCAAGTCTTGGCTATTGTGAATAATGCTGCAATGAACATAGAGGTGCAAGTATCTTTATGCATTTATGTTTTCAAGTTCTTTGGATAAATACCCAGCAGTGGAACAGCTGGATCACATGGTAGATCTATTCTTAATTTTTTTAGGAATCTCCATACTGTTTTCCACAGTAGCTATACCAGTTTGCACTCCCACCAGCAGTGTATGAGGGTTCCCTTCTCTCCACATCCTCTCTAACATTTGTTGTTTCCTGTCTTGTTAATTACAGCCATTCTGATGGGCATGAGGTGATATTTCATTGTAGTTTTGATTTGCATTTCCCTGATAGTTAATGATGTTGAACATCTTTTAATGTGCCTATTGGTCACCTGTATACCTTCTTTGGAGAAATATCTGTTCAGATCTTTTGACCATTTTTTAATTAAGTTGTTGGTTTTCTTGTTGTTGAGATGTCTGAGGTCTTTATATATTTTGGATATTAACCCCTTATCTGATATATGGTTTGCAAATATCTTCTCCCAGTTGTTAGATTGTCCTTTCGTTTTGTTGATGGCTTCCTTTGCTGTGCAGAGGCTTTTCAGTGTGATGTACTCCCACTTGTTTGTTTTTTCTATTGTTTTCCTTGCCCTGTCAGACATGGTATTTGAAAAAATGGTGCTAAGACTGATGTCAACAAGCATACTGCCTATGTTTTCTTCTAGAAGTTTCATGGTTTCAGGTCTTACATTCAAGTCTAATCCATTTTGAGTTGATTTTTGTACATGGTGTAAGATAATGATCTACTTTCTTTTGCATGTGGCTGTCCAGTTTTCCCAACGCCATATATTAAAGAGACTTTCCTTTCTCCATTCTATGTTCTTGGCTCCCTTGTCGAAAATTAGCTGCCCATAGATGTGTGGGTTTATTTCTGGGCTCTCGATTCTGTTCCATTGATCCGTGTGTCTGTTTTTGTGCTAGTACCATGCTGTTTGGGTTATTATAGATTTGCAGTATGTTTTGAAATCAACAAGTGTGATACCTCCAGCTTTGTTCTTTTTTCTCAGGAATCCTTTGGCTATTCGGGGTCTTTTGTTGTTCCATATAAATTTTAGGATTCTTTGTTCTATTTCTCTGAAAAATGTTGGAACTTTGACAAGGACTTCATTGAATCTCTAGATTGCTTTAGGAAGTATGGACATTTTAACTATGTTAACTCTTCCAATCCACGAGCACAAGATATCTTTCCATTTCTTTCTGTAAAGACACTTTCTTGATGAGCTGCATTGCTTCAAAAGCAGCAAATCTTAGCCCAATATTTTCTTAAAATATATAATCTAGGAAATATAAAAGGTCTCACTACCTATTTTTGGCAAAGATGTTATAATTTCCTATAATTACATACCCTATATCTTTGCACATACAGGTATTTTAAATGGCTTAATGCACATTTGCATCATTTGAGGACTATATGTTTTGTCTTTTCTATCCATACTTGGTTTGGCCATGGTATTGTGTACGTTATATATGCCAGGCATTGAACTAAGGGCAGGGAAAGAGAATACCGTGTAACTCGAGAGCTGCCCAAATGGAACGGGGAAGATGAGGAGTATGTTTTGATTTCTTGACTTTGTAACAGCTCAAAAATTATGGATAAAAATGCCAACTTAAAAAAATGTTTAAAGCAGCTGGAAACATTTCAGGAATTTCTGTACTTTTACTTCTTCCACCACATATTTAGTTTGGCATTTTAAAACTTTGGGGGCCAGCCCCGTGGCCAAGTGGCTAAGTTCGTGCACTCCACTTTGGCGGCCCAGGGTTTCACCGGTTTGGATCCTGGGCACAGACATGGCACCGCTATTTGAGCCATGCTGTGGCGGTGTCCCACATAGCACAACCAGAAGGACCTACCACTAGAATATACAACTATGTACTGGGGGGCTTTGGGGAGAAAAAGAAAAAGAAAAAAAGATTGGCAACAGTTGTTAGTTTAGGTGCCAATCTGTAAGAAAAAAAAATTTGTAATATCTGTCATGCTTCGTATGATGCATTCAAATAAAGAATGTCTTCCAAGTTCTGTGAGGCTGTGAAGGGAAACCTGGCTGGCTTCTCCCGTTTGTGTGGGGAAGGCCCTAAAAGTGCCTCTTCATTCAAATCTCTCTGGGGCAATGTAAGTTCTGAAACCACCAGCAAGGCCAACAGGAGTCAGCATTAGAAACAGGAGTTTTCTCTAAAACTTTTTAATACAAATAATAATTCACACGCACTGCAAGTGATCTGGGTGAAATGATTATTGTGTATAACATACAAGGATAAAGACGTCAGAATTAGAGCTTGGTTTGTAAATCATGCTACACAGTTCTAACACGTAGAACCAGATATGTGCAGTCTTCCCATCTGAGTATTCAGTGAATATTCAGATATTTTTGGCAGCATGTCATCAGTGACCAAATGTTGGTACTTCTTTTTTCAACTGGTGGTTGCTGTCATCATTAGGGACAGTTAGCATATCAAGAGAAGGTCTGACCTGACAGGATGATAAATGTTCCGTTCCTGTATATTATTTTCCTGCCTGAAGCTAATAACTAACAGCATTTTGATGTGCTAAGCATTCCTAATAACAAGGGTTACATAAGAAACCACAGGGTCGAGAACTAGAATGTCAACAGACAGAAATCAATTTTCTCAATGTTAAACGACATTAATTATTTAATATATGTTATCTGAAGATATCTGATGTCTACAAAAATTACCTTATTGTTTATTATATGTAAGATATCACTATGAATTAATGAGACTGACTGGTTTAAACCAATATACTCTGATTTGCATATGCAGATGAGCACTGGCCTTTAAAGTGGTCCTTGTGGGAAGCTGTGTGGTTTTTCCATTTCTCTTGCCCTAACCAAGTATTTCCGGGGTTCCTCTTCCAAAGTTCTCCTCCGAGCCAGTTAATGAGACACACCGGAAAACTAGGCCCCTCTTTTGGAACTGTGCTTGATTTGACGAAATTGGTCACACAGCTCGAATGCTCAGTGTCCATCATCGTGGTTCCAAAGAGTCTCAGTTGCTTCCATAAAAGCTGTTCTACCCCAGAGCCTGGGGTCTCCACCAGCAGTGATGCTGGAAGGAATAAGCTGCAGGAGACAGAGGCAGCTCCAAGATACGAATGTACCGTGTTTCTGAGCTTTTCCTGAAGAAGGCTTGATTTGGATGCATACATCCCATATTTATTAAGTAAATCACTCTCTTCTCACTCAAACCTTATATGCCTTCAGAAAGTCTGTATGCTAGAGACAAATATTTCATTGCAAAACTTAAATTGCCATTGTTATAACATTGCAATTGGCTTTATCATGAATAGTAAAAATAATAGATAATATTTAATAACGTACACTAAATGCCGTCCACACCTGACCTCACTTAATCCTCTTAGATAGAATTCATTGTTATTCCCATTTTCCGTAAGAGAAAACTGAGAACAGAGGCGAGCAGTCTTGCCCAAGGTCACGAGGCTAGTAAAGAGCAAAGCCAGATATGGATCCCAGGATTCTGGGGGGGCCTCCCTCACCACACAGTTGTGCCTTATGTCCACCCCCTCAGCCACGCTGTGAGTATTGACTGTGAGTGATGCATCGGGCCCTGTTCCAGGACTGGGAACATGGCAGGACAGGAAACAGGCCTGCACTGTGGCCAACTGAACTTCCAGCAGACGAGGCAAGTCAGGAGTGAGGTAGGCAAGTAAATACACAGTGCATCCTTCAGTGACCACTGCTGTGACAGATAAGAAGCAAGGTATGGGCACAGAGAGGGCAAGAGGCTGCCAACACACACTGCATTCCACCAGAGGCCTTACCTCCCCCTTGGCCAATGGACGTGAGAGACAGGCGTGTAGGCTCTCAGGTTCTTTCACCCCTCGGCCCCCCCAAAGCCCGTTCTCATTAGTCCTTCAACTTTACATACAATGTGAGCTGGAAGAACAGGGTGACCGAAGGCAATTTTCCCTGAGCCATAGACCTCCCCTCCAGCTGGGTCAGAACACATAGGATGAAACCTCACTGGTGGACAAGTGGTGGGTCAAATTTCTCAGTCCACTCCAGTTTCACCCACATCCTGGACACGACTTCGTGGGGGGAAGCAGTGTTAGTACCTGTGACACAGGTGGCTGTGCTCACTTTCTTGAATGTCTGCCACGCTGCGAGCAGCCACTGGTCCCCAGAGAATGAGAAACTCATGACACCAAGAGGGGCTGAAGCCACTGTCTACAGCCAAGTTCAACTCAACTCAGTTGAGATCAGCCAACCCCAGTGGCCCACAGGCGCGTCCGTGAGAACCAAATACCCCTGGGACTTTGTGCTCATTCGTGACGCAGGGCTACTGCCCCAGCAGCTAATGGGTACACCCACTAAAGCTCTACTCTTAGGGTGATGTCCTCAGCACTGTGCAGTGTGCCAACACACAATAGATTGTAGAACCAAAGAGCCTGCTTCCAATCTGATCTCCACTTACCGGCTGTGTGAGGTTTAGGCAAGGGACGTCTCTGAGCCTCCGACTCCTTGCAGTAGAGTGAGGTGAAGATCGCCCACTTCACAGAGATGCAGTGTGCGGGAAGGTTGTGATGTGTCTACAGCACACACGACGTGACTACAGCACACACCGCATGCCTGTCGTTTGGTGAGGACCCAGAAAATGGCCTTTTCCAAACAAAACTCCTTTAGCAGCTGTCCAGCGCACACGCTCTGCTGAATTCTGGATCGTGTTATAGGCTGGGAGAGTGCAACCCTCATTCAACAATTACAAAACCAAACAAGTGTGTTCTGCACAAGCACAGTCCCTGAGTCAGCACTCTCCTGGTAGAAAATCAGATGCCCAGCCTCGGGAGAACGCGACGTGACTTCTTACAATGAAACACTTCAATTCCATTTTCATGCAACCCAATCAAATCCCTTTATAACAAATCCTATGCAGGAGCACCCTATATAACGAAAGGATACTCTACTCCAGCAGAGGGCGCACTGATTTCAAATAGTATCTGGTGGAGCAAAACTTCCCAGGTACAAAGGAAGACTGAGCCCTTGGAGGTTTCAAGGGGGGAGTGTTTGTTTGTTTTTTGAAAGATCTTAACCTATATAAGGCTTGGAAAAATCAAGAGCCAAAAAAGAAAAGAATAAAGATACCTACGGTAAAGATATCAGCTCCACCAAAAATATCCAACAGGCTTATAGTTGACGTACCATCAAAAAAATGTAAAAGATGACACAGCCTGATGGGTGGCTGCCTACCCTGGAGCATGTGAGTTTGGGCCAAAGCTCTGTGCATCCTCTTGGCTGAGAAGAGAGCTGGGATCTCAGAGTGCTGTGGCTTGTACTCACTGCCTGAGCCCGGCCTGGCAGCTCAGAGATATTGCTAAGAATAAAATCTAGAATGTGCTGGCTCTACCCTGATCTGGTGCCGTGTTATAACCACAGACGGTTCTTACTTCTAACTTGTAAAGAAAGAGCTCTGAAGTCTCAGGTGGAAGACCCAACTTCTAGGTTCCTCTCCCATAACCGGCCCTGCAGCCTTGGCATGTCCTTCTATCAGCTGACAGCTTCCTTATCTACAAACTGCAAAGTCTACAGGCAGACCGACCCCATCGTTGTTCCAGTCACCTGCAGGATCCAGGGCAGGCACAGACCCTGCGGGGTTCGGAAGCCCTCTCTTTCTCGTCCTGCTGCCTCCTCTCCTGGGACCGCGTCCTGTGGCCTCACTTTCCAATCTGATGCCAATTAATCCTCACTAAACTGTAGCTGAGGGTCTCCCTCCCAGAATTTACACACTTTAACAGAAGGTTCGTTTGGTATTTTTAAGTCTAAAAAGCCTTTAAGTTTCAAATAAGTTAACACCTGAAGAAAGGATTCAGAAATATACAGGACACGAAGGAAGATTTTAGGTTCAATTTAACAAATTTCATGGGTGTTGTCTATAAAATGATCTAAATATTTCAGGAGATGATAAGATGGATAGGATGGGGGCGGAGGAAGATGCAATAACAACAGACACGGGAGGCAGAGGAAGACGAATGCATAGGAAGAAGGAGCACAAAACGCTAAGAGAATTCAGAGGCTGACAAATCACATCCAGTTGGAAAACGCAGGAAGTGTGGACAAGGGTTGGCATTTGAGATGGGCCCTGAGAGCGGATGGGATTTCTTAAGTGGGGATGGAGGAGAGGGGAGCCAGGCCCAGGAGGTGTGGCCTTCCTCTCATGTCTCAGACCAGCCACGTCAGCTTCATCCACCGTGCAAACAGCAGAGTGAGAACGTGGCCGCTGGCCGTGATGATTTATGCCAGAGGATGCTCGTAAGCTACAGCAACTTGATGGGAGAATGCAGTCGATGCGGGAAAGGCCAGAAACCTCAGAAATTAAAGAGGAATGAAAAGTACAGAAAGCAAGAGTTGGTAACACACCCATCAGAAGGCCCCAACGCATTCGTTTAGAAACAGATGTGCTTCCATATGACCGATTTTCTCAAAGAATTTCGGAGAAAGCCTCTGATTTTGTTCAGATTTCTCAGTTATTTAATGCAGAAGGATAAATGCTCCAGAGTGCCATCATAGGAGCCCATTACCTACAGTGAAATTCTCAGTTCTGCATTTTACGTGCGCTAAACGTATCTTCAACCACAAGCAGAACATAAGAAGTTACTCACTTTGCACCTATTAACGCTAAGGAGTACACAATTTGCAAATTTCGGGGAATTGTGCAAATATTTGGCATCATTGTGAGCAATCTTTAAAGGTGCTCCATTAATCTCCAGCTTCTAATGATGACGATCCCAGGAGCGATGCCACTGTTTGCAGCACAGACTGCAGAACTTTGTGGTAAGAGGGGCCAGGTTTAGAATTCAGCTTAAATTCAGAAAGGATGCGTCTGCATTTAGCAACAAAAGCAAGCAGGAAAAACTAACAGCAAGCAAGAGAAATTATAAAGGGAGCCTGTACTTCCGGAGAGGAAATTTTCTAAAGTATTTTTGCTGCAATTTGCATTGTAGTTTATAAGATTTATTGGTTCTCATTCAAGTCACCAAAATTACAACAGAGAATTTTATATTAATTGGAACATTAATAATGCATTTCTAAGCTCAATGATGTCCTTGGGATTTCAAAGGAAATTTCAAAAATGCACAGCTGAAGTGCTCCATGCACCAAGCGTCCTGGGCCTTCATCAGGTATTCATGTGGATGGATTTTCCCTTCAGAGCATCCACGGGCACTCAGTAAATTGGTGGATAAAGCAAATGTATTCGTGTAAAGGGGTTTGATTAGCACCTCTCGCCCTTCCAAACGAGGGAATAACATTCTGTGATTCTCTAATGGAAGCTATTTCAATAGTTTCTGTTCAATATACACAAGATCCCTTAAAGATTATAGTTCTATTAAAAGCCAAACAATCACATAACCCAAAACATTCCACAAATGAGATAGAATCTTTAGGGCTTTCTCCTTCCCAGATGCCATGCACCACTGGAAATGTGTCCATAAACACGATGAAATGTGCGCAGCACCCCGTTCCGGGCCGCATCTTGTCCCGAGTGCAGGCAGGTGTTCTCAAGCCCCTGGGCACCGACTCACCCTCCTCTGCACTTCACCTTCTGTGGGATCATTTTCAGCCTCACGCTTTCACGAGTTCTCTGAGAACAGAGGCCACGTGTGAAGCTTCCTGGAGTGACCCAACACTGGCCAGAGCGTGAAGGTGTTCAAGTCACGACTGCCCTCAGCATCCCATTCTTACTTCAGAGCACACAGTGAGGCAGCACCTACTCATTCTCTCCGAGCAGAGGCCGCTCCTCCTCTCTTCCTCGCGATGACGCGCCGACTTCCAGATTCCATGTACTTTGTAAAAGCTCCACGTTTGCTTCACTATTTTAATTCAAACCAACTTGACTGGGACATTTTTCTTTCAACTTTCAGGATTATGTCACTAACTAAAATAAGACAAAAAGAACACTGTGTATATAAAGAAAACAATTACAGGCCCAAGAACATCTTTATGGAAATAAGTTGTAGAGTAATACAAAACCCTGGAAATCCTACAACTGACTAGAGGGAAGGCTGGAGAACAGTGAATGCATATGAGGAAGACACAGATATTACACCACATGGAAAGCCTCTCACAGATGCGGATGAGAGAGATGCCATGTAAGGATAATTAGTGTCCCTCACGTAGTTGACGAACAAATTGAACAGAAGATGTAGTCAAAATACAATGCAAGAAAATATCCTAGAAATGAAAAAGGATCTGAGATTTCGTAGATCAATAAAGGTATATTCCAGGAAAATTAGATACATAACATTCAACCCCAAGAACACAACTGTTGCCTTCATCAACTGGGCCGAGCCCAATTGTCTCCTAAAGCTGGGAACTGTGTTTCCCAGAGTCCCCCTCCTGCACCGTGCAGGTCAGAGAGTCTGCTGGTGTGCAAGGGTTGGAAGGTGGGAGTGGAGCGGAGGCCACTGCCCTCGAGAGACCTTCATAGTGGAAGCTGTTGCAGACCTCTCTCACTTCTCACTTCCTGGTTGTTGCCGCCAGCCCCGGAGGCTTCTGGAACTCTCTGCCAGCTCCAACTGCCCCACCGGCTCCAGAGCTGAAGCAGTGACAGACTTCCCCAATCCTCAGAGCAGAGTGGTCCAGGTTCTTACCTCCCCGGCTACTCTGGCCACCAAGAAAACCCTAAATCTTATCTTAAACCCTTTTAGTCCCATAATAAGCACCCTGAGATAACCTGGATGAACATAACAGCTAAGAGATTAAAAAGAATACTTCAGGAATGTAAGTAAAAAGAAATCAAATCATCTATAAGAAGGAAAGAAAATGAGACTAACCTCAGACTCCCCGTAGGCACAAGACAGCAGAATAATGACTCAGTGACTACAAAGCTGTGAGAAAATAAAGCACGACACAGCCAAGACGTCTTCCCATACTGAGGCAAAAACTAGTCTCAGACTCGAAGTTACAAAGATAATAAAGCATCCATGAGTCCTTCTTTTTAAAAATATAGCTTACAAGCAAAATCCAGACGTCTGAAAGTTTAATCAAACTGTAGCAGACAGACATCGAAAGATCAAGTGAAAGGACTAGTGAGGCCACCAAGCACATTCTCATATAAAAGAGATACTAAATGAATGTGGGGATTATGGTTACAACAAAGAATGTGGACACTGTAAAGCTGGAGAATGCAAAGATGGTAATATAATTCATAAAAGAAAATTGAGTACTGGGGGAGAGACGGTGAGAGGAGGGGTAAAGTGCTGAGACTCTGATCTCACACAGGATGGTGTCATCAGAAGCTCTCCAAAAATGAAACATGGAATCAAAAACTTACTCAGAAGTTCTTCTTCCATAGCCTTTTATTATTATTATTAATTATTATTATGCTTTGTGGTGAGGAAGATTGGCCCTGAGCTAACATCTGTCATCAATCTTCCTCTTTTTTTCTCCCTAAAGCCCCAGGACATAGTTGTACACCCTAGTTATAGGTCATTCTAGTTCTTCTGTGTGGGATGCTGCCACAGCATGGCCTGACGAGCGGTGTGTAGGGCCACGCCCGGGATCCAAACTGGCAAACCCTGGGCCACCAAAGCAGAGTGTGCGAACTTAACCACTCGACCCCGGGGCTGGCCCCCCAGAATCTTATTTTTTAACATTAATAATTATCTCTTAAAGAAAATTTATTTGAAGTCAATTGTTGCTTCAATTTTGCATTAATTTCTTTAGTTTGTTAGATTCAGATAAAAGTAATATAATACCCTTGTCAATAAACAGCACTTCTAGTATAATCCCAGCTTATAAAATTAGTTGTATCTAGCTATTCTTCTAATTATATATGAAAACGCTATCAAAAATGTGTAGAAAATGTTCATCCAAGATTAACAATGACAGTTTCTAAACAGTGGATTTGAGTTTTTTTACTTTTATCTTTTTACTTTACAATATTGTTAGATTTACAATTTATAATACATTTTAAATGATTTATAAGTATAAAATATACATGGTTTATAATAAATATATCTCATTTTAGGTAAAGAAGAGAAATTTTCTGAAAATAAACAAAGCAAGCATACCAGGTACTAACGTCAGGGGGTGGACATGTGAACGGCTATTGTTTTTCTCTGTATGGTTCTATATTAAAGACATGAAAATTAAATTGAAGAATATTGTTTAACTCCTTGTGTATTTTTGTTTCTGGCAATGGAGGTACAGCTAATTCTAACTAATCTTCTTGCTAACAGCTAGAAAGTCTGTTTTTTAAAAATTAAGTTTGCATAAAGGCCACACAGAAAGAACAAGGCAGTGAAACATTATGTGGCCAAGGTCCAGGAGGAGAAGGGACCCAGAAAAGGTTGTGCAGGATCTGGAACCACTTCCTCTAAGGGCATCGTGTCCCCAAGGAGGCAACTGAGGGCCCAAGGAGACGAGGGATTTAAGAGTCTCCCTGGTCTAGTGACTAAAAACTTGGAATCCAGCTTCAGAAAGGGAGACTGGTAAACTCCCCACCATTTGGGCTGGGGTCCTGGAGGGCTAAACCCAGGTGCTGGAGGCAAGCTTCCCAGGTTGTAGATCCACGGAACTGGGTGGAGGGGCTCCAAGATGACCAACGCCTCCACCGCCTCCCGGGAGCAAACAGTCTCTAAAGAAAGATATCATCATGTTCCTCAAAATATTTCTAGTGTTTCATATCCACTGCCCATCACTCAATCAATAATAATCAGACTCATCAGAAAAGTAGACAACATGACCGAAAATAAGAGAATGAGTGCACAGTATAACCACACCCACAGGAACGTTGATATGGAATGCGGCACAGCTTTAAAATTACACTGTCAATACCTTTAAGGAATTTTTTTTAATGGTTGAGAATTTTAACAGAGAAATATGCAACAAGCCACCTAACACTTAGTGGCTTAAAACACCAACAATTTTGTATAGCTCCTGGTTCTATTCAGTCCAGCAATTTAGGCTGACCTCAGAAGGGCGATCTGTCTGGTCCAGGGCAGGCTCAGCTGTTCTCGGCTGGGCATACCTTTGTGTTTGGACCCTTCCAGGAAGCCACGGGAGCTGAGGTGCTGAGATGGGCCTCTCTCCACACAGTTGCTCCTCTTTCATCAGGCTGGCCGTAGCTTGTTCACATGGTAGTTAAAGTGTCCAGGATGAGCACAGATGGTGTAACACTTCTTGAGGGCATGGGCTCAGAATTCACACAACATCACTTCCACTAGATTCTGTTGGTTAAAATAAGTCACAGGGCCAACCCAGATTCAGAGGATGGGGAAATAATGAGCAGAGTTGCAAAGAACTTCTGATCATTTTCACAATCTACCAGCTAGAAGCTAATAAGAAAGGGGAGGAGGAGAAGCAGGGGAAGAGAGCTGCCAACTTAAAATTATAGAATTAAAAGACAAGAAAAAACAAAATTTAAAACTCGTAGATGAGTGTAACAGTGAATAAGACACAGCTGAAGAGAGAATTAGTGAACTTGTAGATTTGGTCAGAAGAAAACATTCAGAATGAAGCATGGAGAGACGAAAGAATGGAAATAAAGAAGAAAGTCTTAAAAATGTAGGCAATAGAGTGAAGATATCACATGTGTATTTGGAATCTAAGAAAGAGATAAGAGTGAAAATGGGCCAGAAACTATGTTTGAGGAGATGGTATCTTTTTAAAAGTCATCAAAACATTGAAAGACATTCAGCCACAGATTCAAGTCCTATGAACACCAGTTAGAAAATGCCAAAAGAAACTACATATGGATGAATTATAGTAAAATTGCTTTAAAAAAAAAGAAAAGAAAATCTTAAAATCAGTAAAAGAGAAAAAGACAGATTGTAGTCAAAGAAAAAGGCATTAGTCTGACAGTTGATTCCTCAAAAGAAAAAAGAAAACCCAGAAGGCTATGAAATGATATTTTCAACTTGCTAAAAGAAAATAATAGCCCACCTAGAAATCTATATCTAGTATAAATATCCTTCAAGAATAATGCTATAGTAAAGATATTTTCGGATTAAAAGAAAACTGAGAGAATTTGTTGCCAGCAAATAAACAAGTGAACCAACCTACAATTATAATAGATTTAAGTATCTTTTCCTCAATAGCTGAGAGAATAAATGGTTAAAAAATAGTGGGGGGTGGATTTTCTTTAAAATGTTAGGACAACACAGCGAACAAATTTAACTTGTACAACAAGTGCAGAATACACTTTGTTTTTAGGTACACATGAGACGTTTACCAAAATTTAGCATATTAAAAAGATACCATTTATAATAGCATCAGATGTACCAAGCGCTTAGTAGCTAGTCCAGTGTTAGGAATAAATATAATACCTACGAGGTCTCCACCTCTACACTCATACGCACACACACACACACACACACCAGAAACAACAGCAACAGCAAATTTCGCTATTGGGAAAAATTAAAGAACTAGTAAATGAAGTAAAGTAGGTAAAGTAAGTACCTTTACTTAGTGGATGGGAGACTTTAATGGATGGGAGACTCAACATGTGAAGACGTCAAGCCTTCTCAAGTTGCTCTATGAGGTCAACGCAATCCCAACCAAAGTCTCAACAGACTTTTTGAAGAAGTTTCAAAAAATCAATTCTAAAACACATATGGACGTGTAAACCTTAAGAATAGCCAAGATCCCTTAAGAACAAGACCGTAGGACTTGCTCTGGTGAAGATCATCTTATTCTAAAACAACAGTCATGAAGACAGCATGGTGTTAAAATAATAACAGATAAAGAGACCAATGGATCAGAGTAGGGACTCAGAATCAAGCCCATCTATAAACAGGTATTGTCGACAAGTGTGGTGTTGAAGAGCAGTCAAGAAAAGATCAATAAATGGTCTGGCCAGCCATATCTCTATACAGGAAAAATGAAACTGAAGCCCCCACCCCACACCATACGATTTCACATGGACTTGAAATATAAGTACAACAGTCTAAACAATAAAACCTCTAAAAAGGTCATATTTTTTAAAATCTTCATGATCTTGGAATAGGAAAAGATGTCTTAAACAGGATATTAAAACTCTGTCTACAAAGGGAACCCTGATGAATTGAACTGCACTGAAGTTAAGAACTGTTCACCAAACAGAGCTGTTAAGGTTGTGAAAATGTAAGCCACGTGCTAAGATGTTTGCAACACACTAACAAACAAAAAGATCCTTCCTGCCATGTACAAAGTGCTCTCAAATCGACACACGAAGGGCAGACGGGTCCTGAGTGGCGCTTCACGCTGGGGTCAGCGCGGGCCGATGGGCTGTTGCTCCTGCTGGCACACCCCCAGCTCGAGCAGACCCCCTCCCTCATCCTCCGCCCCCAGAGCCAGGTGGCCACGAGCCCACGACAACGGGACCCGATTCTCCTGCAGTCGCCTGCATATCAATTTGGAGGCTTGGAGGTGGTGAGAAACCGCTTGGGTCCCAGTTTGTCCTCCTGCATTCCAGGTTATACGTGCAGGTTCCCGTCTGTCCTTGTCCCCATGTCACATCATCTGCCCTTTCCGGCTGCCTGTCCAACTAGCCTCAGGCCCAGGCACCAGGCAGAGCTCCACAATTGCCTAAGCCCCGAGTTCTGTCAAACACTCCCTTCTCATGTACGGCTCCTGGTGGTTCTAACTCTGTGCTTGGACCCTGACCTATAGATTCACAGGAAGCAAAAACTGGGAATGAACCAACTCGCATGAAATAGGAGGAGGAATGAGAACACTATGCTCCATCCACGTTTGGAAATACCATGGAGCATGGAAGTGAACGAACTATAGAAAATCACAACGATAAGGGTGAACCTTGTAATCATAAAGTTGGACAAAGAAGCCAAATAAAGAAGAACGCATACCATGCAAGTCCACTATATAAGTTCAAAAAACCCACAAAACTAAAATAGACTCTCAGAAGTGGGAAGAAAGATCGCCATCAAGCTGCGATGAGATTTTCTGGGATCCTCGTCTCTGTCTAGGTGGTAGTTAAAGGGGTTGCAACTTTCGGACAATTTGCTGAGCTGCACTTTTATGTTTTGCTCACTTTTCTGTACCCACGTTATTTTTCAATTTAAAAAGAAGGCCCTGCTAAGAGGTGACCCCCACGTGGATCGCACTCTGCCTTCCTGCTGGCTTCTGTACACCTGGCTAAGTGCACAGGGCAAGCGACAGAGCCCGACGGCACAGGACCCTGTGGGGGAAGGAGTTGCCCTCAGGGGACACAGACTCCTTTCGAAGGTCTACGTCCTGGTACAACGTCTGTTATCGTCCCCTGCACTTAATCGTGGTCTGTAATCTTCCTTCCCGCTTTTCTTTGGTGTCTGATACACCCATGAATTTGTCAAAACAAGCATTCATCTTACTCTGTTGTTTACACAATCCGAATGACAGCCTCAGTCGCATTCTATACACAAGGAGCGAAAGAATTAATACTGATATTTTTCATATTTAGAAAGATCCAGCTGGTTGAATGAAATTTTCTGGCTAATCCAAATTCACCGCACCTGAATTACCGATTCTCAGAGCTTCAGGAAATGTGAAATAGACCTACCATCAGAAATCCGCAGGAGGCATGGCCAGGCTGTGCAGTGAACACAAACGGGATGGCAGAGCCCCTGGGGAGAGCGAGCCTGAGCACAGCCGGCCAAACGGGCCACCGCTCCAGTCTCTCAGGGCCTCGGGGCCTTTTTCTTCAACATTAGAAAACATGTTATGTTAATTAATCACAGTGCTATGTCTAAGAAGGAAAACCACAGAAGTGTCTCCAAAAATGCTGAAAAGACAGAATGCAACAGTCACTCTTAATGGAAACACTCCATGGACCGTGCACAGGTGGGTTTTTCCACAGCATAATTAAACGTATCTATCTCAGTCCAGATGCCAATATCATGCTTTTTTTAATAAAAATTGTCTACGTTTAAGGTATAAACATGCTGGTTTGATACACATACACATTGTGAAATGATTACTATAGTCAAGCTAATTAACATACCCATCATCTCACATGGTTATCACTGCGTGTGTATGTGGTGAAAACGCTTCAGATCTGCTCCCTTAGCAAATTTCAAGCAGTCAGGACAGTCATGTGAACTATAGTCAGCAAGCTGCACATTAGACTCCAGAACTTGCTCATCCCACGTAACTGAAACTCGGTGCCCTTTGACCAGCATCTCCCCACTGCCCCCATCCCGCCCTCGTAACCACCATTCTCTCTGCTCCTGTGAGTTCGACTGTTTTAGATTCCACATATAGTGAGATCATACAGCGTTTTTCTTTGTTTCTGGCTTATGTCACTTAGCATATCACAATAGCTAAGATATGGAAACAAGTGTCATCGATGGATAAATGGATAAAGAAACTGTGAGATATTTTTGTATACTATATATATAATAGAATATTTTTCAGCCTTGAAAAAGAAGGGAATCCTGCCATTTCTGACAACATGGGTGAAGCTGGAGGACACTGTGCTAAGTGAGATAAGTCCAGAGCCTCTGTTCCATCGTCAGGCGGTAGTAGCAGCTATTTCACAAAGCCACTGTGAGGACTAAATAGGAGACTGATTGCAAAAAGCACTATTCCAATGTAAGGTGTTATTATTCGTGAAACATACCAGCCATCTTCTCCCATCACTTTTAATGACATCACACGCATACCAAAAGTTGGCAAAAGAAAGTGAAAAATTCCAAGTCATATGGCACCCCAAGGACACCACAGCATGATGTCATCACATCAACTTGCCACATTACTTGACCCCAGAACTGCTAACCCTCAAAACTGAGGCCGGGGGGCCAGCCCGGTGGCAGTGGTTCAGTTCAAGTGCTCTGCTTTGGCCCCCTGGGATGGGTGGCTTCAGATCCCAGGCTCAGATCTAGCACTGCTCATCAAGCCATGCTGTGATGGCATGTCACATAAAATAGAGAAAGATGGGCACAGATGTTAGCTCAGGGCCAATCTTCGTGACAAAGAAAAAAACTAAGGGCATCTGCTGCCCACTGACTCAGCCCCCCAAACTCCACAACAGCCCACTCCGCAGATGGGATGAAGATAGCATCTCTGCTCAGCTTTCAACCTGTGACCTAATTCCTCATGTGCTTCTGATCAAACTCTGGCTTGCACCCAACTTCTCAGGTGCAATTTTGACCTGGGATTCTGGCCCTTCTCAAATGGTGTCATTACTTTAGAGAAATCAAAAACTCATAAGAAAGAAAGACGATAAAGACAGGGAGAGACCAGAGCGGCACAAATAGCTAGTGCAGCTATTACTGAAGTGATTACTAAGTCACTTCAATGTGTCTTATTAACACAAAAGGGAGTCCAGCTTCAAGATTTTATAATGTCATCTTGACTCATAGTCACTTTAATACTTAAAAAAAAAGCTGGGATATGGATCCAACAGCAGCATTATTCGTAAGGACCAAAATGTGGAAACAACCCAAACATCCACCAGCTCTTGAATGAATAAAGTCTGCCCATAGAACAGAATAGTACTCAGCGAAAAAATAAAAAGGAGTGAGGTGCTGATAAATGCTACAAAACGGATGAGCTGTGAGAAATTGTGTTAAGTAAAAGAAGTCAGTCTCAAAAAGACCGCATATCGTATGATTCCGTTTATATGGACTGCCTCAAATAGGCCCGTCTTTAGACATTGCAAATTGGTGGTTTCCAGGGGTGGGGAGGCGGGGGGTCATAGGGAGTGACAGTAAAGGACACAGGGCCTCTTTTTGGGGTGATGAGAATGTTCTAAACGTGATAGTGTGATGGTTGCACAAATCTGTGAGTGGGCCAAAACCAGTGAATTGTGCACGCTCGGTGGGTCAACTGCACGGCGTGTGAATTATATCTCAATAAAGCTGCTATTAAAGTAAATGAAGAGGAACCCTGAGCCTTTTCCATCCCAGCCTTGTTGGGGTGACCGTTATCAGTTGATCTAGTGTGTGCGGCCTGTGTGGAATGTTTGACAAACAAATTTTTCTCATGCATTAAACATACGGCTGAAAACAACCCTAATGGGCACCTGGACAGAGGCCGGTATTTCCATCACCCGGGGTGAGAGCCCCGCAAATTAACCACAGGACGGTTCACTGAAGCAGGTAATGGATTGGCCCGTGAGCACAAGAAATCTTTGTGGGTCGGAGTGTGATTATTCATATAGTCTGTTTGCTAATTGTGGCCAGTATGAGCAGTATTTTAAGTGCTTTTAAGAAGCTTGGAAGCCGGGGGCTCAGCAAGGGGCCTGACCAAACTCTGGTGACACGCTCAACTGGTCCGGCGCTGGCCGCATCGAAAGCACAGCTGAACTCGCACAGCCATCCAGCTGCGCACTTCCACCGCATGCATCCTGTGCAAGGGAGTGTAGTGCAGATGGTTGCACAGGAGTGCCTCATGCATTCCCAACTGTGTGCACACTTGCGTCTTGGGGTGGGGGCTCATGCCGCCTCTACTTCCGCCTACTGCCTATGTCCTCATCCGTTCAGTTCATGTCAGTGTGTTTTTAGTGTGAAAGAACCTAAAAGGGAAGACCCTGTCTGATTAACTCCCTGTACGTGGGCCAGAGCGTGACCACACGCATGTGAGCAGATAAACACAGTCTATGAGGTTTGACGGTTTGTGGGTTTGTTTTTTATGATCCCGTCTTGAATGCCAAAAGTTAGCGATGGTCCCACAGGACCTTCCAGGTGGGAATATTTTCTTGGAGGTGCTCCTCCTGGGAGGTCCTGGCTGCAGCCCACTCCCAGCAGATGCCGGCTGACAGTACCTCAAGGCCCGGGAGAAGCGGCCTCTCTGACGTGAAGCCAGGCCTGGCACACCTGGAGACGGGGGAGAGGCTCTGCCCTCTGAAGCAGCTGAACTGGGGGCAGCGGCCACCATGGGCCATCCTCTTTGCTGCTGCCGCCGCCTCAGGCCACCCATGTGGGTCCCACACGCACACGCTGCTGGAGCAGGCAACTCCAGGCTACCCCAAACCCAGATTTTCATTCTCTCCTCCCATGAGGTTCCTGGAGGTCTGACCTGACCGTAACTGAGCCCCAGAACTTTAAAAATAAAATCCATCTTTGAAAAGCAAAAAGGGACACGGCAGCAGGGGCGGCTTCTGTCCTTATTAGGAACGAAGGGTGTGAGGTCCAGGGTGATTTTGTTGCCGAGGGCTCACGGAGGTCTCCAGCCACTTTGTGAGAGCTTCCCAGGCTAGTGGGCAATAAATATATTTTAAAATTAAGAGGTAAAGATTTTTAGAGCTCTTCTTTGCAGAGTTATGTTACTAAGTGGCAAAACACCCAAGATCGAGTATTTCAAGCATTTTAAAACTCAGCTTATCGTACGTGTATTGGGCCATAGAAAGAAGCATAAAATTAGTACAGTGAGATTGTAAGTTCAGCAAATCTGCAGAAAGTGGTAGATTCACCATCATCTTCTATAAAACATCCGTCTGGCCTCCCCGGGACAGCCATCACCCCCCCGACCTGGATGGAGACAAAGACGCTAAGCAGAGGTTCAAGGCTGTGTGCCCTCCGGGATGCCAGGCCCAGCTTCCCAGCCTCGCCACGGCCACGCGCACTCAAAACCCTCCCTTGCACCTGCAGGCCATGTGTGTGGGGCCACGTGTTTGGTCCAGGCTCCTCACACACGAGGGGGAGGGGGGAGAAAGGGCAGCAGCCTTCGCGTTGTGGATGGGGGCCTGAGTTCTAGCTGAGCCCCTTGTCGAGGATGTGATCTTGACTGTTGGGTAAAATCCTTGAGCTTCTTCATCTGTGAGCAGGAATGATGGTCATATCAACTTTGAGAAGAGCAAAAGGGAAGCCTTAGGAAGAGTCTGGCGCACAGCAACACTCAACAACAGTTGCTCTTACCTTTCCTGGGAAAGAACGACTTCCGCAGACAGTTCCAGAGTCATCACTTCCCCCAGCCTGAGGCACCTCGAGGGGGCGTTGAGCTGCAGACATGCTCCCCGCTCCTCCACGAGGACCCTGCAGACGGCCCTATTCCCCGCTAACGGTTGCTATCTTCAGGCGCTACTTGGAGTTGGGGCTCTGGCCCAACGCTCCAGGGACAGCTTCTCCTTCCACTCCCTTCCTCTACACCCTTAGCAATGCACTGCCGGTAGCAGACCTGATTCTGGAAAAGGAAATCCAGGGAAAAGACAGCTTCCACCATCACCGTTGACTCTCATCTTCTGATGAGGAGAGATGGTGGGGTACCAAAGGGCAGCACTTTGAGAAAGAAGCCCTCATAAAATGGTTAACTCATCAAACGTCGGTCCAGAGAGGTGGAGAACATAGTGTTACAAGGCAAAGTCACCAGCCATTTGGATGTTAGAACTTAGCAGCAGCGGCACCAAAATAAGACCCACTAAAACTGTCACAATCCAAACGCTGGATCCAAACTGCCACGGTCCTCCCATCCAGCTTGTCTCATTACTTTATCAGCCTCTCTAAACCCTCCCACCTCCCCAGAGCAGAAAGGCACCCACCTCTGGGGGAGCAACATCATGACAGTCTTTGCTAACTGATGGCCAGGACTGACCATCGGGGCTAACTGACCATCGGGGTTAACTGGACATTGGGCTAACTGGCCATCGGGCTAACTGGCCATTGAGCTAACTGGCCATCGAGCTAACTGGCCATCAGGCTAACTGGCTGTCAGACAAGTGCCTATGTGCCAACAGGCTGCAAGTGTTCCGACTTCTCAGGCACTTTCCTGCATCGAGCACTCTCTCCCTGATGCCCAAGTGACCCTCAGCCTACACCTGAGGACGTCAGCGCTCGCAGAGTCCAGCATCACAGAATTTGCTGTCCATCCACCCACGTTGCCGAGATTAGTTATCAAATGGTCATATCTCTGGTTTAGAAAACTCCATTCTAAAAGAGTTGGTTTATTTCTAGATTTTAAACATTTCAATACAATCTTTTCCCCATATTCTTCTGTACTCCAATATATCAGCAAGCATAGAAATAAAGTTACTACAAACAGCTGGCCTAAATTATTCTTCAAGTTTATCTCTGTAAACACCCTCTCTGGGTTGCAGAATATGCATATTTTCTATGCTCCACATTTGGCTCATAGACATGGTTGTGAGCACTGGATAGTATGGTTAAAAATGTTTCTCTTTCATTTCTGAGTCTTTAATTTTATGTTTGAGCTTTGCATAAAAATAGCTTGTAATTGCTTTTTGACAGTAATAAGCCTAAGATTGTGACTCAAAAATTTGAGATATTATCTTCTTTTGTAATTGTATTCACTGAAAACATAGTTCAATATGGAACTTTAAAAAAAAATTCCAGCTTGTGCAGTTCCTACCTTCCACTGACACCATTAAAGTTACAGCTAAAGTTGCTGCCCCAGGAGAACTGAGCAGGTCCACACTTACTTTCTAACCAGGCTCATTTCTACCAAGAGAAAAGCTTTCTTTGCATAAGCTACAATGGAAAAAGGAGAAAATTTAGAACATTCCATTATTCTCCCCTTATACCAGCTTTCATTGCTTCTTGTAGCACCACAGGAGCCAACAACAGTAAGTACTCTAATTCTCTGATTTCATCTAAAGGACAAACTGACCAAGAGTTCACGGATTGTATAAAAGTGTACAATATAAATGAAATAAGGTCAGAAATTAAAAGCCAATTTATGCAATGCTTTCCAAGCATGAATTGAGATTGATGCTGCTCTAAGTAACAAAGACATTACCCAGAGACGGTGTGAGGTACTGAAAAGGGGTTAACATGTTTTTCAAGGAAGCAGAAATCAAATAGAATATTCTAGAAACATGAGAGAGTAATCTATTAATGAAGTCTCATAAACATCAAGTTTGCGTAGACTTTTCATTTATTGTTTGGTTGTCAAACTTAAATTTCTTCCACAAAACAGAAGTGCACAAATATCCCTTTCCTTACATTTCAGTTAACAGCGTTGAATGGGCTCACGTGAGCCGGGGTGGGGGACCACAGGACCCGAAAACCACCAGAATTCAGAACCTGCCACTCTCGTTTTTGTTAGATTCACATCACTGCCATTTTTCTCGGTAGCAAGAAATAACATAGAGGTTGTCAGATACAAAGAGTATCATATAAAAGTTAGGGGAGAAATGGTATTAACAGCTCAAGTCCAAGAGGATAAAATGTAACTAAATAATGTTTTCCTCTCAGGTCAGTGTCCCTGCCGTGATGGGTCCGAGCCCTCAACAGACAGGCAACTCAAAGCAGTGGGATTTGGGGTCCACGTTTCAGACCAGCCCAACAAACCGACTCTGACTGTCAGTCATTTTCACAGGAAATTGAACAGAGCAACCAAAGATCTTTTTCCTGGGGCCAGCCCCATGGCCGAGTGGTTAAGTTAACGCACTCTGCTTTGGCGGTCCAGGGTTTCACCAGTTTGAATCCTGGCACGGACATGGCACCCTCATCAGGCCATGCTGAGGCAGTGTCCCACATAGCACAACCAGAGGCACTCACTGGAGGGCTTGGGAAGAAGAAGAAGAAAAAGATTTTTTAAAAAAAGTTCTTTTTCCTAAGCGTCAAAAGCGATGGAGTGAATTTTTTCATGCTCGAAATAGAAAACAGTTCATGAGAAACACAGCTCATTTCTAACATATTATACATTTTTAAACACTGTGAATGTACGAAATGGCAATGCTGGCAAGGAACTGAGCACCTGGTCTCCAATGGGGGAACCACTCAATGACATTGTGGTGAAGATGCTCATGGTGATGATGACGTGGGTTACAGGGCTGGTGGAGAGACCCGGACGCGGCAGGGTCCGGCGTCTCTGTTGGCGGTCTCCTGTCAGAGGCAGACGCCCTGGAATTTAGACGGCTCGGCATTTCTGATGTCAGGTACGTCAGCAGCAAAGGAATTTAAGATTCCAGTTATTTTACTGTCTTCTTGACATGTATTTGCTTTATTTTTTACCCCTTATATTAGTAATGTTAATTGCTATATAATGAAGTAAATGCAACATTTAATGACTTAACATATTCAGAGTTTTTTCTCACTTATATACCCTTCCTACACAGGTGTTTCCCTGGTGGACTGCCTCCCCTCTGGTGGTTCCCCCATCCTAGCACCGGGGAATCCTCCGTTCCGGCTGGAGGAAGGAGAGCTGGAGCTGCATGGAGCTCCACACTTCTCTGCAAAGCCCTTACTCATGAGACACACATCACCTCTGCTCACAGAGCATCAGCGGCCACACCCAATGCAAGGGGGCGGGGGACAGCTGGACAGGGTAGCTGCTGGCCAGGTTGCCACCTCTCACTATTGCTGCTGGCTCAGGAAGGGGACAATGAGTTTGGTGGACAGACAGCCATCTTGTCCGAGCCCTCCATTTCTATTTATTTTTGGTATTATTATTCACAAAAAATCCGGATGGGGATGTCCTCAAGATTTCCAGTGTTGACCAGTCCCTGCTGTTCTGTGGCGTGAGTCGAACTCTCCTGAGGAATGAGTGTCTACAGGGGCCGATTGACACCTTTGGACTCCGCCCTCAATTTCTGTACCAACAGTTTCTGCTCAGACTACGACCCACTCACTAAAATCAGACTCTGCTTGTGAGGTGGCTACTTGGTGGTTTACAAATGCTAGTGCACCTTCAGATGTTCCTCACTGACCGTCTGGCTCGTAGATCCCCTCTGGGGTCATCAGCTCCCGCAGCAACAGTTCGAGGTGTGGACACGGCAGGTGCAGAGACCTTAGATGTGGCCCCTTCTGAAAGGCTGCACCTTCTCTGGGGATTTTGGGTTTTTTTGTCTCTTACTCTCTGCAGAGCCGAAGGCCCCTCAGCTCTAGAATTAGATGGACGAGTCGACACTTCAGTTAGGCTCCCCCGGCATGGTCTTTGGGGCCTTAACAAAGGTCCTCTGTGTGCCGCGGACGCACAGGGAGCAGGACTCAGGCCCCGTCTGCGCTCCAATGCCAGGGGTAAAACCGCCTGCTTGCAGTAGAGAGACGAGCAAGGGAAACAAGAGCCATCCCTCCACTTGCTCGTGGCCTCCCGCACTCCTGACAAGCTCACGGTCACAAATATTACTTTCTCTAAACTGCCAAACAGCATCACTTCTTTAGGTATTCAGAATTTGCCTTGGATTTTTTTTATTAACAAGAAAACACTTTTTTTTTTCACTAAAATGGACAATTTTGAATTGTAATAACTATATTCCCCGAATGCTCTCGTCTGTCTCAGAGGCGTGCGCCCCCCCAGGGCTGCATCAGCCGCTTGTTCTGTCTGGGGTGCAGCTGTTCCGGACTCGCTCTGAGGAGCGGCAATCAGCAGACGCACACACAGCAGAGAGCTCAGGCTAATTATGCAATAAGGGAATCACTCTTAAAATTTTATAAATGTTAATATAGACATTTAACTTCAATTTCTTTGAAAGTTGAGCAGGAAATGAGAATTCTACTAGTACCAATACCAAATGCTCACTTTTATACGAAGGTTTTAAAATGTGGAGGATTGCAAATCTAATGCCATATTCGTGCTGCAAATTACTATCTTTGGCATTGAAATATCACCACAATTAAACCTGCAGTAAAGGATTACAGAAAAGCCCTTGACTGTTTCTAACCGAATGTGAGGCTCTTCAGGACGCTGTAAGCTGAAGGGTGGGCAATCAAGTCTATCATTCATTTTTATTATCTGCTCAACATTCCTCCAAAATAGTTTGTTCCTCACTTTCCACAGTGTGGGGTTTTGGTTCTCCAGTGCGGGTAGCAGCTGTGAAGAACACCGGTATCCCCACCCAGCTCTTGTTTTCCATGACCCGTAAGGTGTAGGCGTCTCTTCCAGCATCTGTGCACCCGGCCAGCTGCATTTCCTCGATTTCCAACTCTAAGTAGCACCTGATTTCAGGTCTTAGAAATATTTTTCAAATTCACTTACTGTTAGATTAGCAAGCCGATCAGCCAAACAGTAGCTACCCAATGCTCTGTACTAGGGATAAAGAGACGAGAAAGACAGACTCAGGAAACACCTATTCTGGTGGGGAACAGTGACAGCCAACAAAATAGCACAGACCAAGAGTTCTCGGTAGCAGAGAGTAGAGCGAGGAGTCAGAGAGCAGAGTGGTCACCAGCATGTTCTCGGCCGGTGCAAACCGAGGGCAGGCCATGGCGTCTGCTCTCTGGGAAAACCCGCTGATCTCCCAGCAGAATCTGTGCGGCCTGGTGAGGTCTGCCCTCCTTCCGGCCCATCTGAATAAGGGCCCCTCAGCAAAGCCCTGGCTTGGCCTGCTTTGTTCTCTTTAAGGACGGCCTCCAGGGCCCACCCAGGGGCCAAAACCAGGAAGCTGACGGCATCCCACAGTCTTCCCTTCCTCTGGGCTCGGCACCGAGGCAGCCTGTTCTCCCTCTAGGTACCCAGCCTGCCGCCTCTGTCCCCCTGCAGTCCAGCCTCCCAGCACATGGACGGCTGCAGAGATCTGAAGCTGTTCTTCCCCGCTCTCGCCCCTCCAATTTATTTTCCAGCCATACAGAATATTCTGAAACACAGCTGTTCATTTCACTCCCCCACTGGGAACTTTTCCTTGGCTCCACTGTCCTCAAGATGAAGTTCAAATGGATAACATGCTAGACAATCCTTCTCCAGCTCCTAACTCACCTTTGCAGGTGTGTCTCTTGTCAACACATAAAATGACTGTTGCCCAGTGGGTCATGAGTCTTCCTTTGCCTTGTCACACCGCTGTCAAAGTGGGGCGGTGTTTGGGGTGAGCTGGTCAGAGAGCGGGCTCCGGACTCAGCCTGCTTGTGTTCAAACTCCAAGCACCAGCCTCCTACTGAGTGACCTGGGACGAGGTATGCAGCCTCTGTGTGCCTGAGCATCTCCATCCCGGTCTAATGGGCATCGATCCATATGCGTGATGACCACGGACGATAAAACAATTTCAGTGTGTGGCCATCCAATCCAACCACGCGGCTCTGATTCTCCCACCGTGAGAGGGAGCAAGGAAAGCTGTTGTTCCCACGGTCACTCCAACACAGGAAGAACAACCATGCTGGGCGTCTGCAATATGCCTCACTGGTTGACGGAGACCCAGAGCCTAACATCCTCAGAAACTGCACCACTTCAAACACAAACTCTTCATTATCCCAGTGTCAGGTGACTACTAAGCCCCAAGACCTGAATTGCAGTCCCGCTGACCATCCGCTAGCATCTGCCTGAGCTCAGACATGGCAAAGTCTCTGGGAAGGGCTGACCCGGAGGAGCCTGGAATGGGGCATCGCTCAGGCTGCCGAGGGCTCCTGCATGGGGGGTTTGCAGAGAGGGGCCTGAGGCCAGGGACGTGTGTGTGTGTGTGTTTATGCACAAGTGCGTGTCCTTTATTTCTTTTTCTTCTTTCTCTTTTTTGTTTTTGAGAGAGAGAGAGCAATAAAGAGGAGAAACGTCTCCAGAACTGCCATACTGTGTCGCCCTCCCACCACCTCCAGTTAACGCATCCGTCAGATCCCAAATGCCCACAATAGCTCGTGAGATTTAAATCCAGGGTCCAAATAATAACTAGAAACTAAGAGGAAGGACTTTTCTTGTTGTGAACTTCCAAACACAAAATAGGAAATGACTGGAACTACATCAGAGCAATGAAAGAAGCGCTTGACCTGTTTGAAGAGTTTTAAAAGTTTCAGTTTGACTTGCATTTCGGGTGTATGGCTTTCGTTTCGTTTCCCTTCTACGACCGTGCAGCTGTGTGTGCATTTCTTTTGAGCATCGGGGAAAGAAGAGAGAGTCGCCTCTTGTGACATGAAATCTCTGCTGCCGCTGTGCTCCCGCTATCCTCTGACCCACACTAACGGGCACGACATCCAGGTGGCGCGTCACTGCCTGGACGGGAGCTCAAGCCCAGACGATAACCCGAGCTCAAGAATCCTTTACTTGGTTGCTGGATTTGCAAATATATAGCATAGAATGAACAGAGATAAGACGTCACCTGAGATTTTCAGCAGCAAATACACGTTCAAACCAGAAGCACCCGCTTAGCCACGGGACCAGAGTTGGAAGGGAATGCACCGGATCACTCCTCCAAGAGCCTTCACAGCCGCCAAGGCGCCCTTCTCAATAGCGTCAAAGTCAGCTCTGTGTTCCAGCCAAGGGGGTGAGAGTCGTGAGGAATCTCGGCTTCAATAGCCAAATAAAAGGATCCCAGAGCGCCCTGTCTGCTAAAACATCATTTCACATCACGTTCCCCATGTAGCACAGGGTAAAAACTAAAAGGATCCTTTTTAATTCTCAAGACTCTGTACAACTCAGACCCTGGGAAAGATAAAGGAACATGAGAAGCATTTCTCAGGTGAGGGAGACACAGCAAAGTGGAGGTCAGACCTCTTCATTCACTCACAGCCCGACCTGGGGGCACTCCCCACTGTCACCAGCAGCTCTGTGTTCTGGAAGAAAAGGCAAGCACGGGCGTGAAAAGCACGTGACATGAAATTCTAGGATAATGCCAATTAGTGAGATGTGAAACAAATGTAGAAAGTTTAGCCAGAAATCAGAAAAGCAAAATGTGAACCAGTACAACTTAACAGAAATGATTTAAAATACAAAACTACGGAGAAAACAGGATGACTATGACTAAGGGAGCTTTGGGGTAGCCAGAGTCAGGAGCCGTCCCAGCCGAGAGGCTGCTCAGCATAGGCCGCAGAAGGAAGGGAAGTGACATCTTCATTCCAGTCCACTTCATGACATCTGGAGATCCTCATTCAACTTGAGGGCAAGTCAGGGAGAGGAAGACTAAAATGTAGGAGATTCATATTGGCGTCAATTTGGTTAAAAGAACTTGAGAGGGAAACGTGGATGGCTTGGTAAGTAATAACTAGGAAAGTTCTATTCCCATAATATCAATGAATCTCTAAAGCAAAACCCAAACAGAAAGACTCAGGTGCAGTCACCAGAACATTAATAACACGGACAGGACAAACTGAACACCAAAGTTGGCACCAAATATCAGAAACCTTTCCTTGAGAAAGGCTGTTAGTCTGTTTAATTGTCTTCCAGGGGAAAAGAAAGAAGCCTTGTCATCTATATGAGTTTTCAAACGAGGCTAAACAAAACACTAAAAATAGACTCTGGAAGAATCCCACCTGGCAGCCTGGGGGATAGACCCAATCACCTACGAGTTCTTTTCCGTCGTTAACGACTCCGCTCTCGCTATTATTTTGAGGCGCTGACCTCTCGCCCTCCTGCAGTTTCAGGACTGCTCACACTCATGCACCAAGTACTGCAAATTGTACCTAATGACACAAAACAGTGCATCCAGGAGGGAACCTACTTAAAGGAGAGATTTATTTTTCCATCTATTCATGTTTTTAGTACTTGATGCGTCCTTTCAAGATTTTTATCTAGGATGACAATAAAATATTGATAAGTATATCTGTACTTGGTCTACAAGTAGACATTTAGGTAACATGGAATTTCAAAACAAACACAAATTCTAATCTTTTTTAAAAAATTTAACATTTCCCTTAATTCCTGCCACACTATTGAATCTTTTCTACAGAGTATTGGACTTTTATGATATTCAACTGAGTTAAAAAAACACTTTCCAAATCCTAAAATTCATATGGGGCAACCAAAGACCCCGAATTGCTAATGCAATCCTGAGAAAAAAGAGCACAACTGGAGGCATCACAATCCCTGACTTCAAAATGTACTACAAAGCCATAGTAATCAAAACAGCATGGTACTCTTACAAAAACAGGCACACAGATCAATGGAACAGAACTGAAAGCCCAGAAATAAAATTGCACATCTACAGACAGCTAATCTTTAACAAAAGTGCCAAGAACAGACAATAGAGAAAATATAGTCTCTTCAATAAATGGTGTTGGGAAAACTGGACAGCCACATACAAAAGAATGAAAGTAGACCACTATCTCACGCCATATACAAAAAATAAGCTCAAAATGGATCAAAGTCTTAAAGATACATCCTGAAACTATAAAACTCCTAGAAGATAATATCGGTAGTACACTCTGACATCAAACTAAAAAGGATCTTTTCAAATACCATGTCTTCTCAGACAAGGGAAACAAAAGGAAAAATAAACAAGTGGGACTTCATCAGACTAAAGAGCTTCTGCAAGGGAAAACAAACCAGGATCAAAACAAAGAGACAACCCACCAACTGAGAGAAAATATTTGCAGACCATATATCCAATAAGAGGTTAATCTCCATAATATATAAGGAGCTCACACAACTGAACAACAAAAAAACAAACAGCCCGATCAAAAATGGGCAGAGGAGATGAACAGACATTTCTCCAAAGGAGATCTATAGATGGCCAATAAACACATGAAAATATGTTCAGCATCACAATCATCAGGGAAATGCAAATCAAAACTACACTAAGATACCACCTTACACCCGTTAAAATGGCTATAACCACTAAGACTAAAAACAACAAATGTTGGAGAGGGTGTGGAGAGAAGGGAACCCTCATACAATGCTGGTGGGAATGCAAACTGGTGCAGCCACTATGGAAAACCGTATGGAGACTCCTCAAAAAACTAAAAATAGAACTGCCATATGACCCAGCTATCCCACTACTGGGTATCTACCCAACTTGAAATCAATAATCCAAAGAGATATATGTACCCCTGTGTTCACTGCAGCACTATTCACAAAAGCCAAGACATGGAAGCAACCCAAGTGCCCATCAACTGATGATTGGATAAAGAAGATGTGGTATATATATATATATATATATATATAATGGAATACTACTCAGCCATAAAAAAAGATAAATTCATCCCAGTTGCAACAAAATGGAAGGACCTGGAGGGAATTATGCTAAGCGAAATAAGCCAGTCTGAGAAAGACAAACATCAGATGATTTCACTCATATGTAGAATTTAAACAAATACATGGACAAAGAAAACAGTTCAGTGGTTACCAGAGGAAAGGGGGTGGGCATGGGCACAGGGGGTGAAGGGGAGCACTTACGTGGTGACAGTCAAGAAATAACGTACAACTGAAATCTCACATTGATGTAAACTGTTAGGAACTCAATAAAAATAAATAAGCTAAATTTTTTTAAAAAGACACTTTCCATACTAAAAAGTACAAGAAATACATTTTGGTAATGTGCACAAATGTTCCATAGTCTTAACATCACTCAGTTGCACATTATAAAACTGAAATTTTATTGATGGTTTCTGATACACTGAAACTCACAGATGAAAATAGGTCTAGAATATATATAATAAACTTGTTTTTTAAAGATTTCTTTTTGGATCGTTGTTAAACTGCTTTCTAGGAATTTGAATCTCTTACAGTTCAGTGGAAGTTACTCTTCACGAAATTCAATGGAAATCTATAACCACCATGGACAGAAGAGGTGGTTTGAGACCCATGATGTGTGGTATAATTGAGACACGTGGTGTGCCCGTGTCCAAGCGGTAAACCAGAACGAATGCCTATGGCTGCCGGGAGACGACACGCGGCATTAATATAATGCTGTTGCTCTGTGACCCTTCTCTTCAGTGGTCTCAAACCATCACCTCTACACAATGCTTGGTGTCTTCCTCCCACCTCTACGTCCACACTTCCTGCTCTGTTGGACACTGTTATCTGAGGGTTCTGCCAAAGCCAAAAAAGACAACTCCATGTGGTCACCCAACCCCAACTCCCCATCTACCCCCACGCTTGTCTTCAAGGCACTGCCCATCCTTCACTCTCCCCCGTTGCCCACCGTGTCCCATCATCCTCTCGCTCTACCTAATTTTTCCTTAGTGTGGTTTTGTTCCATTCCTGTTTGACACCACGCAGGCCTGCACTGGGTAATTTCACCCTGAATTATTGGGCAAGGTTAACTTTTCTAGAGGGACACTGTTCATTCCACCCACTTACTTAGAACTCTCTCTGTTTCTTCATAATCTGAGGCTAGAGAAGGGCTTTCTAAGCAGGACCAAAAAAACAGAAACAGTGTACGTTAAGGTTAAAATCTTCTGCATTAGAAAAAAAAAACAAAGCAAAGTTAAAAGATGATACTCTGGATAAAATTTTTACAACGTTGACTAAGAATAGGGCTACTGTCTTTATATATTTTATGCATTAATACCCCTACCTTTGGGGCCGGCCCCCTGGCTGGGTGGTTAAGTTTGCGTGCTCTGCTTCAGTGGCTCAGGGTTTCGCTGGTTTGGATCCTGGGCACAGACCAAGAACTGCTCCTCAAGCCATGCTGTGGTGGCGTCCCACATAGCACAACCAGAAGGACCTACAACTAGAATGTACAACTATGTACTGCGGGCTGTGGGGAGAAGAAAAAGAGATTGGCAATAGATGTTAGCTCAGGGCCAATCTTTAAAAAATATATGTACCTCCTTACCTTAGGTTTTAAATCAGCAAGAAAAATAGGAACCGATAACTGTGCTATTGAATTTAGCTTGGGACCATATTAAAAATTTGCATGTACTGAAATAAATAAAAGTCTTTGGTAAAAAAAAAAAAACTCAAAAGAAACAAACAAAATAATACCATTTGATATGACCGGATTTATTCAAAAGTGTGAGTGTTGTATGCATAGAAAAAAAATACAGAAATATATCAAAATGCCAGCAGTGTTATCTTTGGATTTGTAGAACGGTTTCCTTTTTTATTCTATTTATTTTTGTCTCTATATTTATCTGTATATTTTAATAGCTTTATAATTTCAAAAGTCTAAAACCTTCAGACTCACGTTCCAGACTCAGACAAAGCCCCGGCTTTCCCTAGTCTTCTCCCGCATGAATCTAACACCCCAAACCCACAGCCCTTTAACAGAGCCGATTCCTCCCGGAAGCCCCTGTCAGCCTGTTCACCTTCCTTCAGAACACCCGAGAATTCGTGAAAGAATCTGAAGCGCATCAGAAACAGCAGCTCTATGCTCGCTCCTTAAAAAAATCCGAACGTTTCTAAAACTCTGCCCATCCCAAGGGGACAGCGGACAGTGGCCCCGCGAGGACAGGCAGGGCCCGTTGGCAGAGCGGAGGGTGTTGCGCTGCTCCTGCATGCTCCAGCGCTCCTCTGCTACCTGTGTCTTCGATCCGTTCCTTCCTGTTTGCCCCTGCAGAGCACAGTGCACACATAGGTGTCTGATAAGTTTACTGAGTGATTGATCTCCTTAGCTGCTCCCACCAGCGTGGAGATCACTGCCTTGCATTTGGAAACATATGGAGTTTTCTAGATGAGCAAGAACTAGCAACCTACTCACCCACTGGCCGCCCCTGGACGAGACCTGGACACACCCTGGAGACAGAAGGCGGTTGGTAGACAGCACTGACCTCATTAAGTAGCAGGAATCTGTGATAACACCTGGGGCAGCAGAAAGTGCCTGGGACCCGGTGTGGACGGGAGCCTGGAGCAGGAGAGGGAGGAGCCGCCGACCCTGCAGCGGGCCCAGAGCTTTCTCCCTCAGCGTTTTTCTCCTCCTGACGTTGACCTAGGCGGTCAGTGACAGGCAACTCAGGGCTATGATGAGCACTGCTGGGGGAGGGCTGTGACCCTTGAGCACGCTCCCTGGCCCCCCTTCCCGCCCCCACCACGTGCACTGGGGTGTCACAGCCGAGAGTGACCGTCCCTGCATAAGACAGCGGTGGGCAGAGGTTCCAGGAAGACATGGGGCCGCAGTGGTTGGGGCCAGACTGCGACCCTGGAGCCTCCCCACCCTGGGCTCCATCACCGCAAAGTTGCCTGGAAGAGGCCCACCTGGTTTCCCTCCCCGTCACTATCTAGAGCAGTTCCTACTCCCAAGAGAATGAAAGATGAACTCACAGGGGAAATTACAAGACGTCCGAGGCGCTCTAGGACCATGAAAGAAAGACAACAAATAACCCAGAGAAGAAGCCTACACAAGACGCGGGAGTCATGGAGCAGGCAAATAGGAACTTAGACTAAGCAGAGTAGCTCCCGTCAAAGAACCATGGGAAGATAGGAGCGAGCCGCGGGAGGAACAAGTGGGCATCAAGATTCTGACACCAGGAAGAGTGGATATGAGTTACATTGTTGCTGGAATAAAGAACTCAATGAATGTGCAGGAGCAGAGTGGCTCTTCCTGTGAATGAGCCGGGTCAAAGCACCCTCCAGAAGCTGTCATGAAAGGGCAAAAAAGAAGTATGAAGAATGAAGCTAAGATGACGGATGGGGAAGGAGGTGTCGGTAAGAACCCAACAACAGGAACAGAAGACAGTGCGAGGATAATGGCCATCAGAGATGAAGATGAAAGTTCTCAGATTGAGAGGTTGATCCGAATCTGAAACCAGGAACATGCAAAGCTGCGGGACTGTGTACGGAAAGTTCCCTGGGCGCCCAACGCCCAGGCAGAGCTGCCTTCCTGCTCTGGCCCCTCGGTCCAGCCAAGTTCTGCCTCACAACCCACGGGCTGGCAGGTGCGGCCACGGACCAAGGAGACCCTCTGTCGAGAAGCTGCTTTGAGTTCTAGAAGTAAAGGTGGGTCGTAAATGCAAAATAAAATGTTTACTAAATCGGAGCCATTTCAGAAAAATGTTTATTGCTGGCGTCTTCATTGCCTATTTCAACATCCGTCTATAGCATGTGTTTCAAAAGGAAACAAAATTCGACTTTAACATCACCTTTGAAATTAAAGTTTCCAGAGCCTTACAATGAAATTTATGTCAAATTAATTTCTGGGACTCAATGAAGCTTAAAATGAATTCATAATGAGGTGCATTTAAGAGGTGTATATAGGGGTTTCGAGGGGCTGATCAGAGAGGTCCCCTTCCTGCCATTAACTCTAATTTCGTGATTATGACACATTTTATCCCAGCACAACACATAATCAGAGAAATGATATGCTTTTACAATTACTGTATATGCAGGAAGTTGAGTATTGCTACTTTATTATTATCACTGTTATTAGTTAATTGGGTATCAACAATGTGCACAGTCTTATATGAGACAAAATGAAGAGATAGTTCCTGTGTTGGAGATTTATATTTTAATTTAGACATACTTATAATTCCAATATAACACATACAACCTGAGAAAATCATTGTCTCAAAAGTGCAAGATTTCCTAAAAATATGTTTGTGGTTCCTAATGACATCTTCATGCTTCCAATTGAGTGTTGATGAAGAGTAATATTTAAGAGGCTATGCCTTCATATAAAATAAGGTATTTTCCATTCTTCATACGCAAATATTAAAAGCTTTAAAAGCATATCTTAAATAAATTTAGTTTCTTCAGCAAATAAAACATGGAGGGCTATAAAGATGCTGAAAGATGTGCACAATTTCTTAATCCACTTACCATGCCTTGGATGCCTCGATTGCATGATCATTGTGTTTGGGGTGAGAAACTAAAATAGAATATATTGTTTAAATTAGCTCAAATCACACATTCCTAGTGATATATGCAAGATTTATATTCTTGTGCATTCTACCTTCCTAAACAGCACACGTTCAACCAGAAACAGACAAATAATAGCATTTGTGGCCTAAGCGTGGTTCCACAGATGGTTTTACTCCATCGACATTTTGAGAAAATGCCCCATGAAGACAATTCCCAGCTACTCCAGGACAGAGACGGCAGGACCCATTCGGATCTAAGTTACTCCATGAAGCAAAGCTTCCCTAACCTGAATTGTCTGGGCTCCACTCTCAGGCTGTCCGATGGCAAGCCCACCAGAAATGAGCAGTGGAAAAAAGTTCCTGCCGCATGGCATTTTAGAGATGTTATGGGTAAAAAAAGCACATTCAGCAAGAAACGCACGATATCTTCTTTGGGAGGGATGACATCCTTCCCTCCAGCATCAGGACCGTGCTTTCACTGAGTGACTGGAATCTGTCAATCATGTAGTGGGATGCTATTTACATTCATATGTTTAGATGTATAGATCCAATGTTACTCGTGTAAATAAAGAAAATTAGATAATCACCTAATCATATGGATAATTCACGAGATATGAATCTTGAAAGTGACATACATCACTTGTGTTGACTGCTGGAAGCTCCCAGCCAAACTTCCGGGATCTTAGACGTACAAGGGAGCCACGGTGCAGTCTTTCCTCCTTGTCACGTCTTCCAATTCTGCCTTCACTTCCTGTTGTACCGACATCTTCAGGTTTTTTTAATGTTTTGTTCTTTTGAATGAAACCTCAAATCCTTCTTTGGAACAAGTCATGACATAATACATACACAATTAGCTAAAAAAAATTTAAATGCTCCTTTTTTCATCTCTACCGCGTATATAAAATCTGCTGAACTGCTAAGTTTAGATTAACAAATGAGCCAGATCTTCATTTCCATCCTTCACAATATGCAAAATCTACATTAATAAATATTTAATTCGATGTCTATAAAACATAATATCAATTCACTTCATTAATTGTTCAAGTGGGCGTTCATAAAACTTTCATTGCTCCTGAGAACAATGTGTACGTTGGTCAGATATTCTGACATCCAGAACTCTGGAGCATGTACCAGCATTGCCAAGACAGCTGCTCAAGTATAGTTTAAACCAGTTACTACATTTTGAAAAATGAAGGACCCTTACATATTTGAAATTAAAACATCATTATTTCTAGGAACCAGATATTGACACTGGAAAAAAAGTCATGGCTCAGTGAGATATAACACCCATGAAATCAGCAAATCAGGGCATAAAATATTTACATGCCTGCCAGTCACCACAAAGTTCTACCTGGAGAGTTCTGCCTGACCCTCCCCTGCTGCCCCAGGCCTCCCAGAATGCCCCAGACATCCTGAGCTGCCCCAACTCTCCTGGACTGCCCCAGCCCACCTGGTATTGACCCCAGATCTCCTGTGCTGCACCAGGACTCCTGTTACTGCCCCAGCCTTTTTGGTACTGCCCAGCCCTCTCAGTACTGCCCCAGACCTCCTGTGCTGCCCCAGCCCTCCTGTTACTACCTCAGCCCTCCCGGTACTGCCCCAGCCCTCCTGTTACTGCCCCAGCCCTCCCGGTACTGCCCCAGCCCTCCTGTTACTACCTCAGCCCTCCCGGTACTGCCCCAGCCCTCCTGTTACTGCCCCAGCCCTCCCGGTACTGCCCCAGCCCTCCTGTTACTGCCCCAGCTCTCCTGTTACTGCCCCAGCCCTCCCGGTACTGCCCCAGCCCTCCTGTTACCGCCCCAGCCCTCCCGGTACTGCCCCAGCCCTCCCGTTACCCTCAGCCCTCCCGGTACTGCCCCAGCCCTCCTGTTACTGCCCCAGCCCTCCTGGTACTGCCCCAGCCCTCCCGGTACTGCCCCAGCCCTCCTGTTACCGTCCCAGCCCTCCCGGTACTGCCCCAGCCCTCCCGTTACCCTCAGCCCTCCCGGTACTGCCCCAGCCCTCCTGTTACTGCCCCAGCCCTCCTGGTACTGCCCCAGCCCTCCTGGTACTGCCCCAGCCCTCCCGGTACTGCCCCAGCCCTCCTGGTACTGTCCCAGCCTTTTTGGTACCGCCCAGCCCTCTCGGTACTGCCCCAGACCTCCTGTGCTGCCCCAGGACTCCTGTTACTACCCCAGACATCCTGCACTGCCCCAGCCCTCCTGTGCTGCCCCAGCCCTCCTGGACTGCCCCAGCCCTCCTGGTACTGCCCCAGCCTTCTTAGTACTGCCCAGGCCTCTCGGTGCTGCCCTGAGCCCCCTTGGAACAACCCCAGGCCTGCCTGATGTGGAACTGGGGCTTGGAATTCATGGCAAAGAAAGTCTCATTTTTAACAATTATTTGACTGCTGTGACAATACGGATACTTGTCCAAAACATTCTTAGAAGAGAAGCCAGTAAAAATATGTTTTCAAAACAGCCCTGCAATTATAATAGATATCAACAAAAACTGGCCAGAAAAGTCTTTCCTGATACATCCAAATCTTCAGTATTTTGGGTTTTTTCAACTGCAGTGGAAACTGCTACAGCTCCTCTCCATCTGAAGCAGCGTTAATCATTTCCCCTCGCTCCACTCGAAGGGAGTGGAAGTGAACAGCTGTGAAGGGATGCTTCCGTGTGCAGCCCCGGATTTCAGAGACAGCGGGCTTTCTGCCGACAGCCCCACATCTCTGCCCTCACAGGAATCAGTAGGACAGCCCAATACACCCCAAAGAAGTGCCTGGCTAGCAGCTCCCATCAGGGATCAGCTCAAAGAGACAGACTCCTTCACTAATAAGGGCACAGTTTCCCACGAAGGCTCCTACGTTGCTGTGGTCTCAATGCTTGTGTCCCCAAATCCATATGCTGAAATCCTGACCCCAAAGGCGAGGCTCTTAGGATGTGGGGCCCTTGGGAGGTGATTATGTCCTGAGGCTGAGCCCTCATGACTGGGCTTAGTGCCCTTATGAAAGAGGCCCAGAGAGACCCCTCGCCCCTCTGCCATGTGAGGGTAGGCCCGGAAGAGGGCCCTCGCCTTCCATGCTGGTGCCCTCGCCTTCCATGCTGGTGCCCTGATCTCGGACTTCAGCTTCCACAACGGTGAGCAATAAATGTCTGCTGTTCCTTAGCCCCTCTGTGGTGTTTTGTTACAGCATCCCCAGCAAACTGAGACGTGCGGCTTCTGAAGTTCTTTCACTGAAGATTCCAAAATGATGGCTTCAGGAGCCACGCGTTAAAATTCAAACCCTCCAGTGGAGCCCTTCCAACGTGCTGCTGATGTCTCATCACAATTTCTACCCTGCTTCCAGAGGAGAGCCACGCAGACAACCAGCCCCCAAACGAACAACACAAGACAGGTATGTTTTTGTCTGTTTGGTTGGTTTTTTGCTGAGGAAGATTGGCCCTGAGCTAACATCTGTGCCAGTCTTCCTCTATTTTGTATGTGGAATGCTGCCACAGTGTGGCTGATGAGTGGTGTAGGTCGGTGGCCAGGATCCAAACCCACAAACCTGGGCCGCTGAAGTGGAGAGTGCAAACTTAACTACTGAGCCACGGGGCTGGCCCCAAAACAAGGTATGTTTTCAATAACGGAAAATGAGAAGAAGCCGTAGGGGACTGGGACCCACACTTGGAGACGGCACACTTGAGGAACCAGTGACCCACACATGGGGGACGCAGCATTTCCCTTTTCCATCATGCCACCAGGTTACTCCTCGCTTGGCAATCCCAGTTGTCAAGGGCCTAAATACACGTGACTTCCACCTTTCCCTGCCCCAGGAGCCCTTAGCCCGGGGCCCAGGGGCCCAAAGGGCCTGGAGCTTGAACTGAGGGGGCCGTAGACGTGCAGTGTGAGGGCACAAGCTGTACTGCTCAGTGCCCCCCGCCAGGAGCCTGGACCTGCCCTACGGTGTGCTGTCCCCCAGCTGCTCCCAGCCTAGGGATGGGCAATGAGGGTTCCAGAACTGTCTAGCCCAGCGCAGGACCCTCACACAGGCCGTCTCTGCCCCCTGGCTCCCACGGCAGCCTGAAGCTCTTCCTCCCACCCTCCTTCCTCACGCAGCCCCACTTCCATGGTGTTCCCGCAATGAAGATCTTGGCATCCTATTCCACTTTGTGTCTTCTTCCCAGATGACCCAAATGACAGAGGTGGGGGAGTTCATCTTCACGTCCACTCTCCTCTACGGGGATTTCTCCTGTCTCTCCATCACGAGAGCAGGTAGGAGCCCAGTGGCAAGGGAGCACCGTGACCACAGCGGAAGTAGAAGTCACAGGTCCTCTCCCGTCCCCAGCTCCCTGTCAGCGCGTGCGCTGAAGGTCACTGCAAGGCAGACACTCATGGTACTGCAGGCACAGCGGCTGCTGGGCTGGCTGCACGTCTCTTCACGTCGTTGTTGACGAAGAGCACGTCCAGCGCTTTCACGTGACATGTTGCCTACGCCAGCTTGCTTCTAGTATTTTCATGGCTGTATTTCAGTATAATTTGTTTCCTTTGTACTCTCATGTATTTGATTTTGTGCATCTTAAAGCATTCATCTGAGAGGGGGTCCATGGCTTCACCAGACGCCCAGAGACATGGCACAAGGAGGGTGTAGGACTCTGCCCTGAAGCCGCCACGGTCACCTTCCAGCTCCGCAAAGAATGGTGAAGGGACTTCTGGCTGAAGGGCAGCCCTGTTTCAAATAGACTGCTCAGGAGAAGGTTTGCAGGAAGGGAAGAGAACTTCCTCTCTTCGTTCCTCTGGAGTTGGGCCCCAAGTGCAAAGACAGCAGAGTTCCAGGCCCAGGCTCCTTCTCTGAGCTAGAATGAGGGTGCAGCTCTCCCAGCTGCGCCCCCTGACATGCCTGCCATCCTGCTGGCACCCTCCATGTCTCCACCAGCTGCAGCTCACCTCTTCCAGGGCCCTGATGAGCCAGCCCTTCCTTCTCTGAGCCGCGTGACGTGACCAAACAGGGTGGAGGGAGGGCACTGCTCCCCACAAACCTGCTGCGTCCCTGGAGGGCATCATTTCTCAGTTCCCAGCAGCTGCTGCCCTCCTTCAAGGTCCCCGGAACTCCCTTCCAGGGCAGGAGGGGCGCCGTTCTCCGTCTCCATAACAGCGGCCCTCAGGGCACCATCCCTCCACATTTTCTACTGGCTCTCCTCCGCTAAGGGCTGTGCAGCCTCCAGCATCATCTGTTGCATTTGACTAGTGGTTCGCAAAGCGACCTGTGCTCCTTGCCCGTGCCACCCGCGCTGGCAGGCGCCCCCACGCAGGCAGCAGACTTCAAAGGCATTCCAGCAAAACCCAGCACTTTCCAGGTCCTGCAGACACGCCAAACGCACAACTGCGCCTGGCTGTCCGCTCAATAACACTGTCGTCTCCCTTTGCCTGTGGTCGCGGCAGCCTGCCTCTGCCCAGGCGTTGGTCTGTGCCAAGCGCCCCGCTGCGCCCTGGCACCTCTCCCTGCGCTTTGGGATGGCAGCCTCAGGAAACCACCTGCATCCGTTTTGTTGCTTGGTTGACTCCCGACAACCAGTCTTGGGATGGTTCCTGGGTGTTGATGCCACACAGCAGCCAGCAGGTCATGTAGACCCAGAAGATCTCGCAGTTCAAAAATCTGCATTTGTCCTCCTTCATGGAAATTTCCAAACTGGTATCTGCAAACGTTGGTTGTGTCTGCAGAATAACTGGAGAAACCCAACCCGCCCATTTAAGAGTGTAAGTACAAAACCACCGCACGCGGAACCAGCTTGTTCCGGGACTCAATGTCCAACACTGAGAGGAGGTTACTAGGAATTACACACCTATTCTGGCTGTTTGTATGAAAATGAGAGGCTGGCTTTCATCTGAGGAATGTGGAAGCAGTGCCACCACACCATCGCATGCTACCTTAATATTTCTATACCTGTTGGAGACAAAAGGTGTCAGTTGAGGATGAACTGCTCCAGCCTCTTCAGGACCAGAGAATTCCTGGGCCTGACTGCAGCTCAGGCATGGCACCTGGCCCTCTCGCAATTCTGTCTTGTGGCAGCCATGCCTCGCACCCGCGGGCGCAGCAGCAGGCAGCAGCCGTGATGATGCAAAAGCCAGGCTCACGCCAGCAGCAGCATTGCAGGGCTCCTGGCCTCTTGGTCCTCCGCACCCGCAGGCGTTGGCTCTGGAGGTGTTCACGGGGAGCTCAGATCTGGACTTCAGCCCTCACTCCCTGGTCGCCTCAGGTCTCTGAGTCGCCGCCTCCTGGTCTCTCCTCATTTGCAGATGGGGGATTTTCCGAGCCTTGCAGACATGCTGTCAGGCCAGAGGGAGCTGACGTCCGCCGGGTCTGGTGCACCGGGGCACCCAGCAGGACGCAGCTCTGTCCAGCCTTGACCGCGGACTCAGGAGCCATGCAAGCCCGTTCATCCCGAATTTACGCCTGTTTGAGCACTTCTCCTTCCTCCCTGAATGTGAGACACACGAATCCAGGCTTCTCTCTCTTACCCAGATGATGAAATGGGGTGAGCACGGACAGAGCTAGGAGTTTGTGCAAACCCACACGTGGTTTTAGTTTTCATTCTGCCCCTCATCCTCAGTGTCTGAAATGCTGTAAGTGTCCGAGCTCCTCTGCACCAGTACCCGAGGAGGGGTGGCGGGAGCCTCGGATTGGTAGCCAGAAGCACAGGTGACGTCCGGGACTTGGATTGGCATCTGAAGATGAGGTGGGGACAGTCCTGTGGGACTGAGCCCTTAACCGTGGGATCTGATGCCATCGCAGGCAGACAGTGTCAGGACTGACTCAAGCTGGCGTGGTCGCGGAACGGCTTGGCGTGTGGGAAACCCACACGTCTGCTGTCAGCCACAGTGTGGGGGCATGTGTGGGTGTGTGAGGGCCAAGGAGAAACAGACGGGGAAGTGGTTTTCCTTTGCACCGTCTACACTTCTACAATTTTCCAAATCTTCAGCAGTTGCTTTGCCAAACCTGATACAACAGTAACTAATTTTAGCAAATTACCCTTTTTCGAGTCTTTTCAAAGCTTTCGACTAAGTTTTCATATGAACAAAAATTTTCTTTATCCCCTCACCCATATTTCATCAGTACAAATAACAGTTGATTGTATTATGGCATCACAGGACCATGAGAAATTGGAAGCCACTACACCTGGCCTTGGGAGCAGAAGCACAGGACGGCACAGGGTGGCCGAGAGCCTGCATGGGGCTGCAGAGTGAGTGCTGACCCCAAATCAGCTCCTTGGAGGCTGCCAGGAGGGCATCTGTGTCACTCCAGGTGGTCCATCACCGCCTATAATAACTGCCTGGCAGTCCAGGCCCCAACGCGTACTCATTACTCCTGGTCCTTCCTTCAGACCCCAGGTGACTCCCACTGACATGTAAATCTTTAAAATCCTTGGCTAACCAGTCTCCAGCCCACTGCAAATTAAACCCAGCAGTGTGGGTGCTGGGACAAGGTCACCAAGGTGACCACTGGGGTGACACCGCTGCTGACCAGCACACACCCCCAGTGACATCACAGTCATCTTGAAAACACCCCACTGTTCTCAGTGTCCATGTCCAAAGAGAGGCAAATGTAAGGTGCAGTGGAAGAAGCTTTCCATCATTAATGTACAATAAAATATTTTACAACTAAAAAACGTTTTTGAAGATTTGCCCTCTAAGGAAGTCAGCTTTGATTCTCGGGAAAACCCACCCTCAGTGGGATGACACCCTGCCCTTTGGTGTCGGCTCTCTGAGCGAGTACTGTAGTGTTTCTTAATTTGCTCTAGAAATAGGTAGAAAGCATATCAGTATCATTTGAGTACAGAAAAGTTAAATGATTTGCCCAAGAATGAGTCAAGGAGGTGTGGTTTTACTCAAATCAATGTCTTCATCTGCTACAACTCAGTGTCATAAAGATAAAAAGGACGGGACTGATATCCAAGTCTGACCTCAAGACGTGGCCCCTGTGTGTCTTTCAGGACGTGGCAACCGTCCTTCCACACCTGGTGTACAAATACAATATTGCAACAAATATAGTGCCTATGTAACTTTACAACAAAACTATTTCCAAATCCCAAAGAAATCATGGTTTGTTTATCAGATAAAGGAGTAATTTCACACAATAAAAAATCATACAAAATAGATGTTCCCTCTGACCCTGACAAGTGACTGACATTTTCTCTAGTAAAACAGTGTTTGAGATGCGCATCATAGGTGATGAGAGGAAAACTGAGCTATAGTCGAACTACTTCTGTTTCTTTTATCTTCTCAGGACAGAGCAGTTACTCATCAACTCCACTCAAACCAGACACCTGAACAAAACCACTAACCCTCAAAGGAGTCACCCAGATGAAGTCAAATACCTACCATCTCCCCCAAAAAATGGTGGAGAAATTAAAGGAAAATAAAAAGGTGTGATAGGGGGCCGGCCCCATGGCCGAGTGGTTAAGTTCGCGCGCTCTGCTTCGGCGGCCCAGGGTTTCACTGGTTCGGATCCTGGGGGCGGACATGGCACGGCTCATCAGGCCATGCTGAGGTGACGTCCCACATGCCACAACTGGAAGGACCCACAACTAAAATATACAACTATATACTGGGGGGATTTGGGGAGAAAAAGCAAAAAAAAAAAAAAAAAAGATTGGCAACAGTTGTTAGCTCAGGTGCCAATCTTTAGGGAAAAAAAAGAATATTGTGTGAATTCAAAAAAACAATAAAAAATTTTTTAAAAAGGTGCAATATATTTCTCCACCCTTAACTCCAGCCTCCTATTAGATTTCCTATCAATGGAGAGAATTGTGAATGCATTCACCTGATCAGACATCTATTAAGTAATTTCTAAACTGAGATTTACTTAGTTCTGTTAGATGTAACCTCGATCCAGAGAAGAGCAGTTTCTAGTCTGTGCTTTCTAGAACCATTTACACTATGCCATGTAGCGTAAGCTACGCTGGCTCAAAAAAAGCCTGACACCGTACTGAGGGGTGACCGTGATGCCCTTCATGAAACTTAGTTTTCAATATAGTGTGTTATTAAGTCGCTGGTCCACTTCTGCCTTCGAGGAATAAGAGTTCCCCGGGAGCCAGACCAAATTTAGGCAAAGGAATTCTCGAGTCAATTTAGTTTAATTATGAGAGTTGAAAACTGCTACAGACTCTCCCCGTTAATAAACGATCCTGGTTAATGACTGATTATGGTGAAATAGGAGTTCTTTGACCAATCTCTGTCTTTATGGCCAACTTCGCCAAAAATTGGCCAAGTGGAGTTAATAAAGAACACATGTATGAATCTGAATTTGTAAAAAGGTCAGCACACACACACACGCCAATGGGGAAGAAATTGAGGGGCACCAGGTAGGGTGGGGTTACTGAAGATTTTTTTGCACAATACAACTTAAATTGAACCACCTGCTCACTCATGAACATTAACCCTTCTTGCTGCATCTAATACTGCGGGCGTGTGGGTGATTCCCAGATCTCCACCTCTGACTTTGCCTTCTGCTCCCCTCCCTCATTTCTCTGGCCTCAGGACCAGCTCTAGGTGTCTTTCAAACTCATGCAAGTTAACTGTGCCTTGTCCTTCCGCCTCACAGCGCGGGTGGCTCTGTTCTGGGTCTGCCCTCAGAGTCCACCCCCCACACCTCCACCCCATTCTTGGCAGACCCCAAGAATCCCCAATTGCATCCACTCCCATTCACATCACTATTGCCTCCATCAGGCCACGGGGCCCACCTGCTCCCTCTGAGACCCTGCCCACCTTGTCTGCGTGGAGGGTGTATGAACACCAAGCATCACCTAACTGAAAATTAATAAAATCACAGCAGGTCAAAGGCTGACCTCAGAGCCCCTCCCCACCATGTCCCCTAACTTCATCCCCTCTCTCCACCCTACATCTCACTCTTCATTTCACATTCCCATTTCTCCATCCATGATTCTGTGGATTCTGCCTCCATCTTAATTTTCCTAGGCCTCCCTGAATGCCCGTTCTGTGGATCTCGCCATCTCTTTAATCTTCTTGGGTTTCCATGGTGCTCTGTCCAGGCTCCCTCCCAACTCCCCTGTTCTCCCCCAAAGACTCTTGTTGACGTCTCTTTATTTATCTAACACTGGAAACCCTGCGTCTGAGCCTCAGCCCAGTTCTCTTCTGGCTAGTACACTCTCCTCCTGGGATCTTCTTGGCTTCAGCTACTGCCCATTGTTTGATAACTTCCACATCTGTTTGCAGCTGACTCAAGCATCTCCACTCCGATGCCTGCAGGCACATGAATCTTAACATGTCCTCCCCCCTCTTCCTGTAAATCTCCCAAAGAGTTATCCAAGCTAAAACTCTGGAGTCATTCTTGATAATTCCCCGTCCCTCACCCGCCTCCCAAAATCATTTGGTGGTATTTCAACTCTAACTCTTCAGTTCTCTCTCATTTTTGCCCTTTCTCCATCACTCGAGGCCTCTATGGTGTCTCAATTACATTATCAGATAGCCTCCTAACTAAATTCTATGCACCATTCTTGTTCCAGTCTTAATATCTTCGTAGCCACAAAAATATCAAACACCAGTCCAGTCTCATAGCTCCTTCATAGATCTTACAGGGCCTTCAGGGTAAATTCCGAAGCCTTTAGGACAGCATAGATCTGGCATTGCTACCTCTTCAGCCGCATCTAGGACACTTCTTGCCTTGAGCCCAGCATCCCAGCAGGAGGAACCACCTTTGCATTTGGGCCATTGCTCCTGGGTTACTTGCTTGGAACTCCCTTTCTGATTTCCACCCTCCCCATGCCTGCACCCCTTTCACTGGTCCTTCAAATCTCATCTGGGAATATACACCCTCCAGGAAGCCCTGTCTGGCCTCCAGGCTTCTGTCCACCCATGGAGCTGGAGATCCCACGTCCATCACTGTCATTGCCCTTAGCACACTGAAATTATTACAGATGTTAGTACCTGCCTCCCTCACTAGACTTTGAACTTTTGGATATGTTTTCTTTGTATTTCTACCCCATGGCCTCATGCCTGACACACAATGGTTGTTCAATGAATGTTTTTTAAGTAAATGAATGAGTGAATGAAAGAATGGGCTGGTGGAGTGAACAGATGTGTAAAGGTGGTTACTACAAGCCACTTCTTTCTGACTGGCAGAGATCTTCACCAGTCCCTGTTCTTTGGGTGTCTCATTTAGAGCTTATTAGCAGAGTCGTCTTTAGTCCAGAGACGCCCGTGTGCCGTGAGACGATCGCCAGAATCAGGTGCTTAGTGAATGGCTTAGTTTTGATTAAAGGCAAGCAGTTGGTTAGAGACCCCACAGAGGGGGCTCCCTAACAAGGGCTGCCCTGAGCACAGAAGTGGCTGGAGTGAGGTTAACTGGGCACTTTGATGCTAGAACAATAAAGGTCAATCTTTGGCTTTCAAGGGGTCCCTGGGGTGGTCTTAAGTAATCAACTTCCAGATCCTAAACTTCCATTCCACTTTTTCCTAAAACTGATCTGCTTGAGAATGTGCCTTTGACGCAAGCTCCTTTCCCGCTTTTCTTTCATAGCAAAGGCTTATCACTCAGCATCCCAGTCGACTGCTGCATGTTGCCCTGGGTGTAGACACATCTTGGGCCAACAATATTCCAATATCGTTGTCAATTTTGAAGCCAGGTGACGCTAATGACTACATAACAAATCCTTTTGCCACTCTGACGGTTTCCAAATCTTTGCCTTCAACAAAGCTGAAGGAGGACCTCACTGAGTCTTGAGCTGACAGATCATTAAAAACATTTTTGATGACATATCACCATGTAATTATTGACATATAACTCAGGAGTTCGAAATATTGAGCGTCATTGCCAAAACAAAATTCCTTCTATTTCTATGAATTTATATTAACAAGTTTCTTGGTATTTACAGCTACAAAAGCAGAAGCAGGAATAGATTTGAGGAGGAACTCTATTCTATTCTATCAATGAGTAATATTCATCCACAAATATATACCTGAGGAAAAAAGCTATACCTTCTCATATCTCATTAATAAATACACTTCCGATTACTATGTTTAATAATTATTTTAACTGAGTAATAATCAGATTTTATAACTTATTTATTTTGTTTTGATCAACTATGTACTTGTAATAATTGTAATAATAAATAACCAGAAATCAGAGCTTTATGGACACAAAATTTTTTCGATTATTTTAAATTTAGGTGTATGCATATTTTTCTTGCAGAGAACTATGATAAGATAATAGACAAAAAAAACCTTCAAACATTGTATTAGATAACATTAGGGTAAACTCTTATTAGGAAGAGAAACAGAAATGTAAATTTAAGGAAAAAAAAGAAATAGTATTAAACTTCCAGCTGTTAAAGAAGAGTGTGCTTCACGCATTTTTAACTGAATAATGGAATGTACCAAATTGCTGTAGTAGTTAGATTTCATATGACATATTTCAAGGGTGTTACAGAGTTTAATTTTGAAAGACTACTATATATCCATGTAATGGAAATTATATCTTTGCAACTATTTAAATTTACGATGAAAAAACCTCAGATGTCAGCTTAAAATGTGTCAAGTGTATCAGAGTTTCACGATGTTCTTTAGGGCACCCAAGAAAGCAAGTCTGAGGACTTGTTGTTCTGTGCACTCAGAAAGGTTAAGTGTCCACCTAGCGTGTTCCAGGGGTCCCTCTGAGGTGTGCAAACACAAGCAGACGCTCTGGCCCTGAAGGAGTCTAAGGCGGGAGCTGGGAGAGTGAACAGCTAACGTGAAAACAAGGGAGTCGGATCAAGTCTGTTGGGGGACCAGAGTCTCGCAGGGAAAGGCTCCAGTCAGAAGGTACTTGAGTCCTGTGTGGTCGCGGAGGATGGGTTTCCACACAGATAGTACCTTGAACAAAGTGCCAAAGACGAGAAGCGTGGTTGAGTCAGGGCTCCCGGGCGGAGGCTGCCAGACCTCCTCTGGAGAGGCAGGGCAGTGGGTGCCGCTCGGCAGGGGGGTGTGTGCCAAGGTTCCCAGCGGAACTGCAGCACGGTCAGATCTGGATTCCAGAAGCACCAGGCTGCCAGCAGTGGAAGATGAACTGAGATGTAGAGGACGGAGGCTGGGATCCAGCTGGGCCAATATCCCACGATCTGGGCTAGCGTGAGGTCTGACCTAGGGAAAAGAAGGAAGTGTGGCCACCAAGAGCTTGACCACGAGCCCCCTTCCTCGGGGAGCTGCCATGCGGGGCTGGGGAGAGCGAAATAAGGAAGTGGCAGAGCCTGGTTCTGGAGAGCCTAACAAACAGGACACCAGGACAATACAGCCTGCCCTTGGGGACTCAGCCATCTGTTGTGGGGGGAGGAGCCGAGGAGGGAGCTCCAGGGGCAAGGGGTTCACCCTATCGCCCAGCACCCCTCAGAGCCTTTTACGTGGATAACTCTTCCAATCTTCACCACAATCCTGTAAGGTAGGAACAGCCACTTGTTTATCACATTTAACAGGTGAGAACTGAGGCACAGAGAAGGTGAGGCTCTGACCCAAGGATGGTGGAGCCGCTGGTCAGTCGGTGCTGGACCAATGACAGCCGCACACCGTGGTGCTCCAGGCACTGGTGTGTTGTCCAAACATAATGCCAAGTTACTGTGCCTTGTAAAACATTTGGACAAAACGCAAGAGCCAAACTAGATATGGCTGCAAGCTGGCCTTTTATGCACCTCCGTCCTTGAGCGACTTCTCTCCATCAAACGGGCAGTCTGTGTGAAAAGTGCTGGGGTGGGAGAGGCAGGTAGAATGACCTAGGAAGAATCCTAGATTTTTAGCTTCAGCAACTGAGTGCCTGGTGATGCAATGTCCCCAGCCAGGCCTATCAGTTGAGATAAAGGCTAAGCTTCTATGACGAGGAGGCCCCCAGTTGGCTAGCTTACACAGCTGCAGGTTCCCTTACGGTGGGCACGTCACAGGTGTGTGGAGGAGGCACACGCCACACGGGGACTCCAGGGAACGTGCTCCTTTGTCTGGTTGCTCTGACGCCCCCTGGGCTTTTCCTCACTTGCTTGCTGCTTCCTTCTCAGCCTGCAGGGAGGGGAGTAAATCCAGAGCCCAGGGAGGGGGAATTCCCACCTAGCGTTTCCACTCCCGTCCCAATGGCGAGAACCCACTCCATAGCCACACGGGAACCGCCAGGGAGGCAGTGAAAGTTAGTCTCTAGCTAGGTGGTCTTACTCCGAGGAAGAAACAGCATCAGTTCAGCAGGACAGCTGGCAGTCAGCTCCAGGAGACACGGGAGGAAGAGCTGGTTTTGTGGAGGTGACAATGAGTTCGTCTCCAACACATTGAGCTGGCGATGCTCTGGGGCCTCCAGCTGAAGACGTGGAGGAGGAGATGGCACACACGGCCTCAGACCAACCTGGGCTGGAGCACATGGGGCGTCAGGGACACCCACATGACAGCCTCGCCGTTGGAGGCCGCCCACTGTGTACTGGTTATGGGAAGAAAAGGACAGTAGACAGATCCAATCAGAGAGAAGGAACTCATTTTGTGTGTCGTGGTTCATTTGTTTAAATATGTCTGTAGCTCCTCATATGTCTCCACACATTTCAGTGTTCAGGCAAATATTTCGTACAATCATTTAAATAAAATTTTTATTTTTAACAGAAAAAAAGTATAATTTGGCAGAAGAGTGTGTAATACTTGTTCCCTGTTATCCACACGTGAGGACTGTCTACAATCCAGGGCCATCGAGAGCACGGTGCCTGCCTGGTAGCAGCTGCCGGTTACGGAAAACTGATTGGTCTATGAGTGCCCGGGAGTAGGCCCTGCGCCATCAGACGGCTTCACACGCTCAGGGGGAATGGAAGATCACGCCGCTGCTTTGGAAAACAGTCTGGCAGGTCCTCAAAATTTAAACATGGAGTCTCCATGTGACTATATTGTCATCGTCCTCTCTACCAAATATCTTCTTCCATGGCTATTTCCCTTCAAGCTATAATAAATGAAAAATAACTTTAAAAAAAGGAGTTACTGTATGACTCAGCCACCCGAGGCCTCAGTACACCCAAGAGAAAGGAAAAAGACGTCCGCATAGAAACTTGCAGACAAATGTTCACAGCAGCAGGACTCAGAATCGCCAAAACATGGAAGTAACTCAAGTGTCCCTCCACTGAGGGATGGATAAACAAATGTGTCCACCCGTACACTGGGACAGCACTCAGCCGTGAGAAGGAATGAAATACTGACACACGCCACGACGTGGGTGAAGCTTGAGAACATGATGGTCAGTGAGAGAGGCAGTCACAGAAGGCCACATCTTAGATGATTCCATTTTATATGAAATGTCCATAACGGTGAAATCCACAGACACAGAAAGTAGATCAGAGGTTGCTAGGGGCTGGGGTGAGGGGAGCGGGGAGTGACTGCTGATGGTACCAGGTTTCATTTCTGGATGATAAAAATATTCTGGAATTAGATGGTCGTGATGGTTGCCCAATGCTGTGCAGGGCAGTGAGGGAAAGGAAGCGGGTGAGGAGAGACAAGCCAGGCTCTCTCCCCAGTGCCGGGTGAGGGCAGAGCTCGGATCACTCAGATGAACCAGCTCCTGGAAGACAGTGAGCAAAGACCACAAAGACTCAAAGATCTGTTAGGTTCCAGAAGAGAAAGGTAGACAGATTCCTTCCACTTTCATCACCAGTGGAAATGAGGTCCAATTGGAAAAGAGGAGCCCTGCTCGAGAGCAGCTATCCTCCACTAAAGCCTGGAATTTCCAGCTGCACCAAATGCCCAGGAGACGTTCCCACCACGAGAATTTGTTAGAAGCCTTACATAACCTTATTCATGCCTCTGTGGGGCAAACCATCTAAAACCAAAGAAGTGAAATCAGGGTGTGCTGTTTTGTTAATTCTGGAAATCGATCTACGTGACTCGCAGCTCTGTTTGCAGAAACGGGGGTGAGTCCGGGTGTGCGGATGCCGTGTGCTCCACGAGAGAGGCAGGATGAGGATGTTTGCCTCCCTGGCCAATCAGCTCACTGCTCGTTTTTGAAGTGTGGTTCCAGGATCCAAAAAAGTGCTTCACCTGAAAGGAGTTCTTGCAGGAATCCCACTGAAGTCGTTGGGATTTATTTACGCATTGCCATATTTTCAAGTGAGTTGAGTGCTCAGGAACGAAGCCAGATGAGCAAGCTCACTGTGGCCGTTCAGAGCACCGGCCGAGATGCCCAGCAAATTCTCAGAGCCTAGCTGCCACAGCAAGAGCAAGGCTGCCCAAATCGCCAGCATCTTCAAGACAAGAAGCTGCCAGCAGCCCCCAGCGCAGGCAGAATTCTATTCGGCCCCTTAAACAGTCCATTACCATCAAGCTGTGCCAGGAGGCTCCAGGCATGAGCTGTGCCACGTCACAGGTTCACTACTGTGTGGTTGGGATGGGGCTTAGGCCCAGTCTCACTGTATTCCATCATGCTTCTGAGTAAATGCACGGGACCGAAATGATGCCAAAGCGGGGTGAGTTTAGGCCAGAGGAACGTGCTCATTCTTCCTACCAGTTAAAGAGGAGGAAGGAGAGGTTATGGAGAAATCATCTCATGGGATGTTCTTGGGAAAATCTACTACGTGTTCACATTGTTCCTGCCCTAAACAGCAGTGCTGGACCCCAACTCAGGACACAGCTCTCATTCAGAGGATTATAGGAAGACAGAGGCATGTGGCCAGGGGAAAAGTTGGCCAACGGCAGACAGAGAACACAGTTTCAGAAAGTGGTAAACACCAGGCAGAGGTAGAAAGAAGTGGTCCACCCCAATTAGGCAGTGACCACAGAAAATGCATCTTGACTCTGGGCTTCTATTTACTCTTATGTAAAATAAGAACTCTGTTCCCCAAGGAGCACTCTCTGAGGCCCTAATCGCTTAGGATGCTCTGAGCAAAGGGCCCCATGATCCAACGAGTCATGAATTGCACACTCGTCCCTCTTCAGAGATCCCGTGGGCACTTACAGAATTACTGGGAGGAATAGGGTCTGTTTCCCCTTACTTAGTCAAACATTTCCTGAGCCCATTGGGTCACGGAAAGGTTTCTCCTCATCACACACATTGGGAAATGCAGGTCAGGATGAGGGTCAAGACCCCTTAGTGCTGCCCTTCTAACAGCATGATTGAGTATAATTCGTGTAACATAACATTCACCCATTTAAAGTGTACAGTTGAATGGGTTTTAGTATATTCATCACCCCAAAAAGAAACCTTGTCCCTACTAAAAGTCATTTACTGTGCCCCCACTGTCAGCTCTGAGCTACACTAATCTGCTTTCTGCCTCTCTGGATGCCTATTCCAGACGTTTCATACGCACGGAGCCGTACGCTGAGCGGCCTTTTGTGCCGGCTTCTTTCGCGCGGCACCGTGTTTTGAAGACCCCTCCCTGTTGTAGCAGGGTTACCGCTTCGTCCCTTTCACTGCCGAGTACTGCTCCATTGCGTGGAGAAGTTTATCCATCCAATGTTGCTTATCCGTCATCAGTGGAAGGACACTTGGGTTGCTTCCACATTTTGGCCATTACGATGAATGCTGCTACAAAAATCTGTGTACAAGTTTTTGTGTGGACCTGTGTTTTCATTTCTCTTGGGCATATACCTAGGAGTGAAAGTGCTGGCTCACTTGGTAACCCTATGATTAACTTTATGAGGACCTGTCTGACTGTTTTTTCATGGTAGCTGTGACATTTTATATTCCCACCCATAGTACATGAGGGTTCCAATTTCTCTACATCCTCACCTGCACTTACTAGTATCTATCTTGTGAGTATAGCCGTCCTTGTAGGTGAGAACTTACAGTTTTGATTGGCATTTCCCTGGTGACTAATGATGCTGAGCATCTTTTCATGTGTTTCTTTGGCCATTTGGAAACCTTGTCTAGAGAAATATCTATTCAGATCCTTTGTCCATGTTTAAGTTGGGTTATTTGGTTTTTATTCTTGAGTTATAAGAGTTCTTTATATATGCTGAATATAAGTCCCCTACCAGACATCCGATTTGCAAATAGCTTCTTCCATTCTGTAAGTCATCTTTTCACTTTCTTGATGGTATTGTTTGCAGCATAAAATTTTTAATTTTGATTAAGTCCAATGTATCTATTTGTTCTTTGTTGCTTTTGCTTTTGATGTCCTACCTGGAAACCATTGACTAAACTGATGTTATAATGATTTGCTCCTAAGTTTTCTTCTGTTTTATAATCTTAGCTCTTACATTTAGATCTACGATACATGTTGAATGAATTTTTGTGTAGCTGTGAGCTCTGACTTCATTCTTTTGCATGTGGACATCCAGTGTCCCAATAGCATTTGTTGAAATGGTCAACTGAGCTTCCTTGGCATCCTTGTCAAAAATCAACTGACTGTAAACGTAAGGGTTTATTTCTGGGCTCTCGATTTCATTCCATTGGTGGATATGTCTGTCCTTATGCCAGAATCATACAGTCTTGATGACTGTATTTTATAGAAAGTTTTGAAATCAGGAAGTATGAATCCTCCAATTTTGTTCTTTTCCAAGATTGTTTTGGTTCTTCTGGGTCTCTTGTATTTCCATCTGAATTTGAAGATCAACACGTCAATTTGTGCAAAAAAATTACTGGGATGTTGATTTCCTGGAGTTCTTAGTCTCCTCTACCAACAGAGGCAGACAGATGCTGAGAATGCATTGAGTAACACAGTGTTAAAGGTTTATGGTAGAGAGCAGGAAAGTAACGGAGAGATCAAAGACTTATAGAGACAAATTATGTAAGCATGACTATTACTTTAGTAAATATTGGCCGATGTGGAATTTTGAATTTTTTTATTCCTAAAAATCCCTGTTTTAATCCTATAATCTTCTCATTCTTGAAACTACACCTCAGCCCTCATACCTCAGAAAAAAGAGGCCCCAGGAGACACGGAAAAAGAATAAAAGATAACTCAGCAATAAAAAGGAGCAAGTATTGATATAGGTAACCACAAGGATGACTCCCAAAAACACAGTGTGGAAGAAGCTAGACATGAAAGACTACACGTGTGATTCTGCTTATGTGATGTTTAAGAACAAGGAAAGCTAATCTGCAAGGACAGAAGCTGAAAATTGGTTTGGGGGTGGTGTGCTGGAAAACCCTCTGTGGGAACTTTCTGGGTTGATGGGACTGTTTTATTCTTGTTCTGAGTAGTTCATATAAAACTGCAAAAGTTTATTGTATGTAAATCACACCCTTAAAAATAGAAACCAGATAAAAGAAGCCAGTTCTTGACTTTTGGTCCTCCAATGGCCAAAGGGCTGGCATAAACTCTAGATTCGGGGGAAACACATCCGGTGACATTTTTTTCCTCTATGACCAAGAGAAGATGAAAATTCTCTCAGGGCTGAGGTAACGTGAGGGAGGCCCTGGTGTTAGACATCGATGGTCCCCTAGAGGCTGGGGGTGGATGGAGGCTGAGTGGCCGAGCAGAACACAAGGACAGATGTCCGTCCACCTGTGCTGTCACAGAGGTGGGTATTGAGGGCAGATGGCTGTGAGGGCAGACACACGTGAGTGGTGAATGGTCGTTAGCAGCCAGCCCAAGGACTGTGTGCACGATCACAGACAAAATGGGCACGTGGGCAGCTCAGCAAGGTCCCCCAGGTGCTGCCTAAGCACCTGCAGACTCACGAGGAAGGAGGAGGTGGAGAAAATCCTGGGTTGGCGGAGCCTGAATCTAAAAGAACTGACCCTCCAGGAGCTGACTGAGACCACACTTTTTTAACTGAGCAAAATTAGTGCCCAGAATAGGTATTTTGTTGAATTGTAGGAAGAGTAAATTGAGCCGTACACAGCACCTGAGTTTCACGGATTGGAAATTCAACCCTCTGCCCGTGGTGCCAACAGTGAGCAATTTGGCAGCTTAGGAGATGGATGGCACATGCATGGCAGGTGTAACGATCTCTGTGTTCTTCACTCTCTCCTTCTAATCGCTGATGTGCAATGAGCAACAGGCTGAGAAGGAGTGGGAACAGCGTTTGTCCTGCAGCGCCCTCTCTGGGGTGGGCAATGAGGACATGGCTGAGGGACATGAGAAGAAACCCATGGAGCAGGCATTCAGTCGAGGCCAGGCTCCTATGACTCTCCTTGGCCTCAGGCCTTGCCATTTCACCCTCAGTCCTTTGTCACACTCGTGCAAGAGAAGTGGGAAACCAGGAGGAATAGCAAGTCGTAAGCCTCATCCCAATGGACTCGAGTTTTCCTCCGTTGTGAAGACAGCCCAGCTAGTCAGCTAGAGCATTTGCTCCAGGATACTTCCAGCAAATAGTTTACACTGAACCCACCACCTTCTCTTGCTTAATCCTCATGTCCAGCTAGTGGATGTTTACTCAATGAGCCTGGACTGGGTTCTGGGGGAACCACTTAGAACTAACGTTGAGAGCAACCCACTGAACTATAATTCTGATACCAACTGAAGATGGCAGTGGTGCCCGAGGAGCACTCTACTGTCTCAGGGCAATTCCAATCCCAGCGGCAGGAGGCACGCTGGCCAGCCGGTAGGCACCACCTCCTTCTGCAATGTCTTGGAGGTAGGAAAGGTACAGGACTGTCACTGAGGGCCTGCTGAATGCTAGAACTTCCCTGTTATCCCAATTTGTCTTTACTACCATATGACAGAGTGAATGGAAAATAAGCAGATTTCTATGAATACTTAACTAATAGCATTTTAGCAAAACAAACCTATTACCCATTCAGTCATTGGAGAAAAGGAATGAAATGACTTGGAGTTTTGTTTTAGGTAATAATTATGGAACTTGAGACAGATAATCTAAAAGATCGTGAAATAATTTTAGGACACAGGCACAATAACCGTATTTCACTTTTCACTAAAAAACTTACTTTCAATGAAGGAATACAACTAATATCTAAATTTCTAGCTTATTTCTTACAGCCATGAGATAAAACCTTAACATAACCTCACTCGTTGTTATTAATTCCATTTCTGTTTTTTAAAAAAGCTCATGGATTTTGCTCAAGTAACTGTTCACATAATCCTTTCTCAAAAAAGCAGAATCTTACTGCTCAGACTGCTGGAAAATGGTCCCTGTGATTACAGACCTGAGAGAAATCAGCAACCGGAAAGAGAAAAGCCCTTTCGCCCCCATAAAACCTGCCCATGAACTGACACCTTGAAAGAGAGGTGTATGATATATGGGCCATGGGGCTTAGCAGAGAGCAGGCCACGAGGGAGCCACAGCTCCTAGAAACAATATTGGTTTGAATAATTACATAGAGACACAGATAAGGATGTGGACATGTGCAAGCGTTTGATGGTCCCATTTAGCCTCATTTTTGCTAAATGTTTCTGTGTTACAAACATTTCCTTCCTTTTTCCTCACTCATGTGTGAATACCAAACTAACAGCCAAAAGTCTCAAGAATGATCTAATGCGATTAAAAGGAACCAGCAAGGAATCGTGAGGACGCGCACCTGCCGCCCTCCTGAGTTATTGGCTCCTAAACGGCTCTCCCCCCAATCCGTGATATCCCTTATTTACCCGTAAGGCACTTGGCAGCTGCTAAATTGCTGTCTATGGCAGTTTGGTGGAAACAATAATAATACATTATAAATCAATGAAAATGAAGTTTTTGCTGTGATAATCTGATATAGATTTGCTAACATTGTATGAAATTCAATTCTGTTTGATTGCATCAGCATATGCTTCATTTCTTCCAGCACTATCGATTTTGAAGGTTCTTATCCATATGTCTAAATTATTTCTATTACATTTCTGTATTACTGTTTAGAAATAACCTGGGTAAACTGAAGCCATTTATTTCATTTTCAGTTGTTTTCCCTTCTTTCCTTCCTAGTTAAACGCTCAGGTCTATATTTTGAACGGGAAGAAATGTCTTTCTAAGAAAGTCTTCCTTTCTTCACCAACAGTTAAGCCGTCATTGTAAGGTGCCCGTTTCCATTTTTAGCATTTATTGTTGTCGTTATTGTTATTATTTCATTGTTATTGTTTTCTGGGAGCGTCTGTCTGTTATGAAGGGTCAGATTTTCAAAGAACGCTTTAAATGATCCTGCAATCTACAGCTGCGTATTAATCTTCTGGGAAAGAAAAGTAGGATTGTGCATCTTACTGATTGTGATCTTACTGGCCAATTAACAAGTGATGATGCTGAATTTTCGTCAGAGTCAAAAGAAAAGAAAACCAAAGGGGAAATCTCTTATATCTGTCTAGTGCTTTGGGGTTTTCAAAACTCTTGTGCAAACTTGCGCTCCTCTGACAGAACATCCTCCCGCGTGGGCAGAGCAGGACTTGAGGCTCTCGCTTGGTGGAACAGAGGGGACCACTTCCCGCCAGGATCAGGACAAGAACTCAGGTCTCCCACTCCTGCCCAGGAGATCTCCATCTCAGCCTGCAGACCCAATCTTCTCCACTCAGAGTCTTCAGTTAATATCACCTGGTGTGGGGGAGCTTGTAGGAGAGGAAAAAGTTAATATATTCAGTTAATGAGGCTTTTCTACTTTAAAATGAAATTGATTTCTAAGTAAGCGCGCCAAACAGCCTGTCATATGGCCTTAAAACATTTCTGAGTCTTCCATTTTTTACCGTTACATGATGATTTCTTGCCCAGATAGTGGCACTTTTCTCTCAAACTTAACCTGCCATCTTTTATAAACCAACCTACATATTATAAATAAAGCAATTTATTTTAATTGTAAAATAGGCTTTTAAAATAATGAGACTAAATTGCAATATTATGAATTGTACACCCACGGCCCCCCAGAACCCCAACGGTGGAAGAAACATTTTCTGCATTTGGAGATCACTTCAGCAATTCCTGTGCATACCTTAAATCTGTATTTACGTGTGAGACAAAAACCACTTCGTGCATCACAAGTCATCTTCAAACACAATTTTTATCTTCTCTGAGACAAATTCCACCCGTGGATGAGACTCGGTGGCACGTAGCCCTGCTCGACAAGGCACAGGATGGGAAATTAGTCTGCCTCTATTTTCTGTAGCATCGTCACTCCCTTTTTCATCCACGGTCCTTAATTTCTAAATAAGTACTCTTAGGAAAATACAAAACAATACAATTGGCAAAGTCAACATGTGTCCTCGGTGCCTCCGCAGGGTAGAAAAAGGCCTCAGAGCCCGGCTTGCCGCCCAAGGCTGGACAAATGGAGAGAGGGCAGAACAAAGGAGCCAGGGCTGGAGTCGCCTCAAGAAGCCGGCCGTCCCCGCAGCCCCACTTGATTCAGCCAAGACAATCCAGGACAGATGGCTGTCTCTGCTGGTCCCACATGCCCCCAGGGACGGACCCCACCAGCTCCCTCATAACGTGTTTCAGGGTTAAATAAACGATCTTCACCTGAGCTGTTTGGAGCTTTACAACTAAGCATTCAGAAAGCATATAGTACGTAAGCCCACAAAATGCTTATAAAACCACTTGATTCCATTTGATGAGGCATCAACCTCTTTGCAAAAGGAACAGACAGCTTTGGCAAATATATTTTAAAGTCATGCATTAAGCTTATTTAACAGAAACTTTATTCCAATCAAATTAGGCCTCTCTCTATATATATATATATATTTGTCCCTTCTGTGAGTTATCACCAGGAATCAGTTGGTCAATAAGAGATCCGTTTAACTGATTTTAACAGAGGAAATAGAGCTTTAAGGTTAAAGAGATGTTTTTCAAAAACCCTGAAAGCATCAAATCACTTTATCAGAAATAAAATTTCAGATGCTTATTTACACAATGCCTCTGATTAACAACTATCTATCTTTATTTGCAGGTCAAATGTTGATCTGAAAATTTTAACATAAGTCCTAACTCAAAGTTTAATTTGTACCACTTCTGATTCAACTTCATGTTTCACTGAAACTCTTTCTTTAGGGAATTTTGCACTATGATTTTGCAGATATTTTCGCACTCGCTCCCCATCATTCATTCTCACGGCAACATCCCCAAGATGCCTGCTGGGGACGGTCATGCCTCAGGCCGAGTGGGGCACATGGAGGCAGGCGCAAGCTGCCAGCACCGTGTGGCGTGGCTCACGTCACTTCCACTCCTCTTCTCACACGTGCAAAGACTGGAGCACAAAAAGGCAAAGACGTGACACTCCTAGGAAAGCCAGAACTCATAGAGCCAGAAAAGGAACAAGGTCCACATATCAGGCTCCCAAATTGTTCTGTTTTTTTGTGCACATACACTATCCAAACCCTACTCCTTACTGATAACCTAACATTCCATCCCCTAAAATCACACCTGGCACTTGATCGCACGCGCACGTGAACAGCGTCTCCTGGAATGGCGTTCAATACAAAAGCACAGTTTGGACTTTTGGAAGGAAGAAGTAATATCTCACAGACATCTCTGAGCTGGTGAGGGGTTGGAATCACTCTCCCACGAACCAAGGATCCTTACAAGAGACAGAGCTGGGGCGCGCGCACGCGCTGGTTGTTAAAGATGCCCTCTCTGGCCCGCTTTCCCAGTTTCTTGAGTTACTCGCCGCCCGCAAGGCTTCGATGTGCTCAGACGGCGTCGTCTCCTCTGTGACGACCGACCCCGGGTGCATCCCCGTTTCCTTCTGCTAAAGTCCCTCCAGACCCGGTGCCGTTGCCTGTCTGCCCTGCTGTCCTCAGCGGTCACCCTGAACGGGGGGCTCTGAGGGGTCCCCAGGAGGCGGTGCGGTGTGGCAGGACAAGCCCAGCACTGGGGCTCGTCCTGACTGCTCTGTGCTGCCGCCCGGCTCCCAGCGGGTCCCTCGGCTCCCCCGGCCTCCATCTCTCCCTGAAGAGCCTGCGTCCTCTGCTCCTCTCGGCTCTGAGGCTGTTTTCTTAGGAGCCACCTGAAGTCTCCCGCATTTACCGATCACTGCGTCCTGCTAACTCAAATCTCCTCCACCAGACGGTAAGGGGCCTGAGAGGAGGTGCTCACGTAGCCCATGAGTGACAACCGCCGGGCCTGGCTTCCAAAAGCCCGTCGCAGAACGTCCTAAGGCAAAAACCTCTGACTGGAAGGCGCCATGCTTGTGTTGGAAGTCGGTCAACGGCTCGTGGCATCAGTGCGATCCCCGGTGGTGGGGACAGGAGACACCAGGGGTGGCATGCCTTCCCCCCCCCCACCCCCCCACCCCCCGCAAATGGAGTCAGGGCAGCCACAACACACAAGCAATAAAAACCTGGGGCTACACCCCTCGGACTCTTTCTCATCCCATTTTCTCCATTTCTGCCACAATACAGGCCAACTCAGATCACTAAAATAACCCACTTAGTCTGTATTTTTGTCAACTCTCATTACGCTCTCCGAGAAGCCTGGGAGCTGGGAGGGAACTCACGTGGCAGGGAGGGTAGTTGAGGAGGGTCCAGTCCCAGGGGCCACAAGGCAGGCTCCACGGGGCTGCCCAGATGTCTCCCCAGGGCTGCGCTGCCACGGGAAGCACCTGCACATGGAGCCAGGACCTCAGGAGCAGGCGGCCTCGTAGGCAGCTCTTGAATGCAAGACCACAGACCGCTCACGCGAGCCGTGGGATGCTGTGCGACGCTGTATGGCTTGTTGTTGTTGGGGGGGCGGGTCGATTTCTTAGTTTCAGAAATAAAATAATAAGACAGGCTTCAACTCTTCTGCTCTGGGGGCTCCGCAGCCCCGCGATCTGCTGAAGCCTGTCGCGCCAGCTTATGGTGACTTAGGACCATGCAGAGGGGGCTCCCTACGCCACAGGCACTTTTTCCTCAACCTCTGCTTTCTCCTATTTCTCACAGGCACTTTCTTACTTTCTCTGCTGCCTCTTTCTCCTTTTTCAATCTTTCTCATCTGGCCCTTCCATTGTTATTCACCCTGTTTATTGCTTCAAGCAACCCTGACACGCTGGACATCATCTGAAACTACAAACGACAGGAAGCAATAAGCTGCAGAATACCAGCAATCTGAGGAAAGTTCTTCATTCACTCCTGCTCCTAACTCTCTGTCTTCTTATCCTACATAGAAAATAAAAAAATCAATACCACCTCACAGGGCTTGATAAAAGTGCCGGCCGAGTACAGCAGGCGTGCTGGATATAGTAAATTAAAGTGATCAAAATTTTCCAGTCGACTCTGCCTATCCCCTCCATAAACTAACAGCCCTGTCTGCCGCGTGTCCGTCAACTGGAAGCTTTATTTTATCTGTGCCTCTGATTATCTGGGGAATGAATACATACCTGCCTGGGTCTGGGAGCCTCAACATCTGGGGGTGAATGTGTGTGCCTGGGGAGGGGCGACAAAGGGGCTGAGGAAGGGGCCAGGCGCCCAATTTCATTCATGTGTGTGCTTCGGCCCCAGATGCAGGTTATGGGGGGAATGGGAAAGTGCAGACGGGAGCCCTGCATGTTTAGGCTCACAAGCGTCAGGGAGAAAATCAGCCCTCAGTGTTGTATATATGCAGAAACCACGTGCAAGCTGGACAGGAGTGGGCTGGCCAGTGGCCCAGCTCTACCCTCATCAGCTATGCAGCCTTAGACAAGTGAAGCCACCTAAGGAAGCCTCAGAGTCTCGTCTGCAAAATAATAACAGTAATAGTAACATCAGAGGACAATGTTGCAGACCTCAGCTGGTGGCGGTGAGCATTTTAAAAACAATTTAGTATACAAAGCACCTCAGATATCACAGCACTCACAGATGTTTTTCTTCCCCTATATGTGTGCAAAATCAGGCATATACACACAGGCATGGACACACTTACACTTACACACACTTATGCACACACATACACACGTAGGCATGCACACATACTTGCAAATACACACACGCAAACACATACACACGTGCATACACCATAAGAAACTGAAATATTGTATGCTTTCCTTCTCACTAAAAGACAATTTTCCATCTAGGTTGACAGATAAACATTCAATGTACATATTCCTGATACACGAAATCATGAAAAAATATAGATTCAATAGCAACTTTTTACATACAATTTACCAACGTAGAAATAAACATTTCATTTAGCTCTCAAGTACAATTCATATTAACTTTACAATCCACTGGGCTGCCTCCAGTAAGAGATGGAGTGTCTATGCTCTCTACGATGACAGCTGGGAAATCGCTGGCATTGCTACCATTAGCCCAATTCTCCCATCAAAACCCATGACCCTTGTTAAGTAACTGACATTTGTCCAACGTTGGAAATGAACTAATAGTTTCCATCGACCATGAGAGAAATGAAGAAGGAATCAGAGAGCAAATCAGCATGCCCAGGCCAGCCACAGAGAAATCACAGGACAGCAGCCAGACAGTGTGGGAGCACAGGTACAAATTAATGGGGCAAATTCCACCTGTGAATGCACATGCACGTTTCCAAGTGCAGAATGTGGACCCCAAACTGCCTTGGAGATAAAAGAACTGAACTCGAATATCTCTGTTAACTGCCCACCTTAGCAGGACGTTGATTCCAGCAGGAGTTCTGAGCTGGACGAACTGCACAGACGTGGCCAGTGAATGGGACATCTGTGGAGGCAGCAATCAGTCCCAAAGGGTGGTGGCTCATCCCAGGAAACCAACAGGGGACCAGAGAAGGCAGTTGGGGCCTGAGGCCAGGAGCCAGTGCACGTCTGGCTCTGCCGCTCTCCACACTCACTGCCTGTCCATACGGACCCTCTCTCACTCAAGTCCTCGTGGGTGTAAAATCTGGATAATGAACTTACATTTTGGTATTGCTGAGAAGATTAAAGTGGATACATACACAACGCCTGGTATGATGTCTGGGTTCAGTGAATGGTAGCAGCCCTCTGCAAAACCTGAAATAATTCACCATAAGCTGCCAAACCTTTCCCCCAGGCTAGTCGCTGATGAAGGGCTGGTGATGGGACGGGGCGCACACAGTCACATGCAAAAACAAAAGCAGAGAGAATGAGCTTCCCAAACCGGCTCTTCCCCAGGAGCATGGGCATGTCCAAACCCAATGAGCCAGTGGAGGAGTGGGACGCAGGTGACAGACACCCTGGGTCTGATCTCACTCTGTCACCATGGGGAACACCTCACCTTCAGAAAAATAGATGTCTTATTATGGAAACATTCAGACACATAAAAATAGAGTAATACTGTGAATCCACGTAGCTATCCAGTGTCCACACTGTCAACACCCCATCAGCCGTGTGCTCCCCGATTCCTCCCTCACCCCCACACTGTGTTGGGGCAAATCCCAGACAGATTACTGCCTCAAACACGTCTTCTTTGTCCACACAGCCCTCTCATCGTTATTACACTTCAAATACTTAACATTAATTTCCTCATATTATCAAACATCCAGGCAGTTTTCAAATATGCCGGATTGTCTCTTCACAGGTGGTTTATCTGAATTTTCATGACGCTTTTCAAAGGCAGAGTCTGGGCCGTGAGCAGCCCTTAGCCTGAGTTCCAGCACAAGAGGCCGTGGCCGTAGACAGTGAGCTCATTTCTGCTGCAGGCTCCTGTCTGTCACCAAACACCTCTTCCTCAGCCTTCAGCCATCCCTGAATTTCTCTCCATTGGAGTTTCTCCTGAGTTGGACGACAGTTACGAGGAGGCCCCTGTCCCCTTTGCCATCATTTCGTTTGAGGTTGACTCCAGCAAGGGTGTCAGCACCAGAAGCCTCAGTCTGCAAAACAGGGAGCTTGCAGGCCATCAGAGGCTCAAATTTCATCTCTCAGTTCCTGGGCTGCAGGAGAGAAGTGAACACCGGGAGTCACCCTCCCAGCCGCACAGCCTCCAGCCCAGAAGCAGCTCCTCCTTTGTGGTCCAGATGGAGACAGAGCAAAGGGGAGGCGCTCTCTTCCTTTAGTGCCTGTCCGAAGAGCTTTCCGGTGCAGTTCTGTCTTACTAAACGTCTCACCAGCTGTAATCTTCTTTCTCATCTCTTTTTAAAAAGAAAAAAATTGTCTCTTGACACACTGACAGCTTGAGTCAAACTTTCCTAATTTCTTCTTAAACTCTCCTTGTTCCCATCTTCATCCTCCCCGGCAACACGCTCTCCTCCCCAGATCTGCCCCTCTGGTTGAAGAGCGTGTCATAAGCTTGTCTGAATAAATGTAAGTCATCGACAGACGTACAACCCGGGGCCCACCGAGGACAACTGTGGGTCTAGGAGCCCAGTGTCTGCTAGAGTTTCTACCATTTTCACGGTCAAGGTTGAAACATCTAATAACAGAATCTCTCCTAAGGGGTCCAGAGTGATGACTTGCGGAGGTCCCAGCCTCCCCACCCAACCCCAACAGACAGCTGGGCCTCGTGGGTCTGCTCAGGGCCTCCCCAGCTTTGAACCAGCTTGTGGGTTTGCCTCAGCAAGATTCTTATACCCAATTTATTAGAAGTTGATTAATACTTGCAAAATTTTAACCTTTTCATCTAACATCTAATTTGGGGAAGCATTTTACAGTTTCAAAAAGGATGTGATTTAAAATGTACCCGTGTAAAGCGGAGATGAACATAAACTGCATAACCGTGGGATTTAGGGGACAATGCTGGATAACGCAACTTCTGGAGGCTCACTCCTCTGGCCCAGTGACCTCCAGGATGGCATCCCACAGCGGTCCTTTGGGACAAAGGAGAAGAAAAGAAGAAAATGAACATTTCCCCATCATCTAGTTGTGTCCTGATAAAAAAAAGGAATGAGGAAAAGCATGCCTCTTTCTCCAAAATTCACTTGGAGTCACCTCACATTTCCCCGAAAACTCTCTAACAGAACTACCGGAGCCCGTGGCTTTTCTCTGCCCCAGGGAGACAGCAGGACTCGGAGGGACAGAGAGGGGCACAGCGTCACAAGAGCCTGCCGCAAAGGGCTGAGGCCGTCAGAACTCAGGACAGCAATGGGGGACATTCGAGACACAACAGGAAGAGGGCCCTCCCACCGTGACACCCCCACGAGGGGACCACGCCCACCTGGCAAGCCTGGGAAAGTCAGCCGTGGCCCTCCAGTGCAGAACAACTTGTTTTAAAACCGGACTTCAACATTTGCAAAATGATACAAAAAGTTCTCATCTCTCCTGGAGTGAAAAAGAAAAAGGAAAGAAAAAAGAAATCACCTGTGGCATATTTGTGGTTTCATTGAATTTCCCTCCCAAGCTGTTTTTACTCACCAACTTGGTTTGGCCACTGAAGGGGGCTGTAATTTAAATAATTCCTCAGGTATTTACCGTGTGTACCATCGGGAATCAGGGCCTGGCACTAAGATCCAATGATCCCAGGGCACGAATTCTCAAATGGGGATTTTCACTCCCACAAAAGGAAGGAATTCCTGACGTTAGCTGCCTGCCCTCACGCCACTTCCACAAAAAGTGGGGACGCACGACGTCTGGGGCGGAACTGACCCCACACTCCGCAGACTTCAGGCCTCCACAGATACCAACCAATTATTCTGACAGTGGCATTATGAACCCTCCACAACACAGACTTTTGGAAACTCATGCTAAGATGGCTGTTTTTGTAAATCTCATGGATGGGACAACTGTTTTCATTTTACAAATAAATATCTTTCCATTGCCTTACATGTATAAAGGTAAGATCTCATTCTAATTACATGAGTATTATTTTAATCTGATCATTGTGGGGGTGGGGGGAGGTCATTTCCAACACAAATAAAAGGTCATTTCATCGCCTTTATGACATCCCAATGCCTAAAGGCCTTTACTTCAAGTCACCCCCTTGTTTAGCACTGTCTGAGGCACTTAAGAAATAGAAAAACCCATTTGAGACATAAGGAAATTTAATCTATAGCTACTTAAAGATGTGACTGCAGAAAATTTTTCTTAAGTTTAATATTCTAAATAAGAAGATGTGTTCAATTCCCACCTATCAACTCTGTTGGTTTATGGGACTTATCTAAGTGAGTGACTTTTAAAATTGTTTGTCTAATGATTTGTAGGACTGAAGAGAGCAGATCCTACAGATCTTACAGGGGAGGAGAGGACGCCTTGGTTGGTGACCATTTGACACCAATGCGAGCAATCACTCTGGTTTGATAGCCCCAGAGATTCTGGTCCTTCCTGTGGAAAAGGGGAAAATGGGGAATTCCTTTGAAGGGCTCAGAGAACGCAGAGACTCAGCGCTGACCCACGCCTTCGAGAAAGACTTCTCCCGCTCGGCTGCAATGAAACATTAGGACATTCAAAACACGTTTAGAAGAAAAATTTGTAGATGTTTCAGGGTGTTCTCATTCTTTCATTTTTAACGGAGTTGGAATCATCTTTCCCAGGGTCACTCAGTATTCTTCTAAACATGGTCCTCTCTGGGGATGGCATTCACACGGCGGCGTGGACGCACCTCCCGTATTGCAGCGTTTCTTGTTGTCGCCTTTGTTGTCGCTTTACTGCAGCGAAGATCCTGATACGCAAATATCTATGTTTCTCTGATTATTTTCTTAGGATAAAGTCCTAGAGGCGGAATTATTAGGTCAAAATGTGGAATGTTTTAGCCTTTGGTACCATATGTTTCTAATAGGTGGAAACACAATCATTTCCCTAATTCCTCAATGACCCAGTTTTTCTCTAGTGAGAATAAAGCCTGACGTCCATGCCACTTGCTCGCTGACCCTGGTCTGGTTCTGTCCCTGGTTTGGAAGATTCTGCCTGGAACTTGGCAGGAAACGTGAGGGGTTGAAGCCGCTGGCCGTCCCTGAACCCCAATTTCCCCAGTGACCACCCCCCCCGAGACAATAATCCCATTAACGTCTAGTCTCAGAGAATTTAATTTGTTGTCACTCCTCATGACTATTGACCACAACATAGGACCTCTCCATTCCCAAAATGGAAGCCAATTATCAGGAACGACCTGGAAACTGAGCCAGTGGTCCCATCTCTCCAGATTGCCAAAGTGCCTGAGCACTTTTTCTTGCATCTGTGTTTAATCTGTGCCCAGTCTTAGCCTATGGCTTGGAGAAACCCTTCTCAGCTGAGGAGGTGAGGCACAGCCTCAGTCTCGTGAGCTTCCATTTTGCTAAAATCCTAGACTTCCTTCCTCATGTATGAAACCTGTGCTTGAGTGTCACAGAAGCCAGTGGTCACAACCCCCGGTGACCTCCTCACCTGCCTGTGATGCTCCTTCTGTTCCTTAAGAAAACAGCCGTATGAGATGGACCTGTGGACACCTCTAAGCGTCCCACGCATGGACCTCCCATGGACTTTGGTTGGCACCAAATTCAAGGGAAAAAACACATGTAGCTAGGAGATATGGAGCTCCCAGATGGGAGCGAGCCTTCGTTAAGACGTCTTTGTTAAGATGTCGGGGAGAGAGACAACTTGAAGAGCTGGCTCTTCTCTCAAGACCCATCAAACGTTGCCCACATGGGCAAAATTCCCACTCACTTTGGATTTGCTGGGTGGGAAGATCTGTCCAAAGAACACTGTATTAGGTAAGATGCAGCTGAAAATTATACATCGTTCTCTATGCCCGGTGGAGAGGTGACATCGGGCAGGAAAATAAACAGAAGAGGACAGAAGAAGGAGACCCAGACAGAGGCTGACTTAGAAGAAAAGTTGATCCTGTTGGATCCCCTAAAGGGCAAGCTATCACCTTCTGATATTTTCTCCCTAAGGAATTTCAAAACAAATGCTCTATCTGCCCTGTTTGTCTCTGTGTGTTTTGCATGAACTGCTAGATGTAGAAAAACTTTCTACTTCGTAAACATCCAGGATTGAGGGCACCAAGTGAGTAGTCATTCCCTCAGGGACTGGTCTTGTAAACTCATGGTTCGAATGACAGCTGTCAGAAGTAGGAAGCAGGCTGGCATAGGAAGGTGGTGAGTGGTGGGGATGGAGGAAGCCCAGTTTGTAAACAGAATATAGGAAATAGATCATCCCCCTGAAGAGGTTTGGAAAGGAAAACCTCTGTTCATCCATGCATGGTTTCAGTTTTATGAGCCCATATCATATGATCAAGGGGAATGTGGGAAATTAAAAGTTGACTGAAATCAATGGGGAGGGATCCCCCACCTTATAATTATTTTAAAACAGTTTATCATCAGGAGAAAACTTTCATCCAAAACTGCTATTCATAAGACTAGAGGAAGTGATGGCATTAATTAGGGATGTTAATGTGAAATTCTCTGATTTCGATCCAGCAATGAAGAGCTCAGTCTGTATTTTCACAAGATCCCTAAATTCCATATGCATCTGCTTGAAGCCAACGTTCCTGGCGGCTGCTAGCAGCTCTGTGCTCTTTTCCGTGTCCTGTGCTGGCGTCTTCCCAGACGGAAATGCCTCCGACACTCTCTTTTTGGTTCAATCTGTTTTACCCTCTTGTCTGATATTTTCAAGGGTTTTAATCACAACTCCAGCAGATTGATCAATGACAGATATGAGCAACAACTTTTGCATGCTAACAGTGCCGGATTTTTTATCTGAGATAATATTTCTCTCTTAAAAAGCCTCTGCACGGCAATGTATTAATTAAAATCTAAATACTAAATATTGATTGATGCGTTATCAGGCCACAGCAGTTGGGCCCTGCCACATTGATTTTTTGCTGTGATTTATTATCATATTTAAGAAAAATCATTTTGTGTGATTATACGAGGAAATGGACTTTAGTGAGGGTGTAATTCTTTTGTATCACTTTTGCTGTGTGAAGGTCCGGCCAATTCCTCAATTGTGGCGAAGATTGCTGATACCCTTCACCGCCTCTCCTCCCTGGCCTCCGCCGGCTAATGCCTTAAGCCTGCTTGGTCTTGTCATTAGGAATAATGGGCACTAGGATTTCCTCCTTAATCACAACAGAGATTAACAGATGGATGAACCCAAGTTCTTAAAATTATCTAGTTATTAACAAGTATTTCTTTTTATCACATTAATAACATTGTCGGAGGGGATTTTTTTCTTTAACGACTAGAATGGAAGCAAAGCCCCAGAACAATGCACAGCCCGGCCCGACGTGTTACCCTTAGACAATTAATCTTTTCTCTTAGTGCAAAAGTTGTGGCTGCAGGAGCAAGTCTAGCCTGGAGATGAGCAGAGAAATGCTCGTCTGTGGAGACAGACCAGCACCTCGCCTTGAGAGCGCACCTTCACGATACAAGCACCTTATACAGGAACGGCACGTACGGCTGCGGAGAAGGAGACAAAGACTTCTGGCTCCTCACACGCCAAGTGTTTACATTATTCCCCAAAACAGTAAGGGGAGAGACACAAAATTGATCCTGGGAAAATATTTGCACTTCAAATTCCAGATTAAAGTATTAATAGAAATGTAATCACTCTGAGTCATTTGAATTATCGAGTCTGAGTATTCTTCGCATTTTCTTTTTTTTCATTCATTTTGTCCATTCATCTTGAGAGAATACAATTGCTTTTGTATTAATTGAATGCAAAATCATCCACCGTTCTTCCTGCTTATCATTTCTTTCTCACACAGGAATAAAAATAAAAGAAAACGAATGTCTTGTCTTTAACTTCGTGTTTGTGATTTTTTTGTTATATTCAATGATCCTTAAATTATTTGGCATTGCAGCAATGAAATGTCCTTGATCCTCAAGAAGCACTTATCCCTGTCTATCGGTCCCCACGGTTCTTAGGGCATCAGGCTTATAACCAAACCTATGTGCACCTCATCACCGTTGCTGCTGTTATCAGAAGTCACGTGCCCTTCTTACCTGGTCAAAAACTTCAAACACCAGGCTCGTCCAAGGCTGCCAGAGGGATCGCAACAACAAACTTGGAGGAAAGGAGCAAGAAGCCGCGGGGGGTTGGGGAGGAGAAAAGGAACCCTTTAAAGAAATTAGACCACTCCATTATCTTTACATTGAAATAAATTAAAAATACCAAGCCTTTTCTCTAATTTCTTAAAAGTTTAGCAAGTCTACATTAAAAAATAGAATGAAAAACAACTTCAGGAAGAGACCAAATTGGGAAAAATACATAAATGCACCAATGTTGTACATATAGCTTGTTTCTTTCTCGTGTTATTGGTCAATTCTCAGAGTGGTTTCATTAACAGGAAAGAAGGAAAGAAGGAAGGAAGGAAAAAAAGAAGGAAGGAAGGGAGGGAGGAAGGAAGGGAAGGAGGGGAGGATGGGGGAGGCAGCTGCTCACAATAAAGTTCATTTTCAGGGAAGCAAGTGCTCACTACAAGCGCAGCAAGGCCCTCTCTCATGACCCCTCCTAAGCCCAAGGTCGGAAGATACAGAAATGAGCAAAATGCCCCCCGAAGCTGCCCCAGTCCAGTGAAGGGTCATCCTGTGGGTAACCTGAGGGACACACCTGCTATGGGGAAATGGATGGTAGCATCTAACAGCCACAGAAGCCAGGTGTCTCCAAAAGGAAAGAGTGCCTGAACCAAGTGTGGAAGGACAGGTGTGAAGGGACCAGCCAGCCAAGAAGGGAGGCTGCACCAGGAGGGCGCTCCGGGAAGGGGCAGCAGGCGGGGTGGCAGGGCTGGAATTTCGCCAGGAGGTTTCTGTAGGTCATAAGGAGTGTGCATTTTATGTATTTCCAAAAGAACGAGTTCTGAATCTGCTCTCCTATATCAGACAGAGAAGAGAGCCTGAAGCTAAATTTGTGGAAATTATTTTATAGGAAAAACACTAAACTCAGTCCCACCTATAAAAACCCTGTTTCTGTCCCTTGGCATGTGAGGTTGAATTATGAAACAGAAAATAATAATAAATGATTCCTCTATCATTCTTGTAAGCCACGCACATGCTGAATGATGGAAGATACAGTGTGAAGGTGCGATGGCTAGGACTATTTCATCTTTAATGGACTCGCTGTCATTTTATTGCACCTTTACAGTTTACTGAACAATAACCCAAAAAAGCAGCTTAACCTCACTACTACATAACTCTCAACCAAGCATAGCATCTTCCAGAATGAAACACATTTGTCAATCCCTCTCTGAGGACGTCTTTGCCTTATTCTTTCCATTCGGGAAAATCCCATTATCAAAGTTTCTAGTTATGTGTGGTGGAAAATACACCTTGGTTTTGCCCTAAATTTTCTCACTTGGTATGGAACAAGCACTTCCTAGAGTCCTGGACAGATATATTAATCTGTCTCATGGGGCCAGAGGTCAGTGGAGTTGATGCTGACACAGGTGGACATCACACTGGAGGAGCAGTGGGGCATGAGGTGACCTCGCTCAAGAACAGGTCAAAGGCCTGGACTCAGGAGCACAGGACAGTGGGACCCAGAGGAAGGCAGTGGTCCTGACCCAGGATGGACATTTGCAACCAGCCTGTTGACATCACAGAAGGAAACACCTGGTCTTGGTTCTGCCCCTGCGGGCCCTGGCACCCAGGCGCCCAGCTCCTCACATGTGCTACTCATGGAGAGCCACCCCGAGCTCCTCACGGAGGGCCACTGCAGAATTCTTTATGGAACACGCACCAGCAGGAAGCACCCTCTGTAACTTACCCAGAAACACGGGACCCCCTGCGCGAGGCGGGCTGGTTCTCTCCCCTGCTTCTGGGGCATCCACACAATGCTCTGCGGCGACGTGGTCCTCCAGGGACTGGGTCTGTTTCTGCCCCTCCTTATCGACATTCATCCCTATTACTTTTTCCATCTTTGAGTAACCCTCACCACCCTGTTCATAATCTGGTGTTCTGCTTTGTGTCTGGGTGGATGGATGGCTTGGCTCCCTCCCCAGTATCCAGAGGTAACTGACAGGAAGATCCTTACTCAGCCTTGGGCCAGCAGGTCTGAAGCCCTGGAACCCTCAACCCTCATGCCATACTGGCTGTTAAGTACCACCAGGTGACCTGAGGTCACCAGAGCTCAGGGGGGCCAAGGACAGACTGGCAGGAACCACAGTGCCCTGAACTGTGGATATGATCCCCCAGCATGGCTAGAAACAATGGCGCAAGTCACTCTTGTGATGGATGTTACAGACCCATCCCACGTCGTTGGGGATGACAGGTGACCTCTACACACACTGTCCATCTGATTGTTACCCCCCTTCTTTAGGACCTAAAAGGTTCCTCCCAAGTGAGAATTCATTGAGTTTCTGAACTGTAGCCCCATTTTACCCATTGCATCTGATTTTCATATATAGAAAACTGGTCTTTTTTTGTATAATATCCTTTCTTTTCCATGGGGGAGAGTATTACAGGTTGAATCATACCCCCACCAGCCCCACCCCCAGTACCTGTGAATGAGACAGACACACAGGAGGAGGCCATGTGAAGACAGAAGCAAGGATCAGAACAATGCATCTACAAGCTAAGGTACACCAAGGACTGTCAGTCGCCACCAGAAGCTGGGAGAGAGGCTGGCCCAGGTTCCCTGAGAGGCTTCAGGACACTGTGGCCCTGCTGACACCTTGCTTTCGGACTTCTGCCTTCAGAACTGTGAGAGAACAAATTTCTACTGTTGTAAGCCACCAAGTGTGTTGATTTTGTTGTAGCAGCTACAGGAAACTGATACAGGGGTTGTGATATAAACCTGGTGCTGGTGAGAGACACAATACTATCAGTGTGAAATGCTTGCACCCTCAGAAAGGAACGCCTTCCTCATTCCTACAAGGACCTCCACCCACCTGTGAACAGTCAGCTCCAAAGCAAAGACTTTCAAAGGCCAGCCATCATCATCGTCAACAGCAGCAAACAGAGAATGTAATTACTGTGTGTGACTCTGGACCATCACTTACTCTCCTGATCTGTGAAGGATGGAGCCACATTATATGGTCTCCAGTATGTTCTTCATTATCTTTAAAAGCTGCTAAGTAAATGGTCAATTCTGAATTTGGTGTGAGAGTCTGAATTACGTCCTACTTGTCACTGAGTCATGATTCTAGTGAAAACCACACAGAAGAGAGGCAAATCACTTAAAGTTCAGAATGGACGAGGCAACCTGAAGGGATGAGCCTTTAAGAAGAGAGAAGACACGGGGGTCCACGACGTCCAAATGGATCGGATCCATTGGATGGCATGACTCAGTTGTTCTATCTTCTGTTGTGTGTCTCAGGTAGACACAGAATCTAGTTATGAGTTATCCAAAGGAGATTAGAATTGCACTCTGAAAAGTTTCCCATGTTTGGTGAATTTAAAATATCAGATGCAAAATACAGACCAAACTACATAATTGCCCTGACTTTCCAAAGAAATTTATGGGAAAAGATCCTGCTTCCGATCAAAGATCCTGGTGTGTGGAGACTGTCCCCTCCTGGCATTTCTCTCCTGCAGCTCTCCGAGCAATGCTGTTCTCCCCAGCTCCAAAGCACAACCAGTCTTGGCAGTCAAGGGCGACCCAAGGTCAGCAAGGACACGGAATTCTAATGAGAACAGGCTCATTGGTGTGGTCTTCACCCTTCCCTTTGCTCCTCTGAGGTAGAGCAGTAGTGTAATTTACCTGACCGATCCTCTCCATTTTTATCAATATCTGCAATCTATCAATCCATAGTCCACAGCCTTCCAATGTGCTTCGGGAGCAGCCTCCAAAGCTGTCCTCCGGAGAAATCTCTCTAGCTTTTCTGTCAATTATCTGGAGCTAAATGCAGAATTCATATACTACCTGAAATAAAAACAAAGATCATAAATTTTTATAAGTGGTCTCAGTGCAGCCAAATTCCAGTACGGATTTTTCCTTTATACCTGAGCAACGTGACAGAGCACATGTCCCATGGATACGACAGCTAAGAGGAAACGACCTCGATACAAAACCATAAAACTATTGTGGACACACATCACGGCCCAAACTTTCTCCACGCCAAGGTTCAGTGTTTCCAAACGTCGCCAGCTCTTGCCACCAACTCGAGTTTTTAGTTCATGGCCACTGAAGAACATTCACTCAGTATTTTTGTCATCTGCCCCTGTTCACGCACATAAACAGTCCCCTAACAGAAGTTCCTGCCACCACAGGCACCTGTTCCCCCAGTTCTCTGTCCCTGAACACAGAACTCTCTGGGACGTCTAGCAGTTAGAAATCTCAGAAGGGCAGCCTTGACTTTCCATGGAAATGGTCTTCATTTTGAGAACCCTCATGCTTGCATCTGCTCTCCTCTGAAATGCTGGTTCTAAACCTAAAAGAAGACAGCTCAGCTTTGACAGGTCCGTGGTGACACCTCCCAGACTGGAAGCCAACAGACAGATGCCTCTGGATGCCCACACTCAGCCTCCCTGCCTGGCGTCACAGCCAAATGCCCATCGCTGACAGACAAGGGACAACAGGCCAACGGACCAGAGAACCACAACAGGGACTGCCGGGATGCTGCTCCATCCTCAGGAAGTTCCATCCCGGCTCTGCTGGCCAACTCTGGACCCATCGGGGATTCCTGCTGCAGAGACAGACCTGGGTCCTGAGGAAGGAAAACCAAGAGTGGAGAGCAAAGGATATGAATGGCCCTATTAAACAAGGGTCCCCTGAGATCTGTTTTCTTCTGTAAGAAAATGGCTTCCTTGTAAATAATGAGCAAATGGACAAACAGAAAATTTTTTAAAAACTACTAATATGAGAAAAAGTTATGAGCTATGGTATCTTCAAATATCTCAACCATACATCTCAGACAGGCTCCTGTGAAAATGACAGAGAGGCGGTTTGTGAAGCGTTCTTGCTGCGTAACTGTTCCTAAGGGTTGTCCACATCTGGAGGAAGAGCCCACCTCCTCTTCATAGCTCCCTCCCTTGCCTGTCAGTCCCACTAGATTGCTCCTTCTCACTGTACTAAACTGTGGTTTCCAGATAAATTATTACACGGCTGCTGGAGGCAGCAGCAACGTGGCAGGGTGGGTAAACAGTGCACACGGCTTCGCCATCACTCTAAATCTTCATCAGACGCTGTGCTGGCGGCCACACCCCTTCATCTTAAGCATGTCATTCCTAATTTCCCACCACAGAGCCTTCCACACTATTTCATATTGCTCCCAACTGCACAACACGCGGCCACAGGATCCTGGCTGATTAAAACACGGAGGAACTTAGCTAATGAGGAAGGCACACGTAAGTTCTTGTAACCAGGTAGTAACTACTAACTCATACATTGTTCTTTTTCTGTTAAAAAAGACATGAATCTCTTCACCATTCTAAAATAAAATATGACCAAAAATGTGATGTTCAAGCAGAAGTAGTAACTGACAACCACAGCCAGTTATTCTTGCAGTATCACAGAATTTATATCCAGGGAGACAAGAGAAGGTATATATTCTTTTTAAGCTTACAGGGAAAAGATAAAGTTTGAAATGAAAATATATATTTTAAAAAACATAATTGTTTGCTGCTTTTGGGGATTTCCTCCTAAAACCGGTGCTGACAGGCCACGCACAGAGCACTAGCTGTTTCTGTCTCCAGGGATTCTCAGCAGTCATATCGCACAAGCGACGGAGATTCTTCTGGAAGCCTAAGAAGAAGCTTTACTACGGACTCCTAGAGAGGATGCTCTGCTTGCACGAGTTATGACGTCACCCATTACCATAACCACAAGCTGAGAGGGACGAGACGTCTCCCCGTTGGTGACGTGGCCCTAAACCTCCCTTTCTGCCTTGAGCCGGTGCAGGTGTTCAGCACCTACGGGACCCGACCAGTCATGACACGGCCACTTTCCAAACTAGTGATTACAAACCTTGCAGGAGAAGCCGCTTAATTAAAAGTCAAGCAGACGTTTATGATGTGTTCAGGGTGCCAGTTTTGCGATGACCCAAGATCCGTGCTCCAACTACATTCTGTAATTATTTCATATGTTGCAGCCGCAATCTGACCATGCAGAAGCAACGGATGAGCCGTGGGCTTCCAGGATCATGAAGACAGCTCGGTTATGAAGAAACATACCTAAAACACAAATGTGCAGCCTGGACGAGACGTGAGGTGCACTTTAGATTTGAGTCACTCTTTCGATTGCAATTTAACTTGGTAAATTCAGAGCCCTCCCACCCTGCTATCCTCCGCACCCTGGTGACACACTGCGGGGTCAAGGCATTGCCCGGGTCCCCTCGAAATAGCTTGAAGGGTCAGCTGCTCAGATCATCACCGTAAAACACACCCAGGCCGTCGGCCTTTACGAGACGAGGGACACAGCAGCCACGTGACCACACACCTCTGTGGTCAGTTTTTATCGCTCTTGCCTCGACACTGACACTTCAAAATCTGACCCCCTTAGCTGCCTGTGCGTGGTGAGGTGTTCCCAGCTCACACCTGGTGTCTGTAATAAAGTGCAGCAGGAAAAAATAACACAGGATGTGGGGATATTTTCAAGCCCTTGGTAAGTGGGGACGCCCGTAACCAGGACTCCAGGCCTGCCCTGCGGAGGGGGGCAACGCAGCCCGGTTAGGGCGAGCTCGGGGTAACATCACAGCCATAAACACAGAAAAGTGGGGGAGTGACTTTGGAGAAAACGGAACGATGTCATTTCTTTTCACAGATTGCCATCATTCCCACTTGCCCGCTTCCTCGGGATGGTCACATTTTGGGGGGAAAATGCCCCTTCTCCCAAATCCAGAGGCTCCCAGTGTGCTCCACAGAGAGTGAGAACACAAGCAACCAGCAGCCTGCAGTTCCTGAAAGAGCCGACGGAGGAATGGCCTCTCGCTCAGAGGGATGCGTCCAGCCGTGATGGAGGAGGGGCACGTGGGGAGAGGTCTTCTCTAGTCAAACACTGGGTTAAGACACAAACCCTGAGAATCAAGCAAGAGAAGCATCTGCAGTGGGTGTGCGACCCACGTGGGTGCTGGGGGGCAGATTACAAAGAAGGAGGGGCCATGTCAGGAGCCTATCTCAGGTTACTGCAAAATTCCCACATCAACGCTGGAACCACAGTCCCCACCGAAACACGCGTTCAGTCCAAACTACAAAAACACTGCTCACTCTTAGGTGCCCTTGCATGGGGTGAGGGAGGGATGTGTGTGCAGTTAAGGGGGCTCTGCAGGCAGTAGTGACCACCGCAGGGACTTCCCACGGGGATGCCCGGGCCTGTGCACCCAGACCCAGACCCCGTCCACCCTCTCGGATACAGTGGTCAGCACCAAGATGATTCAAGACACAAGGTCATTGCTCCCTCAGGAAAATGGGCACAGGCAGGAACATGTTCACCCAGGCCACAGACACCACTGTGCTTACTGATTCCCCAAATTAAATCAGAGTAATTCCACTCATCTCGAGCCGAAAACCCCAGTCCCAAACCCAGCAGGGGGCCGACGGTGGTTGTGTGGAGCAGTAGCGGAGGCTTGGTGCCAAGCGCACACTCAGGCTCGCTCACCTCCAGGGAGCAAATCGCAGCGATCCGTGAAGGCGGTTTGAATGAAGACTCCCAGTGGTGGAGAACTAAAGCAATCCTGGGGGGGGAGTGAGGCTCAAGGGACCACGCGGCCCCAGCGGCCCCGGACCCTGCTCGTCTGGAGGGTCTGACTGGCCCCAGATCGGGGATGGAGGGAACCAGATGGACAGCACCTGAACGCATCCCAGGCACGTTAGCCCCTGCGGAGCCCTGGGAAGAGGAGGCTGTCATCTGACATATTTCCATTTCTAATTGTCAAAGTGTCCACTCGCAACACTCATGGCAGGAAACTAGTTTAAAAGTTGACCACAGTTTTTTCTCTTTAAGTAACATCTTGTGTCAAATGCAGTGATGCATGTGTTAATTCTTTTCTGACCAAACCAAAGGGAAAAGCTTCACTCTTTCAATAACCTGCCAACAACCAAGAATACTCGTGCTTTTGATCTCTGGAGAAGTCACAGAATTGTCCAATTAGTCACATATAAATCAACAATTTGTGTTCAAAACAATAAAGCTGCTGTTTACTTTTCTCATGTAATAGAGGAAATTATGTTCTTAATCTCGGGCTCCCCAGAGGCTGGTCTCACCCTGCCACGGGGAACCGTGGGCTGCTTCTAAGGGTGGAGGGGGCGTGCCCAGCAGCAAACACCAAAAACCCTGATTATGTTTAAATATTACTCAGGGCAACCAAATTTTTCAGGATATGCTTAAAGCAAAGTCCACTTGTGCATGAAAGGTACCTTTGTTTGGGGTTTTAATAACATTTCTCCCCAAAGAAAGGATGCTCTGAGATAGTTACAAAAGAAATCTAGCCCACGACCCTTCAGTTACAGGATGGTGTTTATGATATGAAATGCACACACCTTCCAACCCAGCCCCTCAGGATTACTGTCCTGGGACAGAGGAGATGCAGACCTCACAGCCTTGCGGCTGCATCTCCTGAAATTCCTTCTCCAGGAACATCATTCAGGGAGAAGAAACCTCCAGAGATGGTGATGCCTTCTGTCCGCCTTACCTAAGACACAGCCTGAGGGCAGGCCTCCTGAGGCCTCTCCGGAAGGCAGGAGTGTTGACTGCTCCACACTGGGAGCCAAGGGCGACTCTGCCGTGGGTCTGGAGGAAGGGACAAGCCCAGCAGCCACAGCGGTTCCCTCACTCTCTCATAAATCATTCACGGCTCATTTTGAAATGATACATGAAGACAGTTGATCAACACGGACTTCCTAATGTGTCGAGACTGAGATGAGAGGAGAGAATGAGAGGAAAAGTCGGAGAAAGGCTAAGTCACACAAGTCCAAAAGCATTGACGGAGGTTTAAAAAAGGCACAGGTTGCTTCTCCACACGAACACATTTAAGGTTTGGGGAGTTTTCTAAAAATCACAATGTGAGCTCAACTAGAAGGACCTATAACCAGAATATACAACTATGTGCCGGAGGGCTTTAGGGAGAAGAAAAAAAAACACAATGTGATATTATTTTAATTCTCTTTGAAATTGACGCATTGTTACAAAATAATAGCAACCAAATTATCTCTCTGCATTGACAGACTACAATGTGTCTTTAACACGGAATGAGAGTGGTTAAGATGCTTGTGCTTACGAAGTCTGTAAAATTCAAGAACCACGTGACTGAGAGGAAAACAATTCCAACTAATGCCAACATGGGTTCTAATGACGGTTCTCAGCAAGAAACTGGAATTCTGAGACCTGTGTTGGGGCAGCCTCAGTATGTCTGGTTAGCGCAATTGACAGGTAACAACGAGAAATGAGACCTGCGGAAGGGCCCAGCAAGGAGCAGGTGCTCCGGTTGTTTGCAGAGCAGTCACCCAAATGTGCCGCGTTTTTTTTTTTTTTCTTTTTTTTGATAGCTCGGTTCTTAATTAACACAAAAATGCAAAGAAGATCCAAAAAACACATTTATATATTACGTAATTTATATTATATGTATTTTATATTACACATTCCATGTAGTTTTCAGCTAAAATCTGAAACAGTCAGTACAAAGAAAGTGAAAGAATGAAGTCAATAAAGTGGAAAATTCAAGCAAAACAAATTTCATTTCCTTGCTTTTCAAATAAATATGGGATGTGTTCCTCAATCATAAAAAGAGTTGTCTCGTACTTCGACTTAACTTTACACATGTAGGCATGGTCTAATTTTTTGAAAATACATTATATAGTATTACTTTTGGAAGCAAGGGTTGGAATCAAGGCATATTGGGGTATAGATCAATTAACAATTCTTCATTTATCTGCCTCATCCAGCATCTTCCCTTGTGTAAAAGACTAATTACTTGCCTTTCAAAAGTTCAAAGACTAAAGAAATTGACCGAAAAGTGAATTAAAAGGGTCTATACTCTGCAGAAAATATTAGTATATGAAACTTGCTTTTCATGAGAACATGCCAAACTGGTCTCATTTTTAAAAAAATATCAGAATCACTAAAAGAAGTGGTTAGACCAACTTTAAAAACATTTGGTAAGTTAGATGCCACAGAAAAGACCCATGGAGTCATTTTATTCCATCATCATTCCATCTTCCCTCTGTCTTAGTCTTCTGTTTCCAGTGTTTCTCATACCTGCCCCACCTGCACCCAGCAAGTATCTGCAGTTGCTGTTTGCTGTGCTCCTACAGCTGTTACTGACACCTGCTCCATCACGTAATTCTAAATTCACCTGGTCCCTCACCCTAGTTCTGGGGGGGGGGGGGGGGGACTTTGTAAGGTTTACTGTTTCCTATACATTGCTCAGTAACTAATGACCTTGGAAACGTATTTCAAATGCTATTGGAGTCAGCTCCTAGGATTTAAAATGCTTTTGTTCCTAATGTTAAATGAAAATGTTGCATGTCAAACAAAGCTCAGAAAAAGTTTAAACAACATGAACTTTATGTTTCAATCAGAAAAATTAATTTGGGGTTCAAATATAGATGAGGAAACACATAGCTTAGTCTGAAAATAATATACAACATGAGGTCAAACTACGGAGTCTTAATTTTTAAAAATCATATTATTTGGTACCACCATAATGGAAAAAAGTATGGAAGTTCCTCAAAAAATTAAAAATAGAAACAGGCACACAGATCAATGGAACAGAATTGAAAGACTAGAAATAAAACCACACATCTACGGACAGCTAATCTTCAACAAACATCCCAAGGACATACAACGGAGAAAAGACAGTCTCTTCAATAAACGGTGTTGGGAAAACTGGACAGTCACATGCAAAAGATTAAAAGTAGACCGTTATCTTATGCCATACACAAAAATAAACTCAAAATGGATCAAAGACTTGAAGGTAAGACCTGAAACCATAAAACTTCTGGAAGAAAATATAGGTAGTACACTCTTTGACATCAAACTAAATAGGATCTTTTCAAACACCATGTCTTCTCAGACAAGAGAAATAAAATAAAAAACAAACAAATGAGACTTCATCAGACTAAAGAGCTTCTGCAACGCAAAGGAAACCAGAGTCAAAATGAAAAGACATCCCACCAACTCGGATAAAATATTTGCAAATCACATATCCAACAAGCAGTTAATCTCCATAATTTATAAAGAACTCACACAACTGAACAAGAACAAAACAAACAACATGATCAAAAAATGGGCAGAGAATATGAACAGACATTTCTCAAAAGAAGATATACAGATGGCCAATAGGCACACGAAAAGATGTTCAACATCACTAATCATCAGGGAAACGCAAATCAAAACTACACTAAGATATCACCTTACACCCATTAAAATTGCTATAATCACTAAGACAAAAAATAAGAGTGTTGGAGAGGTTATGGAGAAAAGGGAACCCTCATATACTGCTGGTGGGAAAGCAAACTGGTGCAGCCACTATGGAAAACAGTATGGAGATTTCTCAAAAAATTAAAAATAGAGATACCCTATGACCCAGTTATCCCACTACTGGGTGTTTATCCAAAGAACTTGAAATCAACAGTCCAAAGAGAGCTATGTACCCCTGTGTTCACTGCAGCACTATTCACAATAACCGAGACATAGCAGCAACCTAAGTGCCCATCGACTAATGCATGGATAAAGAAAATGTGGCATTTATATATAATGGAATACTACTCAGCCATAAAAAAAGATAAAACTGTCCCATTTGCAACAACATGGATGGACCTGGAGGGTATTATGTTAAGCGAAATAAGTCAGACAGAGAAAGACAACACCATGTGATTTCACTCACATGTGGAAGATAAACAAACACACGGACAAAGAGAACTATTTAGTGGTTACCAGGGGGAAGAGGGGTGGGGGGTGGGCACAGGGGGTGAAGGGGTACATATATTTGGTGACTGACAAATAATAATTTACAACCAAAATTCCACAATGTTTTAAACTATTATGAGCTCAATAAAAAAAATTAAAAGTAGAACTACCATAAGATGCAGCAATCCCATTTCTGGGTATATATCTAACGGAAACAAAATCAGTATCTTGAAGATATACCTGCACTCCCTGTTCAGTGCAGCATTATTGACAGTAGTCAAGACATGGAAACAACCTAAGTGTCCATCAGTGGAGGAATGAATAAAGAAAATGTGGTGTGTATATACAATGAAATATTATTCAGCCATCGAAAAGAAAGAAATCCTGCCCTTTGCAACAACATGGATGAATCTGGAGGGTATTATATTAAGTGAAATAAGCCAGGCAGGGAAAGATAAATACTGCATGGAATCACTTATATGTGGAATCAAGAAAAAAAAAGTCAAACTCAATAGAAACAGAGAGTAGAACGGTGGTTGCCAGGGGCTGGGGGGTGGGGGAAATGGGGAGATGTTGGTCAATGAGTACAAACTTCCAGTTATAAGACGAATAAGTTCTGGCATCTAAGGTACAGCATGACAACTACAGTTAACAATACTGTACAGTAGATTTGAAATTTGCCAAGAGAGTGGATGTTGAGCATCTTACCATCAAAAAAAGAAAAGGCAATTATGTGAGATGATGGATGTGCTAATTAACTTGATTGTGAGAATCATTTCACATGCATACATATATCAAATCATCATGTCGTACTCTTTAAATATATATAACGTTGTCAATTATATCTCAGTAAACCTGGGGGGGCAGGGAAGGCCTCTTATAAACCAGCAAATAGATTTTATGTATAAGATTGAGACATAAATAAATGTCTATAAAATGTCCGGAATTAAATTGGCAACTTTCACTGGCAGAAACAAAACAAAACAAAACATAATATAACTCTCTCTGCTGTGGAAATTAAAACAAACCACTACAGAACAGGATTTCTAAATCCCACGATACAAAGGAGAAATGTTAATTTAATAACGGTCTGTCGATACGTATGCACTGCTTGTTAACCAGTCACCAGGTCCTTCCCAACATCAGTTGCACAGTGTACTCCTTCTAAGCACACAGAAGTGCATCTTCCCTTCTGCATTAAATGACACGATGTCAGCCAGTGCTTTACTGACGCGACACAAACCACCACAATGTGTTAACAGCCTCACATATGATAGAGGCGGTCAAATTCATAATATCTAATTTTCTACAATGTCTCTCATTTCCTCTCTAGGTCAACACCCTGCAGAAACAAGGGTCAGTGAAAGGTAAGCAAGAGAGATCCTGGTCTTGGTTCACAAGCAGTGACAGAAGACTCATCCTAAGAAAATCCTGTTTCACGTACTGAGACTGTCTCCTCTTACTTCTTCCTCTGTAGGAAAAAGATTAAATAAAAAACTGAGACTATAAGAACTTACGCTTCTGACACTGTATTTCTATTTCATTGTCATAAATGGGAGTTCCACATGTGAAAATAAAAACTAAAACCCTGTTTTCTTTTATATAACTCAACAAAAAGTGAAATTTTCAAAATCCTTGAGAACACTGAGTAACCTAATTATGGTGTTTAGAGGGGAGTTACCTTTCTACCAAATAAGACTAGGAATGCACCTACTCTTTCTCCCCGAAACGTCTGACTATTTAGGAGTAAAAGGCGATCTGGGGACCCTTCTGTTCATGTAAAAGAGGTGTTTCTGAAATGAGTAGAATAAGTTGTTGTAAATTAAGACAAGTTTTCCCACTGAGCTGCTTTGTAACTTTGAAGGTATTTGTCTTATTTGATTCTTGATCTTAAATTTCAAAGAGCTTATTTGCCCCACCCATCTTCCTGTTGCCACACACACACACACACACACCCCTTTATGTGTCAACTGGACAATGACTTATCATCGTTGTAGCTCAATCACTCTATTACGCATTTTCCTTTTGAAATATAATTACTTCCTTAATAATCTCCTCTAGGAGTGTTACTTTGTGTTCTTAGAACAATGAAGTGCTGAGTTGCACCTCCTTACTGCAACACTGCAATGACTTTCTGAGCACACAGAAGGAAGACCGAGACTCCCACGGCACAGAGAATCTCCTTCCATGAAAGTGTCGCCGTTCTTAGTCTCCCACAATCGTTTTCAGTCAGTTCCTTGAAACTGATTTTTCAAATAGCGCACATTTTCTAAAAGCATTATAGTTTTTAATAACTTCAAAATTCTGTGACACATCATAACAAAAAATAATTCTTAACAATTTATGGCTTGGGCTTAAGTTGTCCATAAGTTCATTTCCAATCATTTCTACCAGAGTGACAGTTTCTACCTCTCCTAGCATTGCTGTTTTTCATTTATAAAAATTTCTGAGTCATCTACAAAACCATTAGGTATTGGTTATTTTTATCCTCAAAAGCCCACATATATTCTGAACCTTGTGAAAAAATTAATGTTTGGTCAAACTTCTTAAGTGATACATAATTGAATCAGCAAAATGTAAATGCTGTTATATAATTCTGGAACTGAAAAACACACTCATAAGGAGCTTGGTCCAAGAGAAGGCTTGGTCTAAATGGAGGATTCAGCTGCCCTGGACTGGAGAATATGGTCCCTGCAGCCGCAGAAGGACACCCCCATCACTGAGCCGGCGGGTCATGGCCAGACCCTCGGTGGAGGCCAAGCTCCAGGCCTGCCCAGCACCATTCGTCTCTCACTCTGCTTGGCCATGCCATCGGGCTCGCCTCCCCTCTCCAGGTGCACCCTGGGTTACTCACCAGCTTGCAGACCTCAGCAGTCACTCCAGTAACCTGGTGCGTCCTGTTTCTCTGCCTCCAACCCACCCTCCTAGGCCCAGGTCCAGTTAGGAATCTCCCCATTTACTGTTCCCAGACACCTCAAACCCAACGCGCCCCACATCACACTCCTTCTTCACTCCTTGGACAATACTGATGTTTTCCAAATAAGTGACCCAAATAAGACACTCGGGGGTCAGCCCTCACCCCTCTAGTGAATCCCTCTCAGAAAAATGAATGCGACACACACACATGAGCAATGGAGATATCTGGGGGCTACATAACTCCAGGTCACAAACCCTTTCCTGCATGAACAGGAAGGCAGGGGCAGTAGACAGGCCTTGGGACAGAAGACAGCGACAAGATATACACAGAGCTGGGATGTGCTGTGTCTTCTCCGTGGTCTGTTCAATTGGTTTTCATAGAATTCTGTCATCTGGGACCAGACCCAGGGTGTGTCTACACAAGTCACATGAACCAGCCAGTTCAACTAGAAAACCATCCAAACTGGTTACTCAAGACCTCTGGTTAAAAACCGTTGGCTGCTTCCATTTCACCTGGCAGTTCGTCTCCACAGCTGACGTCGAGGTAGAGCGGAGTCCCTCCAAATTCTCCATTGATGACAAGTATATTAAAGTTCCAAAAAGAGGGACCTTTAATCAAGTCTCCTGGGAATGTTTCGGAGTATTCTGGCCCCAAAGCATATTATTCTCCTTCTGCTGTTTTTAATGGTGCTTTAAAAGTGTATCTATGTCATAAAGTTTTTCTTCCTAGATAAAGTAATTCCTATGTTTCGAAAACATGGTCGTGATGTATTAGTCCACCTTACTGCTTGTAACCTGCAAGTGTATCTAATAAAAGTACAAACTGAAATTACAACAAACACCCATAATCACGTGACTGTATAGGAATATTTAAAATATCAGTATGTGTTCATCATGATGTTTTAAATACACACATGTATATTCTATTCATAAAAGTAGAAGAAGACAGCGCTTCCCAAAACAGATAAGCAGAGCACATCACATAAAATTGCACGTAGTTTTGTACAAACAGCGTGAACAACGTACAAAGAAAACGTTATGGAGCAGATCCAAGTCTTCTGTCTGCAAAGCAGCTGATCGTCTTTCTCGTAAATTTTACCCTCTCTCTATGAACAGACACAAAATGGTTGACTGATTGACTGGTCGTGATCACCACGTGGCAAAGACACAGTTATAACAGCCAATACCACAACCTTGTGCTGTTGAAGCCCATGTTGACAATCAAAAGGCTGCTATTGGGGCCGGCCCAGTGGCGCAGTGGTTAAGTTCATGCACTCTGCTTTGGCAGTCTGGGGTTCACAGGTTCAGATCCCGGTCATGAACCTACACGCTGCTCATCAAGCCATGCTGTGGTAGCATCCCACATACAAAATAGAGGAAGATTGGCACAGATGGTAGCTCAACGGCAGTCTTCTTCAAACAAAAAGAGGAAGATTGACAACAGATGTTAGGTCAGGGCCAATCTCCTGGACCAAAAAAAAAAAAAGGCTGGTATTTATCCACATTGTCCACGGAAAACCATTCTACATTCATTTCTCTGACAGAAAAACAAAGGTCACCATGAGTGCTGCCATTTTGTTTTACTCTGAATGAAAGGGTTGTCGGGAGCCATTAGAGGAAAAGGAGAACGCAATATCGGTTCCCTCACGTCAGCATCGTGAAAGCTGGTGACTTTCTAAAGATCGAAATGCCATTTTCTGCTAATGCCCGCTTGGAAGTTTTACAACGCAAACATACATGACAGGATTGGATAGCCATTTCCATGTTTACACAAACATGTTTATACTCCCTGCAGCATATTAAGATCTTTGTAAACAGATCAGGGAAAAGAACTTCAAAGTGAGGTGTCGATTATTTCTGGAGAGCTTATAAGCTTTGTGGTGGTCCACGGGCGCCCCCACTACCCACCCACCACACAGTCAGGGGTCCTCTGATGGAGCTGCATCAGCATGTGGCCTGGGAGCTGTATCTGCGTCCACTTGCTCCAAGGTTTCCTGAGACCCTGCTCCCTCCCGCCCTTCACCTGCCTGCCGTTGTTACATAACTGATCTCCGGGCCAGAGCTGTGTGTCTGCTACATTCCAAACCTCCACGTACCTTACTCTGCACTATCCCTTACTTTGAAACTTTCATCTCCTCTGCGTTAGCACAAAGAAATAGAAGGTTCCAATGACCAGGCAAGAGTTCTTCTTTGTTTAAGTGGAGGCACTTTTCTCAAAACGAAATCCCAAGAAGGCTCAGAGACAACAGAAGGAGCTCAGTCTTTGGAGAGGCCTGAGTGTGGCCTGTTTGAACCCAGAGAAGGGGCTGAGCCTCAGCCGCCAGCACAGGCACATCTTCGCCGGTGGCCCGTCTCTCCATCGTGGGGCTTTAGCCGTGTGGCCTGGACAAGTTATGCAAACTGCTGTGGCTTCAGGTCTGTAACGTGGAAATAATAAGAAGCACCTTGTAGGATGCTATGAGGATGAAGGAGGGGATGTAAAGCCCTTAGCACAGAACCTGGGGGAGGAACAGTCAACGACCTGTTTAAGGAGACACGCGCACACATCACCTAGCACACGTGTCCCCGGTGTCTGACGTGGACAGGAAGGAGAGCTCGTGGAACCACATGAGGTCAGACCATGGCAGTGCTCGCATACCCTGGGGTGAGCAAAGGTGTTCCAAAGGTCTCACTTAACAACTGCTTTGTGACAATTCATGAAAAATGCAAGATTATTTTTTTTATTATTAACTGCATCCATTATTGCTAAAAAATCAGTAAAGAAAAGAGGAACCATAGAGTGAAGTAGATACAATCTTGGAACGCTTCCTTAAAGAAAAATGTCAAATTGCATCCAAAAATCAGTCAAGAAAATGAAAGCAGTGATTGTTTCAGGTGAGTCTGATGTTCAAAGAGGGGAAGGTGGGGGGAACAGGGAAGCTGGTGTAGGTGGTACAGAACAGAGGCGGGAGGGTAAGACCCCAGGCCATGTGAAGGAATCCTCTGCAGAAGGAAATGTCCTTTGCCCCAGAAACCACGGCAGCCATGACAGGGAGGATGAGGCAATGCACCGCCCAGGGCTCCTGCTGAGGGTGATGTCGCACTCACAGAGGCCGTCGCTGTGGGAGAGGAGGCAGCAGGAAAACTACTGTGCTATGCAGGGAGTTCTTAAAGTCGGCCCTGTCAGAGTGCACAGTGCAGTACTGGGAACTCTGCCCCACCACAAAGGTGGGCAACGCTCACTAGGGACAGTCTACGATTAAAGGCAAAGATGAGTGCAGGCTCCTTTACTTGGCATATCGTGAATGCCGCTGAATCTACATCAGTGCGTCTGTAAAATGGGTTAATAGCAGAGCAGCTGGAGAAATCGAGGAAATAAGAATAGAGGCGAGAGCTCCTGGTAGGGTGCCTGGCTGTAAGGTTCTCACTGGATGTGTCCTGGGAGCCCAGGGGTTTGGAGGAAGCAGAGTACAGACGACCACCCTTGAATCAGCCCGGGAAACCCGACGGGAGACGGGGAGAAATTCAACCAAAGGGCATGCGGATGTGCCTATCCACCCTACATCACTGCCACTGCACCCGGTCACCCACGGAGCCCCACACACTGTGGGTCCCAGACACACTTCAGCACGTCTATATGGGCTTGAGGTCCCCTGGGGAAGCCTCGACCGTGAGCCTTCTGACCTGGGACACAAAGGCTGGTTGTGAAATGAATTTAAGAATGATATAAAGTGAAATCTAACCAGAGCTAAATTGTATGAGGAGAAGACATCAAGCTGGAGAAAATGAGATGACAGCTGTGCTTTGAATACGTGAGCAGGTATGAGCTCTTTTTCTCAAATTCACCATAATAAATAAACGCCACAGTCGTTCTGTTTCCCAAACACTCTAAGAGCCCTACTGTCCTCACAAATACTGTGGAATGCCTTCATGACAGAGAAGGACACGGCTGGGTGGAAGAAGGTGTGCAGAACGAAGGGACTGACCTCACATAAAGCAGAGGAGGTCTGTGACTTGAGAATCTGTGGTGTAGACACTTTGGTGATGGACATAAGGGAGATTTGCCGTGTTATACGTGACTTATAGTGTCCACGTGCTGCTTTCAAATCTCAGCTTTCCTTTCCACTCTCTGAGCAAGCCCACTGCTCTCAGACCCAAGTGTGGACGGCTCCATCACCTTCTGTCCTTTCTCTCCTCTCTCTCCTTCCACATCCACGCTGGTCTCTCTGCTTCCATCCTACCACAACCTTCTCTGGTTTCAAGATCCCATCCTCTCTCTTCTTGCTTTCCAGGGCCTCAGATTCCTCTTCCCTTCTACTTTCTATGGCAGGGGCTCTGACACATAAATAAATGTTCCCTCTTTGGCCACATCGGTCATTGAGACTTTTATTATTGTTTGCATTTCTCACATGCTTAGACCCCTCTTCCAGCCAATCATTTTATCTCTCAGCCTCTGAGGATGCCTCTCCTTCACTATGCTGTGACAAGGCCTGACACCATGGCCGGCCAAAACAGACCTGCTGGCTGCCCGAGGCTGAGCTGGTGTGGGCGAGCAAGGCTGCCCCTTCCCGTGAGAAGACTGTGAGGAAACACGACAGCGCTTGCAGGGCCTCCTTAAGGACACCATTCGAAAACGTCTGTACTCTTGCCGAGCCTCTCTCACATCCCTTCAGTCCTGTAGGCGAGCCTGGCTTTATGAAATTGGTGTGTCACTGTAAACACCGGCTAATTTACAATATCCTGCAGCACTGGCTACTTTAGAGAAATCTGCAATTAATACTCCAGAAAAGTGAGGAATCCTTTGTAAAGCAAACAATGGCCCCTTCAATTTTCTATTTTATAAATTCTAATTCAATAGGTTTCCTTAAGGCAGAGCACACATGCATAGCATGCAAACATTTCCAGACTTTAGGCAAATCCACTTTCCACCCAGTGATCAAAATTTATGTAAAGGATTCCTTTTTTCCCCCACTTGCTGATTCCAGGAAAATCAGCGTCTTTGGGACACAGAGTATTGCTGTATCCCTTCCACAAAGGGCAGGGAATACATCCTTTCACAGAGGAGCTCTGGATCACTTCCTCCCTGTCTGACTTCAAACAGAAAAGTCTGGATGAGTCAAACATATACAGTTTAAGGCACAGAACACATTATTAAGCAAAACTTCTCCGCAGTGGCCAGCAGTGCAGACAGGAGAAGCAGAAATTGTGTGCTTCTGCAGATCTGACGACTTTAGGGGGCATGTGTAAGCTGTTTAGTCCTGAAAGTCAGTCCTCCTTTGGGAGCACGTCTCACTCAGGTGGAGAGAAGCCTCTGCCCGCCCGCTGCCCACTCCCCCGGCCCAGCACCACCATCAGCCATGGGAGGCCCACGTGTCTGGACAGAGCTGCTGACTGATTTCCCTCATCAAACCATACTGCATGGCTGAAGTACCAGACTGTTCCCTCTGCTATCACAATGCTGGGGTTTTTTTTATTTCTTTTTTTTCCTGGAGAATGTGAACCGTCTCTAATTTGTATGATTTTTGTTCCTGCTCTCCTGTGCCTGACCTGCCAGGACAGCCTGAATGGGTGTGTTCCATTAATAGCCCCGTGGATTAGGTCACAGTGAAGATGTTCATCCTTGAATGAGAGCAAGACCCCCGCACTTTATGGCCTTTGTCCCCATCACGGTGGTTCAAGGACCTTGGGTGAGCGCCTGGCCCACAGACCAGGCCTTCTGCAGAATTTCAGCTCTGCGCTTTTGCAGAGCTTGGAGCCAAAGCAAATGACATTTGTGATAATGAGAAAGCCAAACCCGATGGGGACAGCCACATCAAAGTTGTGCCCGCTTTTCTAAAATCGCTTTGAACGTATTCTGAAGAACGGTGTTGTCTCCAGCTGAGGAAACGCGGAGCAGGGCGCCTCACGCGTGTCAGAGCGTGGGAAACAGTGGCAGGAGGCGGGGGTGGACCCCCAGTTCTCACGCCGACTGGCTTCCCGCCTGCTCCCCCTCCCCCACCGAGCAGGAGAAGACCCCTTGGGGGCCGCTGGGGATGGAGCAACCCCTGGCCTCCCGGCGCGCGCCGTGACGACGGTGGGGCGGCGCGAGGTTATGAAACTCCCCGTGGGGTTTCACACCAGGCCGTCCGCGGGCTGCCATCAGCGAAGTGGTCCCGCGTAAAGGGGTTGGGGCCCGACCCCAGTGAACTAAAATGGGTGAGGGCCCAGGGGATGGGGCGTGAGGGAAGGGAGGAGACACTGCCACTGCCGAGCCTGGGCCGCCCTAAAGGGTTGACCCGAGGAGGGCAGTGGGCGCAGCAGGGAGCCAGCAGGACCGGCCGCGCCCCTGACACCGAAGGCGACTCTCCTCCACCTCCTGAGCCCCGGATCCTGTCGGCACCGCCCACTCGGGGTGCCTGGGAGGCCGACGGGACCCCACGCCCCTCAGGGAACCCCGCCGAGCGCCCAATCTCCTCACGGCTAGTCCCACCCAGAGGGGGAAGAGCGTGGCCGCGTCCTCCAAACACAGTGGAGGGCAGGCGGCAGATGACCCTCTGTGACCCTCCCGCTGCCATACCTCGGGCCACACTCTTTTTCCAGTTCGCCCATTTGGTCTGCGACGTCTGGGGGCTGCAGAAATGAGGATGGGAAGCGATTGGGGCGGGTGTCATAGGAAGGGGTCCCTGAAAGCAATCGCCCGTTGAGACCAGATTCTAAGCCCGGAGGGGCAGAAACCAAGGCCGAAAAAGGTTCGAGGAGACAGAAGTTGGGGTCCTCTTTGCGTTCCCCGTCGCGCCCCTCAGCCCCTCTCCACCCAAAACGAGCGTGAAACTCGGCCTGGACGGGGCCTGGGTGTCCAGCAGCGCCAGCGGGGACAGGGGAGCCCCGGCCCGCACGCGGGGAACCCCCGCAGGCGCCCACGCGCGGACACACGCGCCCGCACACCCGCGGCGCGCCCGCGGGGTGACGCTTGTCGCTGCGCCCAGGCGGCCAGGCGGCGCGGGGGGCGGGGCGGGGCGGGCGGGGGAGGGGGCAGGAAATGCCGTTAATTGGGGAAATGCACACGAATTGCGCCGGCGGCCTTTGATGTGCGCCTCGGGGCGGCGCGGCACCTCCACGCCGCAAGCCCACCCGCGCGCCCCTCTCCGCCCGCGCTCCCGGGTGCGCAGCCGGCCGAGCGCCAAGGACGCGCGACCCTGATTTCGAACGAGCAGGAGGCCGTGGGTCTCAGTCTGTGTCTACCGTCAGGCAGCTCGCGTGGACCCCTTCCTGTGTCTCCCGGATTCCCCGGGTGGGTGGGAGGCCGAGCCCCGCGCAGCATGGCCGCGCCGACCGCGTGTTCCTACGAGGAGCGGCCGCCTGGCCTCGGCCTGATGTATGCACACGTATAATATAGTGTTCGTCCGAATGACATTCCGCTCGCTCTCCCTCCGGCCCTCCTCCTTTTTTTCTTTTCATCATCAGCAAATAAAGATTAGCCAGGAAGATTATAGAAAGCGTTTTCAGGCTGGTGCTGATCTTTATTCCAGAGGCTTTGTGATGATATTGATGATGATGATGGTCAAGTGGACAGTTTGATTTTTGTGTTTGGAGCTAGTTATAAAGAATCAATATTATATCAAGGGGTAACTTTCGTGATAAAGGACTTTAACCACTCCGGCTATTCATCATAAGTCTGTAGCAAGCAGATAGGTCAAAAGAAATTATATTGCAGTAAAGAGCGAGTCTTCTTATCTCTCCCATACCAGGGGAATAGGGACAAGCCGATCGATACAGTAGCTGCTGTATACTTCTTGCAATTATCAATAGCTGATTTCGCCTTTTTGAGGCCTGCATCTAATAATGCAAGCTAATAATAATCGTTTGAGCCTCCCTACAGGCAGGGAGTCAAAGTTTTAGCTAGCCAGCATTATTTATGTCATCACACGTGCTGGGGTGCCCCTCCTGGGTGTACACGCAGCCCAGACGCGCAGCCCAATGGTCACAGAGAAGCACCTTAACATCATCTGCGCCCCCAAGTGCGAAGACGGACGGCTATGTGCCGATGTTCCTCCGCGTGGGACATAAAGAGCCGTGAAATGTTTGCCTGTGATGCCTCTGCGGTAAAGTTGCGAGCCGTCCTGTCATGAGCATGCAAGGAGGCTTCCGAACACACAGACCCAGGCGGGTTTATATGCTGTGCTCTTGGCTCCTATTAAAAATATTTCAACATATTTATCTCAATAGCTTTGAAAGTGAACCGGGTGACAGCAGCAGGAGTTGTGTGGAATGTGGGCAGGGCAGTTAGCTATGTACTGGTTTATTTAAGTAGAGCATTTTAATTTTATGGGGAAAGTTACCTTCAAGTGGGTGAACAAGAAGCTTGGAAGAAGAGTTTTCAAAAAACCGTAAACATAATTTTTGGCTGCATGTTTCCTAGTGCCCCCCCCCCCAATGTAATAGAACAGCAACATCTTTATAATTGGCACTTGACATGCTGTTTGCATTGGGCTGTGGTACACCAAGCACAGATTTCCTGTTGATGGAAACATTTATCATCGTGATTGCCCCAGAGTGGCAGGTGGTGTTATCAATTACCTCTTCTTACCAATAATAATATTAGTATGGTAATATCTTTACTCAAGTGAGAACCAATTAGTAGTCACTTGTCACAGCATTAAAGACACAAAATCATGTTGGATTTAACCATAAGGACCCAAAACAAAAGTTGGGGGTGGGGGAGGAACCAGAGAGAGGGAAGAGAAGGCCAGTGAGAAAAAGAAAGGAACATTGATTTGGGGGAAAAGAAATGAAAGGAGACAAAAAACAAAGCTTTAAATTTGAATACTCTTTTTGCATTAAGTGGCTGGGGAAATAAGTGCATTGTCAATGAAGTAAGAATGCACCTTATGAGAAACTGTCTTTTGTGGATAGAAAGCCAGGTAGCTGCAGTAACGTTGGACATTAAAATGGAACAACTCTCCCACCTCCGCTTGTCAAACCAATCCTGCGGATGGGCTTTCTGTTTTATCTGAATAAATGATACAAATTAAATCAAAAGCTTAATTATATGTTCTGCTAATGTAAAATATACAGTATTAATTTGCAAATAATATTATTAAGCAGACAAAATAATAACGTGTCACCTCAAGATGAAAACAACACTGCAGGAGGAAAGACAATTAACAAATTAGATTTAATTATAGCGAAGAAAACAACTTTTGTTTTTGTAATAGTGTTTAGGTATTGCAATATTTTAATAGACATCGGTCATGTGACGGCAGGCATGTGCGCGCCGTGTGCGTGGGCCGGTGTCCGCATCTCTGACGCACATTTCCGTGGGTGCCTTTAATCTGGGTGCGACTGGAGGATACAGCCTGTCCCTCATCTGGAAAATACTCCGTTGACACGTTGTCACCTCACAATAAATTTATTGTTGGGACTCAAGCTTAAGACGCATATGCTTTCATTAAAACTTGCTGCATTGAATAAAAACGATTTTAAAAAGTTTCAGATCTCAGTGGAGGGAAGCAAGGAAGGGACAACAGGTAAGTCAGGAGGTAACTCGCCTTTTGTTTTCGACCTTCACTTTTTTTTTTATTATTGATCTTGTTTGCCCAAGTCAATTAAAAAAACGGTGAGCCACAAGATTTACTGATCGACACCATTTTACCAGTGGCGGGGAATTTGTGCAGGTTCTCGTTTCTCAGCCTCCCTGACCCTTGCGTCCAAGTCTTTGCTCCATCTTCTCAACGAAATCACACCGCAGCGTGCACGGAGGGCGATGTGGAGCCTGCACCTTCTCCAGGCCCGCTGCACCCCGCGCGCCCCGGGCGGGGACCGCGCCCCACGCCGGGCAGGTCGGCCCGGGCAAGCTCCAGTCCTGCATTCGTGTCCGCTCACTTTGTGAGAGCCACTGTGTCCACCACAGCGCCGAGCCCAGCCTGCCGTATCTTCCCACTTACAAAGCGCACCACGACTCGCGCGACACCTTTGCAGCCTGAAAGCTTGCTCCTTAGAGATACAAGGCCGGGGGTGCAGATTCGCCCTCACTGGAGGGACTTAAAATATCCTCCCCACGACCATACCTCGGAGAAAATGCAAAGCAAGTCGACGAAATTAATCAGTTGCATTTGGAAGTCCCGGAAAGACCTAGGGAAATCGTGCCAGTGAGTTGAACAGAGGGTGGGTGGGGAGCAGGGGGAGGCGGACAATGGCCTTAGCAACAACAACGGTGGGGGTCAGTTGGCGAGCGCAAAGTGGCCCAAAGAGGAGGAGTCGGCGCCACGGGGACCAAGGGGCTGCGGGGGAGCCGGGCTCGGGCTTCCTCTGAAAAGCTTCGGACGCCGCAGGGACCGCCACTTGCTGCTTCTCCCCGAAGTGTCGATTAATAAAAAAAGAAGGAAAAAAGAGAGAATTAACCAGGTCACAAAAGGCAGGGCCCCTTCCGCCAGGGGCCGACCCACCGACAAGCCTTCTGCGTCTCTCTCTTCTAGAAAGAGTCACCGACAACCACCTTTCCGCTGGGCTCCGCAACTTCCACAAACTGATCTCGTTGGTCCTGTAAATTCTGCAAGAAGCTTCCACACGCTACAGCCGCCTCCCCCGCCCACACCCTTCCCTTCCTCCCCCGCCCCGCTTCTCGTCGCCCCTCTTTTCCCAGGAAAGTTCCTGGCCCCGCTCGCCCCAGAGCCCCGGCCGCCAACTTTTCGCCTCTGCGCCGGATGCAAGAGCGTCCCCAAGATGCTCGCAGCATTTGCAAAAGTTCACAGCATAATGGCGATAGGAAGGTATTTCCCCGCATAGCTTAGCTATAAAAGCGCTACCGTGGAGGGCAACTCTAGATTTCGAATCTCTTTATTTGTCATTTTTCTTTTCAAAAACAAAATCGCGTAAATGAATATGCCCACCACCAAAAAGCAAAACAAAAACCAACCTTAAGGGATTTTTGTTTTCTTGGCAAAAGTGGCAGGGGGCTGAGCGGAGACGAGGCGAACCTGTGCGCTTCCTTCCTCTGCGAGATTCTCCCGGAGCCCGAAGCTGTTGCTTCGCTAAACTTACACAATTAGCGGCGGGAGGGAGAACCCGGGCTGGGAAGCGGGAAGATTCTAGAATGGAAAAGCAGCCAGCGGAGAGCCGGGCGAGCGACGCAAGGTCCGGGTCCGTCCCGAGGGTGGGGGGCTACCCAGCGGGCCAGAGCCCCACCCCCAGCCAAGAGAGGAGCTCGCAGCCCTGCGGGTGCCCAGGGCCGGCGGGTCACCGCCCGCTTCCCCCCGGGGCTAGACGCTGGGGGAAGCGCCGGGAGGCCATCTGTGCCAAAGCTTCAAACCAGACAGGGCCACTTGTGAGGACAAAAATAAGAAATTTAGGAAATTAAAAACGACACACTGGGGCGAGGGGCGCGGGCGCGGCAGCGACGCGGCCTGGGGCATGTCACGGCGGGTGCTCAGGGACGAAGGACACGCGCGGGAATGAGTGCGCGGGGGTGGGCGCGGGCGCGGCTGCGGGTGCGCGCGGGCGCGTGACCGCCGGCGAGGGGTGGGTGCGTGTGCGGGGAATGCGCCGCGCCCGCCGAGGGTGCGGAGCCGGTCGAGACGTGCGCGACCTCTCCCCCGCCCCCCACGTCTCTCCCGAAAGTCCTAGAACGCGGTGGGCCGCCCGCGGGACTTTTGGGGACTTGGAACTTTCCGTCGCGCGGCCTCGGGGACCCCGCGCCCCTGCCCAGTCCACAGGCGCCCGACACTGCACCCGTCGGGAGAGGGAACTTGGGGGGACACCGGGGCCTGGCCGTCCCCTCCCTTCCCCCGGATTTAAGAGCCACTGGCGGCGGGAGGCCCGGCGGGCGGGCGAGGGGCCGAGGCAGCCCCGGTGGCGGCAGCGGCGGCGGGCGGGGCGGACGCTCCGGAGTCGGAGGGGCCCGGGGGGGCGGGGAGGGGGGGTGGGGTGGAGGGGAGGGGAGGGGAGGGGGAGGCGAGGGGAGAGGAGGGGAGGAGCCGCGCGGCCCGCGCCGCTTCCGAACCGGAAAGTTGGTCTTGCCGAAGTCCCGCCACCCCGGCGTGCGCACTCCGCTCCGCTCCGGCCGCGAGCCTCCGAGCCGGGCCGGCCGCCGGGGGAGCCGCGGAGGGGACACGAGCCTGCGAGCAGGTCCGGAGCGAGGGGGCACCTGAGCCCGAGCGGGGCCGGCGCGCCGAGCGGCGCCGCGACCCGCCGCCGAGGAGCGAAGGCGGCCGGCGAGTCTCCGCGCCCGGAGCGCAGGAGGCGCGGCGCCCGAGCGGCCCGGCGAGACAAAGGCGCGGGCCGGAGCCCTGCCCGCGGCCGCTCGCTCCGGGAGGGGCGGCCGGGCGGCGGCGGGGGGGCGGGCGCGGGGCGCGGGCGGCGGCGCAGACTCTCTATAAAGCGGCGAGCTCGGCGCGCCGGCGGAGACGGCGCCGCGCGGACGCCGCCAAAGTTTGCTCCTGCGCCCGGGGCAGGGCGGCCGCTCCGGGCCCGCGAGCCGCACCTGGGCGCCGGAGCGCGGAGCCCGCGATGTGAGGCGGCGCCGGGCCGCGCGCGCCCCGGTCCCGCAGGCGCCGGCCCCTCCTCGCCCGCGCGGCCGCTAATTGCGTGCGCGGCCTCATTTGCATAGGCCGCCGGAGTCCGCTGGAGGCCGGCCAATCGGCGCGGCCCTCTGCTAATGGCCATGCATTATTCACCAGCCTAATTGCTCGGCCCCATGCGCGGCCCGCGCAGCCGCCGCCGCCGCCGCCCGCGCCCCGCGCCCCGCGCCCGCCCGGCCGCCCCGCGCCGTCCCCGCCGGCCGCCCCGCTGATGCCGCTGCCCCGCTAGCAGCATGTCTCGGCGCAAGCAGGCCAAGCCCCAGCACCTCAAGTCGGACGAGGAGCTGCCGCCCCCAGACGGGGCTCCCGAGCACGGTGAGGGCCCGCGGACCTCGGGGTGGCCGGGGGTCTCGGGGAGGCCGGGCGGCGGGGCGGCCGCGCGCCGCGGACCGGGGGAAAGTTCTCTGGTTCCCGGAGCCCGTGTCCGCTGCGCGGCGCCCGGCCCCAGGCAGGCCGGCCGCAGGGACCCGTCCTCCGCCGGGGCGCGCGGCGCGGAGAGTTGCGGGCGAAGTAAACTTGGCTCGGCGGCTCGGAGTTGGACCTGCGCGCGGAGGCGCCGCGGCTCGGGGACAGCTCGGAGCCGGCGCGGCCCAGCGGAGGTCGGCGCGCGGGGCTGGGCGGGGGCGGGAGGGGCCGCGCCGCCCCCCGAGCTCCTTGCTCCCGCACGCTGGGGCCGGTCTCGGTGACCGCAGCGTCCCCCGGGCGGGCGCAGCGGCGGGGACGCGTCCAGGACTCACCTACCGCTGGACGCGGGCCGAGGAGGTCGCCGCCCAGGCAGCTTTGTTCGGTGCCGGGCGCCCCGGGCGGTTCGCGCTCCGAGCGGGGCCCCCGGCCTGCCCCCCACCCCGGAGGGCCCGCCGCAGCCCCGTGTGCCCCGAGGGCCGCGAAGCCCGCGAAGTCCGGGCGCGCTGACAAACCGGGGATCCCGTGCCGAAGCGAGTCGGAAGTCACTGTCGCCTGGCCTTCCTAATGGCCGCCTTGGGAATTAACCCTGGGGTAAGCTGGCCGCCGCGTTGGGGGGTGGTCCTTGCACGCGGTAGGACCCCAGCACGTTTCTGGCGGCTGCAAGTCCGCTGGGGCCTTTCCTGTTCTTGGCCGCGCCGCGGGCGCCGTAGGAAGTTCCTCCCGGTCCGGAGCGAAGGTAGGAGCGGCGAAAGTTAGGGCGGCCGGGCCGCCGCCGCGCTGCGGGCCCGGGAAGTGGGGACCGAGGCCGCGCGGCGCCCGGGGTGCGGGGGGGGCGGCGGGGCGCGGGCGACCCTGGGCGGCCCCGCGCTCCTCGGACACCGAGCGGTGGTTTCCTGCAAACCTAGGCCGGCCACCCCCTTCGATTCACCTTTTCGGAGTTGTTAGAGGCAGATGCGCCTACTTTTGCTGCGGGAAGTAGACCGCACGAAGTGAAGGGCGTGTGAGCGTTTATCGCTCGGTGTGTAAAGTTTGACAAAGCAGATGTGCGTCCACGCTGGGGCGGAGAGGGGAAAGTGCTCGCAGCACGGCTGGGAATTAATGAATTAAGTAAAATTCGGAAACTCGGCCGGGTCTTTTTGTCGCCGGGGAGGTAAGGCAGCCTTATCTGTGCAGGCTGGTCACCCGAGATTCGAACAGGAGATATGCTAAAAAGAAACGCTTGCATATGGTGGGTAGATTAAGGACAAAGAATCTTTTTGTCATGGAAATGGATTTTTTTTTTGTTTTGTTTACTTCATCACATAGAATTTCTCACACTTGGTTTGTTTTGTATCGCCTTCAATGACTACATGATCAAATGAATGGATTTATTTCTGCCGAATGAGAAAGACAGTCTTTCCTTCAAAAGAAGTACATTGCATCCCAGTGAGGAATTTTAAAGCTTTATTATTGTGGCTCCTGAATAGCTTAAAATCGGCTTTCACAGCCGCCCCAAAATGCAACAATGTAAATACTTCTCAGCTTTGTAGGGTCGTTATCAAAATGTGCAATGTCTCCTTTTATTAAAGCATATTTTAATTAATAGAGTAAAACCCCTTGTATTTAACAATTAACAAGCTGAGGCCTTGCTATTCATTTTTAATTTCGATTCAGAAATGTGAGCATGGTGAACCCAGGAGTGTTAACATGTTAAGGGATGTAGAGCCTATATTTGAAAACCCAAGATGGAGTAAATTATTTACAAGTTGTCCTTTGAATTCTCCTCGTTGTGACTGAATTTATTTAGAGGTGAAACATATTCAGGTTTTCTGCCCGCTGCAGGATTCAAGTTTTTGTCGAGCCTGTTTTTCACCATCATTCTGGGTTGGAATCGAGATGTTGCCACAGTTCCTGATCGTGTTTTGCAACAGGCCAAAAATAGCCTGTCTGGGGCTCAGCTTTGGTGGAGTAGTGTGTTTCCTCGATTGTTTTAAGGGTAGTTCAGGCAAACTATTTAAAAAATGGCTCTTTCTGATTTAATTATTCTGAAGCTGACTGTTCATGGAGCATAAAAGATACTCTGTTCTCTGTGCACTCAAGGAATGCTCATGTATATATTACTCTGTCGTACTGACCATCATTAGTAAGATAACTAAGTAAAATATTTTTTTAAAGATAAATGGTCATGAAAACTAAATTACTCCAACATGAATCAGATAGTCTCAAAATTTTAGTTTTGTTAAATGCAGTGGAAATAAACAGGCCATGCATGAAGTTATAAGTGAGCTAAGTTAGTTTACAGTGTTTTAGAAATGCAGTAAATAATTCCTTTATCACTTTGAGTGTGACATTAATTAAAGTAGTAGATGCATGCAGTAAAATTGAAGACTATTGATAATGCCATGAAAAACAAATTATATGCAAAATTTTTAGTATAATATGGGGGGGCAAAGATGCACAGTCACAATAATTTACAGTAAAAAGAAAAGAAATATGACTATTTTTTGGCTCTGGTTTTTAGGCAAGCAATGAAAAGATAGCTATCCAAAAATAGCTTCAGTGCTATCCAGACCTTATGGCAGAAATGAAATATGATGACATATTTAGAATGATAAAAAGTATTAATGATTTACGTAAAGTTCTAAAATTATCCTGTCGTAAGACTGTAGGGTGACTTAAGAGTTCCTATTTAGAACTGTCTTTTAAAATTGCAAATTATTTCATTCCTGCTTCTGAAAATTTAGAAATAAGTGGGATGCAGCTTTAGGAGGCAATTAAACGTATGCCACCATTAATGAAATCCTTTGAGCCAGCTGAATATTGTTGTTCTAAGAAAAATTAATTAAAACTTCTAATGACAGAACAACCCTTATACTCCTACTAAGAACTTTAAAAGGTGTAACATTGCTGTCCTTTATCATATAAAATACGGCTTAATAAAGATGTATTTTATAGTCCTTAGAAGGAAAATATGTATTTAAGGAAGAACAAAAGAATATTATAATTTTAAAAAATTTGCCACCCTGTATTTTGTTTGTTAGCACTAATTGCTTCAAAGTGTGTTTTTATTTTCTGCTAACTTACAGTTATATGGCTATCTTAAAAATCCTTTTAAATGTGGTGAGCTTTTGATTTAAGAATTTACCAGTGGTATTCACAGACTGTGTTTAAGTTAAGGGAAAGAAGGCCACCAGCCCTTGGTGAGGAGATCTTTTTTCTTTTATCTGTATATGCATGGTTTGCCTTGGTTGGTCCCCCAGCACACACTACACACATTTACAATTCAGCATTCCAAAAGGAAACAATGCAGAAGCCACTTTCTAACATTCGTAGGCAGACTGTTTTCTCTGAAATGTGAAAGGTGAAAAGTAAGTAACTGAGTGAGGGGAAAAAAGGCAAAGAACTTGCAAACAGTTATTTTAAAAATAACGTTTAAAGAACTTAACCTATTTAAAAATGTCTAAGTCGGTGGTCAACAAAAAGCATGCCAGTTAATTCCCACATCACAGAGAAGGAGCTGATCATGTAACATTTTTATGTACGTTTTAAACTTCTGCAACGTATGCATAATCTGATATTTTTAGATCTGTTCAAGGCCAGAAAAAGAAGGAAGGTATGGACCCACAGCAGGAATTACTTAGCAAGCTGATTATTTTTTGTGTACAAGATGATGGCAAAAGTGGGTCAGATTTCATTTTCAGCTGCGATCTCTAAGAGGCTTTACCATTCATCTCGAGGTGGCTCTAAGAACATTTTCTCCTGGGGGGAATTCAGCAAAGGTGAAACCCAAGTTTCCTTTCTGTGTGCTGACGTCGGTTGGAATTTAGCATTCTTTAATGTAAGTATTGGGATGGGCTTATTGAAGTAAAACAAAAATCTTCTTAACTGCTAATGAGGTTATGCACTACAGTCGATGCTGCAAAATAGTTTCAAGGATAATTTTTAAATAATAGTTATAAGAGGAAGGTTTGTTTTGTTTCGTAACTTTTTATTTTCCCACATGATTTCTTGACTCGTTGCCAGAGTAAGACCAACATATCTTAGTTCCCCGAAGATGAGAGCTAATTCCACTACTGGGGGACGGGTTTGTAATTACAGCGTATGTTAAGTTGTTTCACATTTCATATAAAGTCAGACATAAATAAAATCTATGTAGAAATTGAATGTTTTAATATTACTTTAAATAAACCTTTATATTTTAAAAATGACCTATCCTTAGGTTTTTCTCTTGTAATTTAAACACCTTCATGGTTTAAAATGCAGTTAACTGTGCAATTTGCAAGCAAACCAATACGGCAAGTCATGTTACACAAAGAATAAAATATTAATTGAAATAATAAAATAGTGTAATGGGCTCTATTTCTGTTAGAGATGAGGTTTGATTTGTTTGTTAATTAAAGGGAAGAGCTCTCGAGGCCGCACTGCTGTCCACCACAGGGACCTGACGATGCCAGCATGGCGTCTCAACCGTATCCTCCATGGCCTGTCTTCTCCAGTCACCCCCAGATTAGTTATGCTTACCATCCAGGGTCCCTACCTCCCTGGTCCCCAGGAAGCTTCTGGCCAGCACAGCGTGGAGCTCTGTTGTCTGAGGTCTGTGAGGAGGTGCAGAGTACTGGCAGCTTCTGACCGCTGTCTCTGAAGGTGGGTGGTTAGGAGCGCGTTGACAAGCCTTGCTGACTTAACCTTTGCCTGCTTTGCCCTGCCAGGGGTGGCCACTAGATGTCAAGCTCATAATACAATTAGTGATTCTGTGCTGTTGACCTTGGCAACAGGACTCAACACTGTTCTATTAAGTGTTAACACTGAATCTGAGTGTTAACTGGAGACCCGCGGGTCTGCTCCGTGCTGTACGGCTTATCAGATGCCCATCTAGTTCGGCACAAGTGTTTATAGTTCTTGAAGAAGCGAGCATGGTTTCCTTTTGTGCGGCTGTTACATCTTGAACTGTTTAATTAACCCTGCAGGTGCCGTGGCACTTTGTCTTAATTCGTCTGCATTCCCGGTCGTCTTTTCGAGGGTGACCTCCTCACAGCACTATTTGATAATTCGATTGTATGACTTGAATACATGCAGAGCCACTGGCTTCAACCACCCGGGGCACTGGCTTTTCCAGGATGATTTTTTGCATATGTGTAAAGTTTGTCTGTAGAAATGGAACAGTGCGGTGAAGTGATGACAAATAATGGAAATGATTTAATAACCTAACCCCGAGTGCAAGCATTCTGACGGTTACAGTTGATCAGAGCCTTGTTCCTGGACACAATGCAGTTCATGCTTCTCTAGGGCTGTTTGGACCCAGGTGTTTATACGTCTAAGTGGTTTTGCTTATTTGTTTATTTTTATGCACAGTGGATTTGAAAAATGACTGGTGATGGGGTAGTAAGCGTAGGCATTTTCACATAGTCATGTCATGAAATAGCACATTTAATTTCACTTATCAAGTCTAAGTTTGAACCATATGCCTCGTAACCAAAAGTGACTCTGCACAAACCTTGTTTTCACTCCTCACCGAATTTTGATTGAAATTGTTTGCATCGGCTGACATACTTCAGGTTGTGTGGTTTTTGTTAGGCGTGGATAGTGATATATGTGTATTCATCGTAAGTGTGATTACAGCATAACATCTAAATGAAAGAACTATTGTGCAACCTTGAAGTGTGACAAACATCTTATTATTTGATACAGCGTCGAGGCAGATAGTTAAAACAAGCGTGAGTGTTGTGGCTGCTTTCCATCTGCATATGTCCATAAAGGAAACAGTGTTTCCCTCCCTGGTGCTTCACCACACAGATTAAAAACTGCAAATGTTTTAAACAGAAGACATTTGGTGACTGTGCCACAGGTGGTCGCTACTTAACAAATTTGAGATGTGGGCAACTGAGTTGACGAAAGCAAGTGTGGGGTCAGTGCTGGCGTTCAGCATACCAAGAGTGCCCTCCACCGTTCAGCTCCGTGCTCACAAGCGTGGAGGGCTGGGGAAAAGGACACAATTTTTCTATTGCGTCTGGAATTTCTTCTACATTGTTAAACACAGTAGGGGTCTCTATTTGTCTCCTCCTGTTTCACAGCTTGGGCTCAGTATGTGATAATTCATCTTTCTTTATGGGATTCAAAGCTATCATAAGGAGTTAAAAAGAATTAATTTGCAAGAAAATAAGTGTCTCCTAACAATTTAGGAAAACTTGAAAAATGCTTTCTAGATTTTTAAGGGATGGTAAAAGGCCAAGGAGAAAGTACGTTTTCTTTTCCTAAAGACCCACGTGGCTTTTAAAGTTACTAATTAAAGTGGAGAAGTTAACATCCCTTTTCCCATACTGAACAAGTTTGCTTCTCCTTTTGTTACTTGTGAGGAATTAAAAATATGTAGCAAAAGTGTAGCAGAATAAAGGTGAGCTTTTGAGGTTGATAAAATTATAAAACACTAATTTACTACTTCATCTTTGTGATTGGTGAGCTTATTTACAAGGCACTGTACTCCTGAAAGAGAAAATAAAACAGCCTTGCCAAGAACTGTAGTGTGAAATTTTTAAAGAAAGCATTATGTCTCAAGTATTCTTATCTATATTGCAACAGTGCTTTTCACTGTGGCTTGAAAAAGCTCACGATGCATGTAAACATTCTGCCCGTCTCCTGACATTTCGCTCTTTCGCAGAGCATAATATGCTTTTACAGACAGTGAAAACATGATACACGTATATTATATAACAGACCAGGAATGAACGCTGAGAGAACAGTGAAACAGTTTGGGGGGGCTCCTTTCACACTGAAAGAATTTATCCTAAGAATAGGAACATCTTTGTTAAACATTTTCTGTGTGTTTTATTAGTGAGAAGAAAAAAAACCCCATGTATTTTTAAGACTATCATTGAAGCTGTCCTTTTGTTAGAAGCTTTCTCTAAAAGGCCGTGGGACCCATTTCCCCTCTTGTGTAGCACTGAGAAACATATAGAACTTGCTCAAGAATGTTTGAACAGTGATAGAGTTAGAAACCCTGAAACTCTTAAGTATAAATAGCAAGTGTGGGGATAGCTGTAAAGTAATTATGCATTTCCTCTTACACTGAAATAGCTTTATTTTTCAGCCTCTGTTCTTTACCCTCCTCCTGACTGCATTCAGGAAAACAGATCAGCATTAAGTGCACATGCCCGACTTGAAGGCTTGGGCTGGTACATATTTGACATTGGCAAAGCTGAGTTATTCCAGAACTTCTTCCTCCCGTTGGTGCATGAGCACAGCAGATCCAAATGGGACTTGTACAAAGTAACCTTGACCAAATATTCCTGTTAACTGAGAAGGGAAGGATCTGGGTTAAGTTCTATCACTGGTGAATTGGTTGACATCTTTCTTCCCTTGTAATATAACCCTAATGCACTGCAGATTCCTGCTTCAGCCCTTTGCCTCTTAGTTTGAGGTCTCTTAGTCATTGAACAGTCAGTATGCAAAAAGAAACATTTCTTTGACATTAGTAATAACGTTTACAATGCTTGTATTTCGATTCCTCCCTTAAGAAAGAAAAAATTTCCAGTTGCATTGGAAATAAATTTCTCGAACTTGTACTGTTGTTACATGGTTTTACCTTGAAACAAAAATTTTAAGACGTATCATCTAATGAGTGTACTAACTTCTATTTTTAGAACACAAAGCCCAGTTTAGAGTGCAAATTTAATTAAAAGATAGTTGAATACATTTGGATCTGACGTAATATTGGTTTAAAACAATGGCAGAATTAAAGGGCTTTAGAAGTTATGTGATAAAATTGTAAGCTGCAGTCAGATTTTCCCTATATGGGTTTTCTTGTTATAGAAATCATTTTTTTAAAAAATGCTGCCAGATTGGCACATATGCACTCTTAACACTATCCATGTGATCATTGTAATGAGAAGAGCTATCGAAGCAAGTTATAACAACTTATTTTATTTCCCTCACTCTCTTCGGAACCTTCAGGAATCAGTGCTTTCCCTCTACACCTAAGTACAGTGGCTCCTCCTCCTAAGGAGCTGTGTCCCTATAAAACAGGCGCGCTTTGGTTATTTCCTACCGATCAATTCAACAGAAGTGCTTATTGTTGTTTAATAATGTTCTTCAAATATGCACCCCAAATTTGAATTCCACACAGGAAATTAAGTGTTTTTTTTTTTTAATTTCTGTTCATTGTATGAAATTTGTGCTTCTCTATAGCTTTTATGGAATGCTAATCAATTTCAGATTTTGATAGAGAAACACACTCGTAGCCTGAGCGAGTGAGAACAAGTGATGATATATTTTACACAAACTCCAATTAAAAAATTATAGGTAGTGCTTCCAAATTATTTGCCCAAAATAAGAAATCTGAATTCTATTGAAGAATTTTTTCCTTCACTAATTGTAGTTTTTAAAATGTTTAGTCAAAAGGCAAATTTATTATGAAACTTTGCTTATAAAATCCAACAATTGTCTGTTTTGTTAGGTCTGTTCACATAATGAACTGTTAACAGGTCTAAATGGTCAGAATGCCATTTTTACGCAATTTTCTCTTCAATTTTGCTTTCCTTCCTCAATTTTAGAGGAATACAAGTGGAAGGTTATTTTACTTTACAAGAATATCTTCAGTATGTTTAAGTAATTATCAATTATAATTGCATTAAACAAAACGACTTATTATTTGGTAGAAAGTGCCTGAATATTCTAGGCACAATTTCTACAATTGGGGAACGGTTGTAATTTTGCAAACCTCCCGATGGGAGAAAAAGGAAATTACCTGTGGGAAAGCTTCCCGACTTCCATGAATTTGGAGGTGAACCCTAAAAATACTTAACACATGCAAAACCAGCGGAAACATAAAAATTTGTCTTTAAATAGAGATTTGTTTGGGTTGCTTAAGACCTTTGAGAAAAGTACAGTGTAAAACAAGGTCGTATTTCTCTCTTTCACGTGCCATAGCTTGACAAAGAAAATAGGGGAGGTATTCATTTGTAAAGATAAAATTTATTTACAGTTGAGGTCTTCCAACACTGAACACACTTTAAATGATCCAGAAATCAACGTAATTTTAAGCATTTTCTCAGTGAACTTCCCTAGCATGTATTCCATATAAAATATTCTTTAAATAAGATGTGCACTGTGTAAAATTTGAAATGTATATACCAGTGAATGCTTTTGTATATGATGTAGGTTATATATTTTATCTCCTCTAAGGAGTTAAAGGTAGAATTCTATTTCAAGAAATTAGCAGTATTTAATTTCTTGGTATTTTTCTTTTAAAAGTTATTAAAATAAAAGTCTTTATGAAGATTATGGCAGGCCTTTTATGTCATAGCTTTAAAATACTGGAAAATAATTTTTAAAGATATTCTGTCCCACAGTTAGTTATAACGGTTATAATTGTTATGATGTAGTATAACATCACTTCCAACTTGATTGCTTAATGCAGAACTTTTTCTTAATAGCCACTTAGACTTTTTTGGCTATGTGGGTCTGCAGAAGAACAGTCCACTCCCGTAAAGAAATTTAAAAGTAGAGATTCTTTGGGTTGTGTGGTAATTTTTTAAATACATGACTAGGATTTTAGATAGCCCTTATTTTTTATTAGTCATTAAGAAATTATTTACTTGATGATTTTAGTTTGGTTTTTCTTTCATTTTTTCTTTTTTTTTTTTTTTTGCTCTTTTCCCTAACCTTAGCAGGTTTAAAATTAGGTTTTGCATCCATTGAGCAAAGTTAAGCTGCACGTATTTGTTTTGTTAATGCTCCTATCTGCAGTATAAATCAGCTATGTCTTTGCTTCCAGCTATACTCAACCTCATTACAGATACCTATTACATTCCTTCCTTCGTACAGTAATGGGACTTCTTGCAGTCTGATCTTCAGCACTGAATTTAGTTTAAAAGTCTAGCAGGTCTTTATGGGCTGCAAACTCTAACTTCTTTTCCCCTTTAAATGGTTTAGCCAGTTAAGAAAATGCTAATTGGACACTGCTAATAATTTTTTAAAGGCATGTATAAATTACCTGGAAATAATGGCCTCATGGAGAGCAGCAGACTAGCCTCGAAAAATATTTTTGTTTTCTTTTCCAGTAGAGGGACCAAATGTTTTTACAGGGTATTTTTTAAAAATCAGATTTCTCTACTGAAATCCATGCCAAATTATTATTTTTCCAAAACCCTGAAAGGAAGAATATGGAGACTGCTTAGCAGATATGTCTGTTGATGTTATAACAGTGAATTATTTCCAGGGACACAAGCTTGGGGATGTTTGTTCTCACACTCGACTATGCACGGTAACAAAGGACTGATTTGCAGCTGTCATTTGTCTCTGTTCAAACTGATATGTTGCTGTCCTCCACTGTAAGTTGACGAGAAGCAGTTACGAGTCAGTAATACCCATGCCAGCACATAGAGCTCGAGTGATTATTGCATGTTACCTTTCCCCCCCAACCACTGAAAAAATAGGAGCCGGAAATGTTACCCTATGTTGATTTCTCATTCCTGTATAGCTATTTATTTGATCAGGTGTGAATTAGAATTGTTCATTAAACGTGGTTGTTATTCGGCACAAGAGGGTAAAGGAAGTCAGGAAGTAGCTGCCTACAACAGTAATTAAACATGTGTAACCAATTACAGGGTTTTCCACCATGGCACAAGCATATAATTTGCTAAGTCTTTCTATGAGAATAGATGAAAATAGGTAGAAAAAGTGTGTCTGACTACAACATTCTCATGTTAAACATGTCAACATAAATGAACTTTAAATATGTAATTTCTAGTTTGTTAACAAACTGCTGAACTCTATCGGCAAACCACAATAACATATAATTTTGGTTCATTTCGCCAAGAAATATTGCATCTGACAGAGCCAATTAATTGTATTAAACATGATTAATTTTAGGCCTGGACTATATTGATGATATTCATTTGGCAAATCCTAACATGTAGAACTGCACCCTCTCCGTAAGGAAGGGACAGAGGACTGAAAAGATGCGTGATTTATTTGTTAATTGAATAAGCGTCGGGGAGATTGTTTTTCTGAGCAGAGACGTAAGAAGTGCTTATATTTTCTTTGTTACGTTTGCAAATGAAAGTATTTAGCTGGAACTTCCTACATGAAATAAATGCCCATTGATTTGAGAGGTTCTATAGGATTACATTAAATCTGTAATGTCGCCAAGCTGCGTAAAGATGATAAATCTCCGTGGTTGGAGCCCACGAGAGTCACAGCGGCCGGCTCCCGTCAGGTGCTGACGTGAGTTTGAAAGGTTACAGATTAGTTCAGCAATGTTAAGTGAACTGGCAAAGGCATCTCTAATTTTGCTGGAAATGAGGAAGCCCGATGGCAGGGGGAATCCTAATGAGCCTATCGAAAGCTGGCTTTGTACCCAACAGACAGGGTGGCTGTGGATTGTATGAAAATATTGGAAATCAATGGCTTCTATGGAATTTCATTAAGAAGCAGTATCCACAATTGATAGAACCTCATAATTTGATGGATTGTGCTAAGAAAATGATTAGCTAGCTAGAAGGAGTCGTAGAATACACACGCCGGGACGTCAGAAATGTTGAAGTGGGGTAATTTGTACAAAATAAAAAATATTGATTTTACTTATGTGCAAAATTTTGAAATGGAGGGCGGGTTGTGTGGCGACCCGCTGGCTGATGTAATCTCTTGATTTTCCCAGCCGTCCCGGGGGAAGGCGCCGACGAAGGTGACAGTGGGAACGAGGGCAGAAGTGGAAGCGAAGAAACCAATGTTTGTGAGAAATGCTGTGCGGAATTCTTCAAGTGGACGGACTTCCTCGAGCACAAGAAGAGCTGCCCTAAGAACCCGCTGGTCTTGATCGTGAGTGAAGATGAGCCGGCACCACCCTCTGAAGAGTTTCCAGAACCTTCTCCGGCCAGCTCTCCCAGTGACCAGACAGAGAGCGAGGCTGCTGAGGAGGCAGCCCCCCCAGAGAACAGTGAGGGCGTTGACGTGAGGGCCCCAGAGAAGGAGGAAGAGCCCATGGAAGAAGAACCCTCTGGAGACAAAAGCTTCCACAGCCCAGGTCCCTCACACACGGGCAAGCCGCCGCTACCTCAGATCCCCGAAGCGGCACCCGTGGCCGCGTACAGCATGCCAAACACGAACGTGACGTTAGAGACCCTCCTGAGCACCAAGGTGGCCGTTGCACAGTTCTCCCAGAATGCGAGGGCTGCAGGCAGCGTGGGATCCAGCAGCGGGGTGACCACGGTGGCCATCCCCATGATCCTGGAGCAGCTGATGGCCCTGCAGCAGCAGCAGATCCACCAACTGCAGCTCATCGAGCAGATCCGCAGCCAGGTGGCCATGATGAACCGCCAGCCCCTGAGGCCACCGCTGAACCCTGGGGCAGGTTCGGGGGCTCAGAATGCCCCAGTGCCAGCCTCCAGCCAGCTCCAAGGGCTGGCCACCCATTCAGCCCTGCAGCTCGCTGCCGGGGCCCCCTCTGTCGCCACGGCGCCAGGCCCTGCTGCCCAGCCAGTGGCTTATGAGGGCCCCCAGCACCTGTCGCAGCCGGCATCTGGAACAAGCACCCCACACATGCCCGGCGGGGGCCCCTCCATCCCTGAGTCCAGCGGGCCAGCATCCTCCAGCACAGCCCCGGCCTCCACCGCCCCAGCCTCGGTGGCCAGTGCCTCCAGCAGCTCCTCTCAGCCGCAGAATGCTTCCACGCCCCCTGCCTTGGGGCCTGGACCGCTGCTCAGCTCAGCCCCCAGCCTGCCAAATCCACTTCTACCTCAGACCACCGCCAGCAGCGTCATCTTCCCCAACCCGCTGGTCAGCATCGCAGCCACAGCCAATGCGCTGGACCCCCTGTCGGCCCTCATGAAGCACCGCAAGGGCAAGCCCCCCAACGTGTCGGTGTTCGAGCCCAAGGCCAGTGCTGAGGACCCCTTCTTTAAGCACAAGTGCAGGTTCTGTGCCAAGGTATTTGGGAGCGACAGCGCCCTGCAGATCCACCTGCGCTCCCACACGGGCGAGAGGCCCTTCAAGTGCAACATCTGTGGAAACCGCTTCTCCACAAAGGGCAACCTGAAGGTCCACTTCCAGAGGCACAAGGAGAAGTACCCCCACATCCAGATGAACCCCTACCCCGTCCCAGAGTACCTGGACAACGTGCCCACCTGCTCCGGAATCCCCTACGGGATGTCTCTGCCTCCAGAGAAACCGGTGACCACCTGGCTGGACAGCAAGCCCGTGCTGCCCACCGTGCCCACGTCGGTCGGGCTGCAGCTCCCGCCCACCATCCCTGGCATCAGCAACTACGCCGACTCCCCCAGCCTCACCCCTGCAAGCCGCTCCCCGCAACGGCCCTCCCCTGCGTCAAGCGAATGCACCTCTTTGTCCCCCGGCCTCAACAGCTCGGAGCCGGGCGTCCCAGTGACTGCAGAGTCCCCACAGCCAGTGCTCGGTGGGTCTTCTCTGACCAAAATAGAGCCCATGAGCCTGCCTTGCGCAAATGCCAGGGCAGGGGACGTCCCCGCCAGCGGGCAGGTGTCCACCGCATCCACCTCGGCCACCACTGCCCTCACGGACAGCAGCATCTCCACAGGCCTCTGCAGCCCGGTCCTTCCTGCCACCTCTGACCAGTTCAAGGCAAAGTTTCCCTTCGGAGGGCTGCTTGACTCTATGCAGACGTCAGAGACCTCCAAGCTGCAGCAGCTGGTGGAGAACATCGACAAGAAGATGACCGACCCCAACCAGTGCGTCATCTGCCACCGCGTGCTGAGCTGTCAGAGCGCCCTGAAGATGCACTACAGGACACACACGGGGGAGAGGCCCTTCAAGTGCAAGATCTGCGGGCGCGCCTTCACCACCAAGGGGAACCTGAAGACCCACTTCGGGGTGCACCGCGCCAAGCCACCTCTGCGCGTGCAGCACTCCTGCCCCATCTGCCAGAAGAAGTTCACCAATGCTGTGGTCCTCCAGCAGCACATCCGCATGCACATGGGGGGGCAGATCCCAAACACACCGCTGCCCGAAGGCTTCCAGGATGCCATGGACGCCGAGCTCCCTTACGACGAGAAGGCCGCGGAAGCCCTGAGCGGCTACGACGATGACATGGACGAGAATTCCATGGAGGAGGATGCTGAGCTGAAGGACGCAGCCGGTGACGCATCCAAGCCTCTCCCATCCTTCTCGGGCTCCTGTCCGCCCTCCCCGCCGTCTGTCATTTCCAGCATCGCAGCCCTGGAGAACCAGATGAAAATGATCGACTCTGTCATGAGCTGTCCACAGCTGACCACCTTGAAGTCCATGGAAAACGGGTCTGGGGAGAGTGACCACCTGAGCAATGACTCCTCGTCCGCCGTGGGCGACCTGGAGAGCCGGAGTGCGGGCAGTCCGGCCCTGTCCGAGTCGTCATCCTCCATGCAGGCCCTGTCGCCGGTGAACAGCAACAGCGAGAGCTTGCAGTCCAAGTCCCCGGGCCTCAGCAACCAGGAGGAGCCCCAGGAGATCCCGCTAAAGACCGAAAGGCCGGACAGTCCGCCCCCCGCCCCTGAAAACGGAGGCGCCCTGGACCTGACGGCTGCCCACCCTGGCCGGCCGGCCGTCAAGGAGGAGGCCCCATTTAGCCTGCTGTTCCTGAGCAGAGAACGGGGTAAGTGTGACAGTGCTGTGTGTCGTGTCTGTGCCAAGCCTTTTGCTTGCAGGAGCGCGTTGGAAATCCACCACCGCAGCCACACTAAGGAGCGTCCGTTTGTCTGTGCGGTCTGCAGGCGCGGGTGCTCCACTATGGGTAATTTAAAGCAGCACTTGCTGACCCACAAGTTGAAAGAGCTGCCTTCTCAGTTACTTGACCCCAACTTTGCTCTAGGTCCCAGCCAGAGCACCCCTAGCCTGGTTGCCAGCTCCACGCCCGCCATGATCAAAATGGAAGTGAACGGGCACAGCAAGGCTGTCGCGCTGGGCGAGGGACCGCCGCTACCGGCTGCCGTCCAGGTGCCCGCCGGGCCGCAGACAGTGATGAGCCCCGGGCTCGCCCCCATGCTGGCCCCGCCACCACGCCGGACGCCCAAGCAGCACAACTGCCAGTCCTGCGGGAAGACCTTCTCCTCGGCCAGCGCACTGCAGATCCATGAGCGCACCCACACAGGGGAGAAGCCATTCGGCTGCACCATCTGCGGGAGGGCGTTCACCACCAAGGGCAACCTCAAGGTAAGGGCACGGGTGCTTGCCCGCCGCGCTCGGGACGCTCTCCACCTCCCTAGGTACAGCAGGCGGGGCATCCACTGAGGTCCCAGCTGGGCTGAGATGCTGGGGCACCCACGCAGGACAGCACTGTACATGCCTGTGTGGTGTGGGTGAGTGCGTGCGTGTGTAGTTGTGTGCCCGTGGGCGCGTGAGCTGCAGTGTGCATGTATTTTGTGTGTGGCGGCATGTGCATTGTGTCAGTGTGCACATGCACATGTGTAGTGTGTGCAGTCTGTGCTCATGTGTTCCAATGCACATGCATTCATATGTGTATGTGAGAGGCTCACCTTCCCATGCAGGCCTAGCCTTCCCTCAAGGGGCTTGTGCCGCTTTGGTGGCCGTGGCAGCCTGTTGGGGATGACACACACTTGCTCCAGGGTGGGCAGGCCCAGGGCCAGGGCTGTCTTGAATTTTGCGGAACACTGATAATAAGATAAACTGGGCCATTAAACGCTTGCACGTGATAGGAATAATGCAAATCCTGCCTGGGGGCCAGAGGTTGGTCCTGTGGTTTTGTCCACGTGGCGTTTGTGAGAAGCTTCCCAGCAGAGGGACACAGCACGGCAGTGTGCTCGTGCTTAAGGTTCCAGCCATGCTGCCCGTTTCCCTAAAGGTGGAGTGTGTGAAGGATGCTGGATGACACGTCCAGGCCTGTGTTCACCTCCTGAGCGTGCCACTTTCCATCCCATGTCACGTGCCTGTTTGGGTCTCGGTGACCCTTTCAGGGACTGTGAAAAGATCAGGACCTGTGGCTTCTGCTTGCTCGTAGGATAAGAGGCACCTGAGGTCTCTGCTGACCACAGGTGTCCTGGGGTGTTTCCTCCATGTTTGGGAGAAAGCAACAGAGGAGAGAGGACGGTGAGGCCAAGAGTTCAAGTAGAAGACTATTTAAAGGGCGGGGAGAGGCACAGAGGACAGGGGGCTCGGGGGTGGGGGCGAGGCCCTGTGTCCTCTCGCTGTGGAACATCCTCTGGGTCTCACTAGGGGCAAAAGTTCTTCTATCGGGTTTGTGAACTGAAAGCAACATTCATTACCACATTGGCTGCTTTTGCATCATGTATATGATAAAAGGAAGTGTTGCATATTTAAGTATAAGAGGCTCAGGAGTTCACCTAACAATGTTTTGTTGTCCCCATACTAATGCTTAGGATGGGGAAAGAAAAGACTCTTGAGAAAGTTACACTGAGTTTCTGGATGACACTTGTGACCGTGGAGACAGGAGCACGCCGCCTGCAGGGCTGGGCTTGCTTACTCGCGGGTTGTCTCTCCGTGTCTCACACGCAGGTGCACATGGGCACGCACATGTGGAATAACGCCCCTGCGAGGCGCGGCCGCCGCCTGTCCGTGGAAAACCCCATGGCTCTGCTAGGTGGTGATGCCCTGAAGTTCTCGGAAATGTTCCAGAAGGATTTGGCAGCGCGAGCAATGAATGTTGACCCCAGTTTTTGGAACCAGTATGCTGCAGCGATCACAAACGGTCTTGCCATGAAGAACAATGAGATTTCTGTCATCCAGAATGGAGGCATCCCCCAGCTGCCAGTAAGTCTGGGCGGAAGCGCCCTCCCCTCCCTGGGTTCCCTGACCGCTGGGATGGACAAGGCTCGCACCGGCAGTAGCCCGCCCATTGTGGGTTTGGACAAAGCAAACTCCGACACGGGAGCCAGCCGTCCGTTCACGAGGTTTATTGAGGACAACAAGGAGATTGGCATTAACTAGCCGTGCGCGCAGCTCAGTCCACTGGCCCTGTCCCACGTGCACACTGAGAGGTGTCACCATCAGCCTCGCCCTTCCTGCTGGTTCTCAAAGTTTTACCTGTAGAAAACATGTGAGCTGTGTGGCTGCTGACAGGTGGTCTCTGCATGGTACTTGCTTCCACGGTGAGCTTGACTGTTCTTGAGAACTCTGCAATCTGTTAAACAAATCAAAGAAAGAAGTCCTTGGAAAACCGCCTTGGGAACAAAAAGGGCTCAGACCACATCCACTTCCTTTCTCCTAAAACCTAATAATCCCTGAGAGGGAGAGAGGGGTCCCCCGTGGTATATCTAATGAAACTCATTCGATCGTTTTGTTGGAATTAGTTAGAAACTTGAACTGTTTTTAGAACTCTCATCGTAAAGACGTGGTCCAGTACTCCTAACGCTGTCTTATGGCGGTACTTTTGTCTGTAGTATTTATAATGTTAAGATTATGCGGGTAACAGACAATACAGCCCCAACTTTAAAGGAAGCTTTTGTACTGCAGAATACATCTGGCTATGTGATTTTTTTTTTTTAAAGCAAGATTTGTTTTATTATAAATAAGTGGGTTATTTCAATACAGGCAAAATTGTGAATTCTATTGGGAAAGATGGCATGCTATTGTGTGCAAGTACCTATCAGTAACAAGCCTTTTTTCTTTTTAATTTAAGTGTTTGTAGCTGCTATGTGGACAGTTGCTGTCTAGTGTGGTCTGTAGCCCAGTGATTGGGAACAAGTTACAGACAAACGTCACCGTAAATTATTCACAACATTATAAACAGTTGTGAGTAAATATTTCACGTTATCGAAGCTGTACAATAAAAAGGTAATGTTTGTATAATGTGGTTGCAAACTCTTAATTTATACTATTGCACTTTTAGTATTTTGTATTAGGGAGGTTTGTCTATAATTTGAAAATTTAAAAAGATGTAAAGTATTTTATAAATAGTACTTTGATTTAAGGAAAATGAAAAAAAAGTTATAGTTTCTTGTTTTGTCTTAAGGTCAAACAATATGAGAAATCTATGCTACTTAAACAGAAAAGCCACCAAGACTTGTGAGTTCCTCAATAAACTAGGGCCTGCCATTTCTTAAATTAAAATGACTTATTTAACTTTTCTACAAAGCCCATTTGAAAACTTGACCACCCCTGACGAAACTTGGATGCATTAACCTTAGGACTGTGACGCCATACAAGCCAGGAACTAACTAAGAGTCGTTGTGTAGGTGTAATTTTACTGTGATCTCTGCTGTCTCTTTCTCCCGCACCCACAAACAGGATTCTGACTGCCTGTCAATAAACAATAAACTGGAGAGAAATGTCGGGTGTCTGGCAGTATAATCAGTCATACGTGGGAAATTTTCTGAGTTCCTGATTTATTTATTATCTTCTCAGATGAAAACAAAGCACAATGTCATCTGATTATTCAAAATTCAGTCTTAAGCTGGTGAGTTTGTTTAAATTGCTTCGAGTAAGGAAAGGGACCCGTGGCCAGGGTGCCGGGGCGGGGCCGAGTTGCAGCCTGCACAGGCACAGTCGTGTGCTCTACCTCATTTTGTGCGTCGCCAGCGTGCTGGAGTCTGTGAACTTCCTCCCACGACACTGCTGCGGAGATGTCGTGGGGAGTAGGGTGACTGTGCGAGAGGAGTGTGTGCCCCGGAAGAAGGAGTCAGACAGTGAAGTCATCTCAGTGGAAACGGAGAAATAGGACAATCTTTCCAACACAACAGCAACAACAAAGTCACATCGAGGCAGTGAGCAAAAAGCGTTTTGAAGACTCATGAATAAGCAGACTTAGCTGTTTATTTCTACCAGAAATGAACCTTGAAGTCTACAGCGCTGTTTCCCACGGTGACGAGAGGGAAGCTTCCTGTGTTGTACCTCTCCTCTCGTGGGACAGGTGAGGGGTGTCACCATATGGGGAAAAGAAAACTGAGGTGGCCTACTGTTGCTGTTTCAGCAGTTGAATGTTTTTATTATTTATCTGTGTCCTTTTTGGTGTGAAATCTTTTTTTTTTTTTGGTTAGTATTTGGTACCCTGTAGTGTCCTCTCTTCTCCCAAAAGGATGTGTATATAATTTACGAAAAGAGAAATGTAAAGTGTTGTAAATAAGATGGCTCGTGAAGGGACAGTGAGACTGGCCCCGTCTGTTCAGGGCTGGGCCTCCCCCCGCATGGTGAAGAGAGACGCTATTTTTCTATTGCAATACCATGTGGGGCCAGGGGCCTCCCTGAAGCAGCTGGGAATCGTTACCTAGATCCAATATTTTTTATGATAAAATCTGTGGCTCGACACATCTGCTGATCGAAATGGATGTCTTAGTCTAGGTTACTATTTTTGTCATATGGAATTGAATAAAATGCAGGATGTAATATTATTTCTGAATTGTGTTCCTTGATTATTCTAATTGCGAAAGTGAAATTTGCGATTATGATCATTTATGGTGGACATACATCTGTAGTGTTTCTCCGAGGAAAGTCACCGAGGTTGACAGCTTAGATTTAGCAATATCTAAGTGTATCTCAATTGGTCTTGAAGTTTTTATTTTTCACTTTTTTATAAAATTAAAATGCAGCCTCCTAATCCTGGGGTTTTTTTTACATCTATGATGGAAGAAGATGTAGTAGAAAATACTTAATTGTTAGAGACTGTTGGCGACGTCCAAAAATGACAATATTCTGAATTACCCTCCTATCGTCGGCATTAAGTGACAATGGCTGCTCTTCAGGTTACTTGAAAAATAAATAGCTGTGCATCAAATCACATTATAGGAAGGACAGAGAAAGGAGGGTGCTACAGTGACCACGGACAGCTTTGTGTGTCCACCGACATCAGCACCTTATGTCTGCTCGTTCCAGCGGGAGGGTGCCCTTTACTTTACAAAAATCTTTACCTCACTAATAACATTCAATAAGACTTAACTGATTTAATAGCTCCTGGATTTCAACATATACGACCCATTTCTTCTTTTTTCAGAATAACCACTGATACCTAGAAGACACAGTAATTTTTACCTGGAAAGTGCTGGGTGATTGTAAAGGATTGATAGATGCGCTGACCACTGAACTAACTGCCCAGGCCAGCCTTCTGGCACGTACACAAGCCTTAGGGATTCAGACTTGTGGATTTCAGTGCTAGAATAGAAATTATGAGATATAAACCAGGTAAATCAGATAGTAAATTCAATTTTTTTATAAAAATGGTAAGGAAATAGCAAAGATTCCTACAATGATTTAAAATAATATAAATTAAAATGCAGGAAAGAGGGATTTACTTATATTTCAAAAATATTTCCAGTGTAAATCCAGAGGTGTTTCAGCCTAACAAGCCTGGATGTTTACTTCTTTCTGACATCAACTCTAGTTGCTCAGACCGTACATCAAAGGATCATAAATGCCAACAGCCCTAAAAATTATTTATTTCTATATATTTCTATTCTAAGTTCATTACAGGAACCATTGACATTTAAAACTAATTTAAAAGTATTGCAAAAGGGCTAAAAAGCGATTGTTTTTAAACTCCTTGCTGTTAGTTTTATTCCCGGAGAAGCTTCAGGGCAACATGGGCTCCACCTGCTCTCCCTCTGCTTGGCCAGCACTGCCGGCTCCTCCCCGAGCCTCACGCAGCTCAGTGGACAGCAGGGCCCTGCATTACTGGGCTGCGTGCACGTCTCCAGCCCAGCCAACTTTGCATCACTGTATTTATTTTGGCTGTCTAATGCCATGCAAGTGCAGACCCCTCATTTCTTTTCTCTGGTGGCTCCTTGCAGCAGAGATAATATCACATACGTGGAATTCTGTGTCCCGCCTGTCACCTTGCGTGGTAGCCAACCTGTGCGCCTCGATTTTCCATCTTGTGTTAATGACTGGTACCTAGGTAGGGAGCCGGCCCTGATTTACTCCTTTGAAAACTTCCTCATGACCCACCGCCACGCTGGAGAGCAGAGCTATGAAACATCTGTGTTAGCAGGTCCGCATGCTCACTTTCAGCTATGTTAACATCTGGTCTACAAAACTAGGAAGAAAATTCAGTCCCTCCTTTAGTTTTTCACTTGAGTGGGAAATATGGAGCATGGTTTCAGCATTCCTTATGAAGGAAACCTTCAGTGAATCACCACAAGGCCCTCTCCTGCCCTTCTCCCGTCTGCAGTTTTGTAGCAAGTACACAGGCTCAGGGTGTGTCAGTGTCGCCCCGCACCAGCCAGGCTGTCACACTCTGTGGTGGGCCCGGCCCGGCTCCTCATTCCGGCTCTGCCGTGTGGGAGCTGCAGCCAGCTCATCTCCTTCCCTCCACTTCCTGATCTGTGGGAAGGGGGTGGAATTGGTGATATTAAAATTCTTCTAAAATTCAGTGACTTTTTTTGAAAGAACTACAGCTAATGTACACTTTCCTTTTTCCCCCCAGAATTCACTAGACAGACTAATTGACAGTATTTACATAGAAAATACAAATGATTACATATGAATATAAATAGAATAAATTTATTACAAATGACTTTGCTAAAGAAAATATGTGGAATCATTTTTGGATCATGAAAAATGTGTTGGTATCTTTGATTTTTTTTTTAAATCATTGAATTTATTGAAGCTTTCTAAAATGCAGGTATATTCAAGGTAAAATAAAATGAACCTCTGTGAACATTATGCTTACTGCATTTTCTGTCAGAAGAGAGTCTTTTAAAAGTGTTTTTTGTCGTGTTTTGCACACACAGGTGCACATACAGCTCCTCGTTAAGATGATAGGTACAGATCCGTACACATTCAGAAGAGTATGCGGTTCACAGAAGTGGTGTTTCTTCGTGTTCTTTCCTGAACTGTTAATGTCGGCTGTCCTGTCCTGATTTGTAACCCTATCTGCATTTTGTTCTAACTCCTTTGGGAGAAGGGCAGCTTCTCAGGACAGCCGTGCATCCCGTCTGTCCACTGTGACTGAGTCAGTATTTCATTGAAACTGTAATGACCAGTGGACAACAATCAGAAAGTCGGTGAGACAGGAAAGAGAAGAAAGCTGTGTCCCTGCTGTCAGCGTGGTCATGTTCAGTGTGTCGACAGTTCTTGCTGTCACTACGTGGAAGGTGACCCGTAGGTCACACCGTGAGGTGACCGTGTGAGGACCTGTCCACATCAGCAGGAGCCACTCACTGAATGTGATTCACACACAGGAATACGTGTCTGGGGACAGTAATTCCAAATGTGAATATTTGTGAACATGGGAATTTTGTAACACCCCCCCCCCCAGACACTTCCTAAGTTGGTGTGATACACATGTGAACTTACAGAATGATCTGTGAACTGGAATCTTTACAGAGAAGTATGTTATTTCCTTCACTCTCCACTCTGATAGTTCAGATACTACTAATTCCATTTATTTATTTTCTTCCTAGCCTAACTTAAAGGACATGTGAATTTTAATAACTTTTTACAAATAGGGATATAAACATCTAAATGACAAGTCATCACATTCGTTTTGTAACTGGAAGATCTTCTGATTTTATGGGTGGTACAAAATACTTCTATTTTCTTTTATTTTTCCTATTTGCTGTATTGAGAACAATTTAAAACAGCTCTTATTATAACCTAAAATTACCCAGGAGAAATATGTCACATTCTCCCACAAACATCACTGCTGAAGGAAAACAAGTAGGCTTAGAAAAAAATATTTTCCACACTTGGGGTGGCAAAAGTTTTAGGGTTACATAGTGAGAGAAGTGTATAGCAAGTTCCCCACACATTCAGTGAGTTTAAAGATAAATTAGACAGTGAATTGTAGATCCGTTTCTTTCACAAATAAGCCAGAGGTGTTTGTTTTTCCCAGGAAATCGTCGGGTCCAGTCACTGTTCCTCAAGGTAACGATGGTGTTGTGCAGATCAGGAAGCCCTAACATTCCTTTTGTTTTCTCTTCTTCCCGGCTTTTCATCCTTTCTTCAGTAGTTTATGTTGCTTTGCTTTATTTGTGGCTTTTAGTAAAGAGCATTGAGTGCCGCTGTGAAACGCATCGGCCAGGACAGGTGGGCTGCACCCCTGGGGCTTTGGGTCACTGGGAAAAGAGCTCTGCCACCCAGGCATTGCCTCTTTGCGACTTTAAACAAATGTACTGATAATTCAAAAGAGGTAGGTGCTGTCCAGGCATTCTCTCTTAAAGGTGACGAATTCAGTTATCTGACCTCAGTCTGTAGACACATTTGCTGAATGAGTTGAACCAGCCATAATATCACCCAAGAAATGACTCGATCTTTATTTGCTAACACTGAGAAAGGAGTGCCAGCCTATAAAGGAGCCAATCTGGAAATTCTCATCAGCAGTGAAGTAAAGACAAACGGACGTAGGAATATAGCCTCGCCCGCATCTCAGGAGTTTTTGCAGCTGCATTGACCTCGTAGATTGTCAATTAGAAGCTATAGGCAATTTGGGGAAATGAACTTTGTCGATAAATATTTGCAAATGGTTAATTTTTCCTGAGGAAAACTCCAAACATATTTTTCATAATCTTGGTAGTTTGTGTAGAGCTTGAGAAAAGGCTGCTGTGTTGCTGCAGTTAATGACTGCAGCTCACTCCTTCTTGATTCGTTCCCTGCCTGCTCAAGACCCTTCCTTTATATTTCTTCTTGTTTGCATTGCCATCTTTTACCCAGAATTTATCTCCTGGCTTGGTGTTTCTGTTTTTTGAGTTTCTGTTAAACCTTGGTCCTACCATTCTTGTCAGCTGCTTTGCTGAATAGTAGGAGAGCAAGTTTTAAATTAAAATCATAATTTGATTATTTTCCAAGATGGTCCCTGAGGCTCACCTCAGAACCCAATAAGCTTTTTCCTCCAGTGGCCTGAATTAGATACTTAGTCTTAGAAACAGACTCAGTGGTCTTTGAAGAAATGAAATCGTTCATGGCTGGGCTTGGTATTTAACTGAAGACAAATTCGAGGTTTTCTCACAAGCCCTGAAAAGAGAAACTCAGCGATCAGTTAGTGTCTCGACACCCTCCCATGACTGCTGGCTTCACTGTGGCTCGAACAAAGCGTCCTCAGTGGTGTTCAGGCCAGCGTGCTGATGGGGCACAAGCAGGTGTGCAAGTGTGTATGTTGCCTTACCTAGGCTTGGCGGAGCCCGCCGAGAAAATGCGACTATGTACCTGGATGGGGGGGGGGGGGTGTGGGAGACAGGGAGACGGGACAGTCCGTGGCAGAGCCAGAGTGTCTGCTGCCTGCCTTCAAGATCGTGCCCCTTGCTCCAGCATTGATTGCATCTTGAAGACCGGCAGTGAGGGATGGCCCAGTGAGCTCACTTTCCCTGTCCTGTGTGGTTGATGCAATCTAACTTCATTGGCTTTGGAAGCATTAAGAGAAGAATTGTAGGCTATGTAAAAATTATAAGTGCATTAAAATAGTCTTTGTAATCACAGAAAGTATCACCAGACCCCAAGTCTAGCCTTCAGGAAGGAAATGCAAAAAGAATTTAAGTACAGGATCTTGCAGAAAAATGACATTGCCTGCCTTTTGATAAAGCTCACTTTAAAAAATATTCTTAAACCCAAATCTTTATCTTGCAAGTCTATGATGAGAACTAATTTAAACTGGTTTGATCTTTACTTCAATATTTAGAAGAAATTTCTATTTTATTGATAGACTATATGTACCTGAAAGAGCGACCCTTTAAGAACCAACCTTCTAAGGAGGTGCATGCACCTAATTCAGCTCAGCAAGTGTCCAGAATAACAAGCTTCATGAGCAGAAAATAATGCTGAGCTTAATTATTTTATTAATGCACACTCCCTGAGGTAAGGAAATGCTGGTTTTTCTAAACTTCATAGGCACAGATAAAACAGTTGGTGTATGGTTGCAGGCTAGCTTGATTGTTATGTTAGAAAATATTCAGTATTTCATGTGCATTTAAAAATTGCATTCAATATTATTTGTATTTTCCCTGCTTTTGTAGTTAAAGAGGTTGGAGCTCTTCCTTTGATGTGTTGGAATCGCATTGGCAGAACGTTTGACGTTTAGAGGTAATTGTGGAAGGTTTGATTCACCCATGGGAGTATCGCCAGGCTTGCTGTTTCGGGATGCAGGGCGCCCACACCAGGGTGCACGAATCGTCCACGTCCTGCCTAGGGGACTCTCCTCCCCGCTGGCTGCTTGTCTGCGAGTTCTTGATGGTGACTTTTCAGTCCTGCACCTACTGTAACCTTGATTTTTAAGATAGTTTCCTTTAGAAACCAATCTTAAAACATTCCAACCTTTCTAAACATACAAAATATTTTCCAAAATTAAAAATAAAAGGTGGTATGAGACAAGTCCTCTGGCAAGGATTCCACCACAGGTATCTGAGCTGCGGATGAGGAGGCCTGTGCCCTCCCGGCTTGGTGGGGGCTCGCTCTGTGGCCTCCGCCGGGTCTGGCTGCGGAGGCTGAGTCCTGGTTCCGTGGAACCTCGCAGGTGGAGATCAGCTTTTAAGTTCCTTCTCGCATAAGTACCCACCAAGCTGCCGGCGGTGTTTCTTTAAAATGCTGCATCTGTGTGTAGATGTTTGCACACGTGGACAGGGACATGCTTGTGTCACTGGAGGTGGGTAGAGCTGGGGGCAGGCCTGTGAGCCCCCAGTTCCAGCCCCCAGGCTACAGGGTCAGAGAGACTGAGTCTGCGAGACTCAACTGGGGTGGCATTTGGGGTGCCAGAGCTCCCATCCTGGGCACGGCCAGTGGAGGCAGTGCAGGTGTGGACGGGGCTAGAGTTCAGGAATCAGGACAGGAGAGGGTCATGGGGAGGCGGCCCTCACAGCAGGCGAAGCCACAGCCCCACCAGCTGCCTGGAGGTGACGCCTGGCCCGGGGGAGATTGCCCCCATGGGCCGCCTGCAGCTGCAGTGCGGGGGGCACTACCTCTCACCCCCAGGCCACCGACCGTCAGTCTCCAGCTGACATCCTGCCCAGCAGGTGGAGAGCTGGCACCAACCCCTCCAGCGGTGCTGCCAAATGATGTTAGGCGGGTAGAAAGAAAGCTGAACTCATGCCCACTGACCAGCTTGGAGAAACAATGGGGTCCATGCAGTCCCTTGAAAGGAGGTGCAGGTGGTAAGTGGGGTTTGGGAAGGGCAGCCTGTGCTCAAGGTGGCTGCGTGTTCTGCCAGGTCTTGCTCTGGGCTTGTAGGACTCTGCGGCCAGCGGAGAGCTGCTGCCTGGGGAGGAGGTCCTGGGAGGAGGAGCTGTCCTGGGGAGCCCAGGGCAGCGCACTCCCTGAAGGCCTCTGTCACCCACAGACACATCCTGAGGCTGGCACATTGGCTCATCTCTTGAAAGCAGCATACCATCTCTTAGCCCCAGAGCCTCTGACACAGCTACCACCAGGGGAGGAGTGCTGGGGGAGTGTTGGCTCGGTGGGGTTTCTGCTGGTCAGGGGGTCCCGGCTGGCATCGCTGAGTGCAGACTGAGATCTTAGAATGAGACACGGACCTCAGAGTGGGGCCAGAGTGGAGCGGTTGGGCCAGCTCCCAGGGGTCACCTCTGTGACCTCTGCAGGGGTCGGCCAGGCTCCTCCCCTTCCACCCACAACTGCCGGCACACGGAAATGAGGCCGATGCCCCACAGCCTGCAGTCTGCTTGCCCTGTCTGCGTCCCCAGGGCAGTGGGCTTACTTGGGATGACATTGGATGAGGTGAGAATCAACACTTGGGTTCCATGCTTTGTGCGGTTGTGTCATACTTTCCTCTGAAATTGTGTGTCTCTTAGTTTCCTGCTCTGTGCTCCAGGACAGTGGTGGCGCCGATGGGTGGGCTGGGCTGTCTGAGAACTTGCTTTTTTCCAGGGGGCAGAAAACCTGTAACAGCTTTGGGGAGGAGAGCTGAATCTGGGGTGTCAGCTCATGAATGGACCAGGCTAGTTCTCTGTGATCACTGAACAGAATTAACCTTAAAAAATAAGGGCAAATTATAGTACACCCCCCACAGTGTAGAGGGAGGGGTTTGAACAAGAAAGGCTTGTACCGGGGGCATTTGAGGATGATGAAGATGAGCAAAAACATTTGTTAAATCCCCCTATAACATTCCTGAAGCGAATGATACATTGATAGGTAGAGAGAGAGATGATGGATATTAGATGGATGTATGGACAGACTGGTAGAAGATGGACAGATGATGATGGGTGGATGATAGATAATAGATGGGTAAATGGATAGATGATGGATGAGAGATGGATAGATGGTAGGTGGATAGATAGATAACATGATGGATAGATGATAGTGGGTAAATGGATAGATGATGGATGAGAGATGGATAGATGGTAGGTGGATAGATAGATACATGATGGATAGATGATAGATGGATTGATAGATGAGAGATGGCTAGATGATGATGGATGGATGATATGACAGATATTCCCTGTATTATTGGTAGGAGTGGAAGACGAGTGAAATTCAGTACCTGTTCTCAGGAAGTGGCATTCAGCCAGGAGACATCCTGTGCTGAGCCCACTTTGATGCCCCGTGTTGTTTCACCCTCTGCAGCATGCACCTCCCTCCCTCTTTTCAGTGGGTATTTTGTAGAGTCTTGCAGTGGTTCTGGAGCTGTGGTGTGCATCGGGATCTCCTGGGGGCGGGTTAAACCACAGACTCCCGGGCCTGCCCCCGAGGCTCTGATTCAGCAGGTCTGGGGTGGGGCTTGAGAGCCTGTATTTCTCAGGGGTTCCCAGGTGAGGCGGATCCTGCTGGCCCAGGGACCCCACTTTGCAAACCACAGATGTAGTCACCCCAGGGGGGCTCTCCGGAACTCAGCCAGGCTCTGTCCACACCAGGTGGATCAGAATGGCTGAGGGTGAAGCCCAGGTGGTGGTTGGTCAACAGGATTTAAAACGGCACCAGGCTTTGCCAAAGTGTAATGTCCAGACCACCCGGGGAATCTCGTTAAAATGCAGATTCTGGCTTGATGGGTCTGGAGTGGGGCCTGGGAGTCTGCATTTCTACCACGATCCCAGGGGATGCAGATGCCTCTGGTCTTGGCACCACACTAAGCAAAGGGATAGAAAAGGAAGCTTTAAATGCTCCTTAAGGACAAGTCAGCACTACCCAAGGCACCAGGCCCTTACGCTCTACTTTTTCCCAAGGCCCTTCTTCATTAATTAAGTTTGCATTTGGCTGCAAATAACAGAAACCCCATCTAACAGCTTCAATAAAGGTTTATTTTTCTCATAGAACCCAAAGTTCAGAGTTAGGTAGTTGCTGGGGATGGTTCGGTTGCCCACTGAGGCCACCAGAGGCATTAATGTCCTCATGCTGCTCCTTTATGACCACAAGGTGGCTGCTGCAGTCCCAGGCACTGCATTCATGCTCCACTCACAAAGAAGAAAGAAGAGCAAAGGGCACCAGGCCTAAAGTCAGTATTCCCATCTCTTTATCAGACGAGTGAAAGGTTTTTCAGAAACCCCACCCGGCAGACTTCTGCTTCGGTTTCTTGGACCAGCACTGTGGTCAAGAGGCCACCCCCAGCTGGAAGTGGCTTAGAATAAGTGTGTATGAGAGACACACTTGTGCCACTCAGTTTGTGGCACAGCCCTCCAGTCTGTTGCCCCTGAGCAGGTGTGCTGTGCCAGCTCTCACTAACGCCTGGTGGGGGAATCTTCTAGGCTATCTCCATTCTGCCTGAGGCCTGCTCTCTGCTCACCCTGGGAGCCTAGCAGGTCAGTGGGTCTCGTGCAGACCTTGACAAGCATGGGCTTCATGAACAGAAGGCCTCGGTCTGAGCTCCATCACTTACACCGTGGCTTTGTGAGGGTAGGCCGCTACTCACATTCTCGGAATCGTAAACTCGGGGTTTGTACGGGGGCTTTAGGGCCCTGCCTTGCTGGGCTTCCGTCAGCATCACCGGAGCCAGTGTCTAACCTGCCCAGCTTGCGGCCGTTCCTGGGAAGCTCCTGCTGTCCAGCACGCCGCCCGCAGCTCTGCCCGGGGAGCTCGCTCACGTCTTCCAGACCCGTCCCTCCTGAAATGGGTCAGCCGGTCATGAGCAGAGCAAGGACAGGATCCCACCTGCCGGCCGGCGGCCTGGCCAAAGTGCTGGGAGAGCCAGGCAGGGCTGCTGCAACCATCCAGGCATAACTGAGATCTGTTTACTAGAAGCTTCTACCCTGACCAGTGGAGGGTGAGTGTGGCAGGTGTGGGGACAGTGCCCCACAGACAGGGACCCGTGCTTCTGGAAAGGGGGTGAGGCTCAGCCTCGTGACAGCGGCAGGGCGCTGGGATCTCCTGGGAGGGGCGGGTTTGATAGCGTGGGTGGAGTAAGGGGAGCCGCTGGCCCTGACCCAGGGAGAGCAGCTGGAAGCAGGTGCGGGCAGAGCCAGCTCTGATGGGACACGTGCTGCCCTCTGGGGGCTCTGCCCTGGGCAGCCTGGTCTCCGTGAAGCTCGCGGGGCACCACGCGGGAACCACGCACCTGCTTCCAGGTACAGCAGGTCATCTTCTGGGGTTGACCCCACTGCAGCTCTCGTCCGTGTCTGTGCACATCTGGTCTCCACAGCAGAGGAAGCCTCACAGCCGGCTGCTAACAGCTCACCCTGGTGCCTACTGAGAGCCAGAGCCATGGCTGAGCAGAGATGTTTCAGACAGGCCCCGCGTGTCAGCTGATTATTCTCTGGCTGATTCTAACTCCAGTGTTACTCTTGCGCTCACAAGAGGAGTGTTCGTGGTTTTAGCCCTCACCTTCGTGGAGCCAGCCCAAAGACTGGCACACAGGCCGTGTCCAATAAATACGTGTTGATGAACCGAAATTAGTGTTGTAGATGCAGGAATGTTCTCAAGCTTTGAAGAAGTCTGGGTAAACCCAGAGAATGCCAGTTCTGCCAAAGAACTGTAGTATTTTCTGCTGCTCCCGCCTCATGGTTCAGGAGTGACTACGGAGGCGGAATGCAGAATGGTGTTTTGCAGTGTTCAGCTTAATGATCCAGGAACTGCAGATGGAGGGGGATAACTTGAAAAGAAAAGGGCATTATTGGTGAATGCGCTGGACGCCTTGCAAATTTGAGAGGATAAATTGAAATTTTACAGGACTAATGAGTTTTTGAAAACTGTTAGCCAGCCTTGTCCAAACAGTGCTCTCCCTATTTAAGATTTTCTAAATTAGAAACTCAGAAATTTCGGTAGCTGTTTTGGTCCTGGAATGAATAAGCAGCCAAAGTGGATGGCGTATTTCCGTTTATTCACGTTACATTGTATCTTACTTCCATTGTAACCGTGTATTCTTCTTCTCATGATTGATGGCTTGTTCAGAGCACACGCTGTTTTGAGCCACAGTCTTGATACTTTGTAACCATAACTGGATTCAGCTGTCAAGAAAATGAACTATGGGTGCTTACATTTAATTTTTTTATGTACTGTGGGGTCCTGGGACATTTTCACATAAGCCTAAATTTGAATTTCGAGGTAAATGCACCATCTGTTTAAAATCGTTCTTGTTTAACTCTGTGGTGTTAAAACCTGGAATTTCATTTGGGGGCTTAAGCCCTAGGGTCAAGTTTGAACTTACATCATCTTTGAGAACTGTTGTGCCCCTAGAGCCACATCGATGTATTTGAATCCACAGGCTTGCTTTTAGGGGTGAACCTTTCATATGCTCTGAGCCGCACAGGTAACACCTCATCTTAGGACGTTATCAGCCCGATCCCTCTGGCAGTGGTTTGAATGCTGTTTGCCTCCACGTACTTAATGTGTTGCCCCAGGGAACTGTTATCCCCATTCGTCAGTCAAGGCTGTATTCTACTTTGCATTTATATACTTCCATTATGTAGTATTACATAGTTGAATGTGAGGAATATGCTAAGTATTCTTAAATATCGTTTTCTTCTTAAGCAGCTCATGTGACGTTATTTTGTCTTTTGCAAAAAAAAATTATCTGTGAAATATTTTATCTGTGTTGCCTAGAAATGTTCTTAAATGGAATACAGATAAATCGAAAACTAAGTTGCTCACAGTTTATATTGAGAATAATTTGAGGAATAATTATAAATTCTAAGTTGTGGGGTTTGTTTTTTGTTTGTTTGTTGCCCATATCAAAAATATAACAGGTAGTTTGTTAACATGAATCTTTCAAATTTCAAGTTTAATCCACACATTGTTTCATATTAACTTTAATGCTAAAATAATTGATTCTGGAATTTTTACCTATCATCCTCAGAAGAAGCAGTTTGTACAGCTGTATCTTCTTTTTAAACTGAAGCTGCGTACTCATCTGTTACCTTTGTGTTAAAAGAGATTTAAAGGTTTCCACCTGAGCCATAGTTTTCATAGTGTGAGTCGTAATCCATTTGTGGGTCATGAAATCAATTTTGTGGCTCTAAACCAGCTTTTTTTTTTTTTAATGAAAGAAAATAGTATAGAAAATGTCGACTGCACGGTGAGTTGAAATGGTGAGTCCCAGCTTATGTCCGTGTGCAGGTGGGTTCTCCAGGTGGGGTGGTCATGGTTAAAAAGTTTGAAAATCATCCCTGTATGGAGAGATCTTTGCCTTTTCTCTATTTTTCTTTCTTTTTTGAGTCATTAGTTTACTTAATAAGGATTAAAGGCTAAGGCTATAAAATCGAACGTCTGCCAAGATTCAAACTTGGGCTCCGTCATTTACTATCTGCACAATCACAGGCAAGTCACTTTCCCTTTGTACCTCAGTTCCTCACCTGTAACGTGGGCATAAGAACAGCACCTGCTTCACAGGCTTATTGTGAAGTTATGTGAGTTCCTAGACGTGAAAGTGCCTAGACCAGGGCTTGGCATAGAGTAAGTCCCACGTAAATAGTAGCTAGAACTGTTATTTCCAACTCTTGGGGATCTTTTGCTCCAGTATTTACAAAATTGCTTTTTTCATTGTTACTAGTTTTATACATCCCTTAATTGTGTATTATCCTTTCAACATTTTATGTTTTGCGTTTGGTTTCTAAATGAAGATATATATCCTTGCGTACTAGTGCTGTTTATACCTTAATTAAGATTTTTTGCAGTTCCTGAGATAGGGGCATTATTAGATATTAAAATGAGTAACTCCTATTTGATTTAAATATATTAGAATGAACTTAATGAGGTTTTCAATTGTGGAAATCATTCACCGAATGCATTCATTACTGGTAAAATGGTGAAGGATTTTAATAACATTGGTTCTGGATTATGAATATACGTGGGAGAGATCATAAGCTACTTGGTAAGAAAATGATGAAATACAACAATGTTTAAAGTGAGGCACACTTAAGAATAAGCACTAGGATCTTTTCTTGAGGTCTTTGGAAGATGACTCGTAATTCATATAGGAAATGGAGGAGAGGAGGTGTGGCTATCGCAAAGAAATGGAAAGGCAAGCTGTAACTGTCCCACCAGAGCTCCTGCAAGAGTCAGGAACAAATCACAGTTGGTGAGAAAGCTAAAGGGAGCGAGGGTTGTTACAGTATTCTGTCCTGCAAAAATGTTTCAGCTTTAAGTAGATGAAAACCATCACAATCTTAATTCTGTGGCTTTCACCAAGCCAGGTACTGGGAAGACTGCATTTGGTACAATAGGCAGCATTCCGTCAAATAAATGAATGCTCTGACGTCTGAAGTTATGTCTTTCTAGACATGTAGAAAGGAAGGTACCACATTTTGGTGACCAGAGTATTACAAACGGAAAACGCAGAAGCAGATATCAAATTGATTGACCACCTTAACTATACAAGGCATAGCCCCAAACTAAACAGTTGTCTTGGCAAACACTTCGTTTTTATATTTCTGACAACCCAAGGCAAACACTAGCTTTTTGTGAATTACGAAAGAACGTGTGCTGACGGCCTGTACACATGGTGTTTTCCACCCAAGGCCATCTTTCCTTTGGTGTAAATCTGGCCAACAGAGAGAGAGCCACCTACACGGCCATCTGAGAATCTTTCTCTTCAGCAGGATGGGCACAGTCAGTTGTTGAGAAAAATATGTAATGAGTTTTGTAAACGTTTGCGTGATTGAAGCATTCAGGCATGTTCTGAATTATGGAGATAAGAGCAGAACCAAAACCCTCTTCATAAGGGTAAAATTTGTTTTAAATCCTGAAGAAAACTGACGTCCCAACAGCAAAGATGGTCTTCCTGGCCTGTGGGGCCCGCTGGCGGGGTAGGAAACTGACCCAGGAAAAGGGTTCACACAGAAAGGGACACATCTCTAAGGTCCCAAGACAGAAAGGTTTTTACGTTGGAAACAATGGTTCAAAGAAGCACCAGGACAGTGTGTCAGACCCTGTGTCATCCCAGAAGGCTCTCCTGGAATGGGCCTGAGTGACAGGACTCGCATTCAGGGATGCTTTGCTCCAAGATGGCTTTAGAAATGCGTGTGTCATTGGTTTGATCTGCAACACGCTGCCAGACCAAGCATGCTGCGTTAGGGGGGCTGTTACAAATGCCCCCGTTCCTGCTGCTCAGATTATTCCAAGTCGTTAGATCTTCCATCACTCAAAAAATAAATACAGGGGCCGGCCAGGTGGCGCAGCGGTTAAGTTCGCACGTTCTGCTTCGTCGGCCCGGGGTTCACCAGTTCAGATCCCGGGTGCGGACATGGCACCGCTTGACAAGCCATGCTGTGGCAGGCGTCCCACATATAAAATAGAGGAGGATGGGCACGGATGTTAGCTCAGGGCCAGGCTTCCTCAGCAAAAAGAGGAGGATTGGCAGCAGATGTTAGCTCAGGGCTAATCTTCCTCAACAAGAATAAATAAAAAATAATAAATAAATAAACAAATAAGTACATCTTGTCATCTGTTGGTTGTTAAGAATCCATGCTTTCAAAGTGGTTGTGGTGCCACTTGCCATGCCAGGGCTGCTAGAGAAGAACCCTTCCCGCGGATTCGCCCTGACACCCAATCTTCGTGCCTCGCATCTGAAATTCATTCTAGCATGTAACTGGGGTTTGCTTCAGTCCACAGTTGGGGCCTCGATGGCTTTGTATTCGATATTCCTTTCATTCTGGGGCAAAATCAAGAGAATGGTATTTCCCAAAGCAATCCTTGACTAACTTTGAGTTTTAATGTTGGCCCAATCAATTTTTAGTTTGTTTTGACCAATAGTCATAATCTCCAGGTAAAAAGTCCTCCTGCTTAAATTCTTGCTCTAATTGCTCCCCCAAATAATTCACATTGGTGTCTATAAAAAAGTGTTGGCAAAGTAGAAAAAGAGGCACTGGGTAAGGACATGGCCTAGGAATCACAGTATTTAGGAAAACACTAGATGAAAGAGTTAAGCTGGTTTTCTTTGCTGCAGGACTTCTCAGAGCCTTAAATAATCAATTGGCCATTGTGAATCTCCAAGAGAGGAGTGCAGTGTGGGTGTTACCCGGATGTGGAGACCCCGGACTCCATATCGTCCCTCTGGCTGCAGCTGCGAGGTGCCCATGTCGGCTGGCATCCCCGCAAGTCACCATTTGCGATACTGGAGACACAGTGGGTGGAAGCTGTCGGCTCCTCTTCTCCTCTCATCGTCTGCTGCAGCTCTGTTCGCAGCCCTAGTCCGTAGGCTGGGTGCAGTTCCCACTTCCCACAGATTGGCCCCCTGGGCTCCTGGAGCAAAGTACCACAAAGTTGGCTTAAAATGACAGAAATCTACTCTCTTGAAGTTCTGCACGAAACCAGGGTGTGGGCAAGGCTGTGCTCTGGAGAGGGTCTTTCCTGTTTCTTCCATTTCTGATGTTGCTGGCAGTCCGTGGCTTGTAGACCCATCCTGGATCTCTACCTCTGTCGTCACAGGGCCATCCTCTCCCTGTGTGTCTGTGCCCACGTTTCCCTCTTCTCATGAGAACAGTCGTGGATAGGGGCCAGACTAACCCAGAATGACTTCATCTTACCTAATCACATCTGCAAAGACTGTCTTTCCACATAAGGCGACGTTCACAGGTACCCAAGGTCAGCGCTTGGACATACCTTTTTGGGGACACAGTCCAACCCACAACAGACCACTTCTTTCTGGCAGGGCTCGTGTCAGAGCCCCGGCCAAAGCAGGTGGCACACTAGAAGGGTCTAAAAAGGGACTCTCTTCAGAGCTAGTGGAGACAGCGTCACGGGGGCTGGTGGTGTGGTGGGCGGTCGTTAATGGAACCAACAAGGGCCGTGGCCTTGAGAGAAGGCTGTCCATCCAGAGCTGTGGACAGGGCTCGAGGTGCATAGTCATTGGGCCCAGAATGAGGGGCCTGAACCCCTCGACCTCTCTCTCCTCCCTCGCTGACCTCCTGTCGCTCTGTCCGGTTGGCTGAGCCCACAGGGCAGCTTCCCGGGGCCCAGAGCCCCACAGGGCAGCTGTGGATGTCCTGCCCCCCAGTCCGTCTCCCTGTAATTGCTCAAGGTCACACTCTAAACAGAGCATGGGAAACGATGGCTTCCCAGCAGTCTTCAGCAAGCAAACGTGCATTAGTCTGGGCCACCATGTTTTGTTGTTGTTTTTAATTGGATTGGTTGTGAAATTTTACCCAAAAGTCCAGATTTCTAGCTCCTCTACAGACCAGGCCTGGAGACCCTGGGCCCGCATCCTGCACGACCAGCATCGTTTGCAGCGAGCGGCTGTGCTCTGGACAAGATCAGACATCAACTTTCCGTCCAGCCGTTTCCAGCATAGCCCGGAGGCCCCGCGTCCCCGTGCGAGACTGCTGCTTTCTCTTAGCGGAGTGTCTGCACACCTGGCCTGCGTGTCTGCCACCTGCACACACCTTTGTGCTGCACCCCTGCTGCAGGGCATGGGGTTGCTGCCAAGGGATGTCCACAGCTCCGGCTACCTCACTCCTACCTCCTGCTGCCTGACACAAGCAGGGTTCTCACATTCTGCAAGAGCGCCGGCTGCTGTGAGCTGTCAATCTCTGGCCAGGGAGTCCGGAAGCTGCCCTGTCTCCACAGCGTGACCTGCGGCGCGAGGCTGCCTCATCCCCACTGACCCCTCCCACCTGACCACAGGCGAGCCTCAATTCCGTCCACCTTGAGCCCTTCCTGTCCTTCTTTTATTCACATTTACATTTCCTCTAAATCTGCTGTGAGCTAGATGGCCTGCTTGTGTCGGGACTTCTCGTACAGGCGGGGGGCGTCCATGCCCCACCGTGCTTGGACGGTGTAGACTCTGGGCATTTGGAACATTAGTGATCGTTCTGAACCGGTTTTCTTGTCTATACAAAGGGGTGGTAACCGTTACTATACACCGTTATGAACAACATCAGGATGTTTTGCAGATTAAATATTGTCTGAGCCTAGAACATGGTAGGTACTGTCACAATGGTGAAGCCTCCAAGCATTCACCTGCTCTGCAGCCCGCAAGGTGCCCGGCACAGGTGCACAGGTGCAGGGTGCTGGTCGGAGACATGAGACTTGGGTCAGAAACGGAGGACAGTTTGTTATTCGCACCAGCAGCTGGCGTCTCCGCATTTTGCAGTGGTGCCCGCCCACAGGATGGCGCAGAGGGCCAGGCGAGACCTGCACACACAGCTGCACGCACGGGACAGGAAGCCTGCGCATGGGGCACCGAGTCGTTTATGGTGGGCAGGAAGCAGCCAGCCCTGTGCCCACGGAGGAAGGCTGTCCCTGACTTCCAAAGCTGTGAGCAAGCCCGCCCGCGGCCCCGAGAGAGATGCTCCCCATCTCCAAAACCGTTTACTGGACACACCCCCTGAAACATGATCCAGAACAAAGGGCATGCACCGCCTCACTCACAGGGTGGGCAGAAACAGGAGAAACCCTGTAAGAGTTGTCTCCCAAAAGGAGCTCCACCTGAATCCACAATGCCTTCATTGTATGGAGAGATGTGACCCATTTGATAAAATGGGTGTTTAAACAAGCATTTCTAATACTGTCAAATAGTTTTTTGGGTTTTTTTTTAAGATTTTGTTTTTTCCTTTTTCTCCCCAAAGCCCCCCGGTACACAGTTGCACATTCTTAGCTGTGGGTCCTTCTAGTTGTGGCACGTGGGACGCCACCTCAGCGTGGCTCGACGAACAGTGCCATGTCCGCGCCTAGGATTCGAACCAACGAAACACTGGGCCGCCTGCAGCAGAGCGTGCGAACCCAACCACTTGACCACGGGGCAGGCCCCTCAAATAGTTTTTTTTAATATAATCTCTGACTCATTAGATAGAAAGGTGTAGGGCCTTCTATCTAAAAATCTGAGGGAGGGGCTAGCCCTGTGGTGTAGTGGTTAAGTTTGTGCACTCTACTTCAGTGACCTGGGGTTCACGGATTCTGATTTCAGTTCAGATTCCAGGCGCAGATCTACACACCATTCATCAAGCCATGCTATGGCAGCATCCCACATACAAAACATGGAGGAAGACGGACACAGATGTTAGCTCAGGGATGATCTTCCTCACCAAAAAAAAAAAAAAAAAAAAACCTGAGGAACTGCCAGATTTATGACTCCTCTTCCCTGGCATATAAGCCAAATGTGATCTTCAGATCCATTTTCTCCTTTTCATTTTCTGTCACAAAACATAATGTGGAAAATAAAACAAAAACAATGCAGTCACCTTAATATTGTGGCTAGATTGGCTAAAACTGATATAATGACAGCATTAAATGTATTTCTCACAATTGTCATTGCCTAATTCACCTTCTCAGAATGACATTGATGGAAAATTCCTTTCAAATGGATGACTTTCTATGCTGGATCAATTTGGTTTGTAAGAGAAAGAGATGAAATCCGACAGCTGGACGAGGGGGAGGCGTTTCCAGTAGTGTCACTGTTCAGAGAGTGTTTCTCCCTGTCCGTCTCGTTCCTGTTATTAAGAAAAGTGTCTGCCCGAAGATGTGTTCCTTTGTGAGTGATGGTGACTGCATAAATCATAAGAAAATCCTACTTGACTTGTCAGCAGCACTCACAGTGCCCGTGGGCAGAGCTGCCGCCCGTCCTGGCTGCTCCCTGCCCTGGGGGTCACTCCTGACGTGGGGCAGGTGTCCAGGCCCACGAGCACTCTTGCTGTCCTGCCTGACCCCTGCTGCCTCCTCTCCAGCCCCCTTTCCCGCCACCCATGTGGGAACCTGCAGACTCATCCTCAGGAGCTGCCAAGAGGCAGAGGTGGGCGTCAGAAGCGAAGGTGCCAGGTTTGCTTCGTGGGGTCACTCAGCCTGCGGTTAGTTCTCGTCATAATCACCCACTGAGCACACTTACGGTCTCCACAGTCCCCACCAAATTAAAGAACTCACTGGTTAATTATCTAACTTTTTATTGATAGACGCAAGTTTCTATGATTAAACATGCGCGTTTTAAGCCAGCTTCTTCACGGCCTCTCTGCGCAGCAGTGGGCTGAGTGCTCGGGAAATGAGGTCCACCCTAGTCCCCAGCGCTCCCTCGTGTCTCCCCACATCCAGCCACGCCTCTGTCCTCGAAGTCCTTGGCAAGGAGGTCCGTCACTGAGAGGCCCGTGTGCAGCGGGATTTGCACTTGGGCCCAGGTGCACAGATCTGCACGTCCTGTCATCATAGGGGAACAGAGGAGGACTCTCCTTTATAAAGAAGGGGAAACGGAGGAAATCTCTAAGCTGGCCCACATTAAAAGGCTGAAGCCAGATGGCGCTGTGCTGGGTGCTATGGGGGGGACGCAGACACTTTAAAGCATGTCTCTGCCCCCACGGCTCACGGTCTTTGAGTGAGGATGGGCGAGCCAGACAGGAGGGCAGTGGGAACCTGGCGTGTCGCTACCTTGCTGGTTCGTAGCCTCATCTGACTTTTCTAGTCTAACCCACATCACTGGCTCCTGATTTGAAAATCTAGACATGCTCTTAACCTGCTGGCACTCAGAATCGTGGAACTAGGAAGATTCTTAGTCTGCCCGATGGTTAATGCGGGATCTGGGGTGGGATCCTGGAGCAGAGAAAGGACATTAGGGAAAAATGAGGGAAATGAAGATGAACTTAAGTTTTTAATAATGTACCAATATTGGTTCACTAATTGTAACAAATGCGCCATACCAATGTAAAATGCTAATAATAAAGGAAACTGGATCTGGGGTGTATGGGGACTATCTGTACTATCTGCAATTTTTCTGTAAATCTAAAACTGTCCTAAAACGAACTTCTATTTAAAAATAAACTAATTTAAAAAAGGAACTGAACTCAGTCATCTCTTACAATATGGGTCATGACAAAAGCTAGTGAATCTCAGAAATACGAAACAACACACAATGGATAAGCAAGGGATATTTTTTTTTTGAGGAGGAGGAGGATTAGCCCTGACCTAACTACTGCCAATCCTCCTCTTTTTGTTGAGGAAGACTGGCCCTGAGCTAACATAGCAATGGATATAGTTGGGGGCTACATAACTCCAGGTCACAAACCCTTTCCTGCATGAACAGGAAGGCAGGGGCAGTAGACAGGCCTTGGGACAGAAGACAGCGACAAGATATACACAGAGCTGGGATGCGCTGTGTCTTCTCCGTGGCCTGTTCAATTGGTTTTCATAGAATTCTGTCATCTGGGACCAGACCCAGGGTGTGTCTACACAAGTCACATGAACCAGCCAGTTCAACTAGAAAACCATCCAAACTGGTTACTCAAGACCTCTGGTTAAAAGCCGTTGGCTGCTTCCATTTCACCTGGCAGTTCGTCTCCACAGCTGACGTCGAGGTAGAGCGGAGTCCCTCCAAATTCTCCATTGATGACAAGTATATTAAAATTCCAAAAAGACGGACCTTTAATCAAGTCTCCTGGGAATGTTTCGGAGTATTCTGGCCCCAATAGAATATAACTGTTTGTCTAAAGCATATTATTCTCCTTCTGCTCTTTTTAATGGTGCTTTAAAAATGTATTTATGTCATAAAGTTTTTCTTCCTAGATAAAGAAATTCCTATGTTTCGAAAACATGGTCGTGATGTATTAGTCCACCTTACTGCTTGTAACCTGCAAGTGTATCTAATAAAAGTACAAACTGAAATTACAACAAACACCCATAATCACGTGACTGTATAGGAATATTTAAAATATCAGTATGTGTTCATCATGATGTTTTAAATACACACATGTATATTCTATTCATAAAAGTAGAAGAAGACAGCGCTTCCCAAAACAGATAAGCAGAGCACATCACATAAAATTGCACGTAGTTTTGTACAAACAGCGTGAACAACATACAAAGAAAACGTTATGGAGCAGATCCAAGTCTTGTGTCTGCAAAGCAGCTGATCATCTTTCTCGTAAATTTTACCCTCTCTCTATGAACAGACACAAAATGGTTGACTGATTGACTGGTCGTGATCACCACGTGGCAAAGACACAGTTATAACAGCCAATACCACGACCTTGTGCTGTTGAAGCCCATGTTGACAATCAAAAGGCTGGTATTTATCCACGTTGTCCATGGAAAATCACTCTGCATTCATTTCTCTGACAAAAAAACAAAGGTCACCATGAGTGCTGCCATTTTGTTTTACTCTGAATGAAAGGGTTGTCGGGAGCCGTTAGAGGAAAAGGAGAACGCACTATCGGTTCCCTCACGTCAGCATCGTGAAAGCTGGTGACTTTCTAAAGATCGAAATGCCATTTTCTGCTAATGTCCGCTTGGAAGTTTTACAACGCAAACGTACGTGACAGCATTGGGTAGCCATTTCCATGTTTACACAAACTCCCTGCAGCATATTAAGATCTTTGTCAACAGATGGGGGAAAGGATCTTCAAAGTGAGGTGTCGATTATTCCTGTAGAGCTTATCAGCCTTGCGATGTGTGCCCCTGTCATCACTGTGCAGTCAGGATAACCCAGTACACAATGGCAGGCCCTCCAGGGTGAGTGCAGCTGCTCCACCCGGTACTAATTCTACTATCCCCTCAGAAACTCAGGGCACATGGAGATGGGTGGGCTCCATGTTCATGACTGTGGACTCAGTCCGGCCTCCCTGCTCCTGTGTCCTCTATCTGGTGCATGCAGCCCCCGATGCACGTCAGGCGTCAGGCTTAGACGTACCCCTGGGAAAACGCATTAAAGTCTCCACTCGGTGGAGCTGTCACCCCATCAGGACTTCCTAAGGGAAGCTCGAGGGCTCCCTCGGCCAATTCTTGAGCCAGAGCTCTGAGTGGGAGTGACACCAAGGGTTGGGGCCACCCCAAATCCACATATGACCCAAGTGATCATGGAACGTTGCTGCACAGCACCCTGACAGGCCCGTCTGCCTTCTGTTCCAATGACGTGACTTGACTGGAGCCCTCTTATAAATTTCAGGACTGCCCCACCTGAGAGGACACTTCAGTTCTTTTCAGGCACTCTGACCTCTCCCACACTCAGATCCCAGTTGGTAGATCTGGGGTTCGTGTGCAGAACCACCATCTCAAAAATGGTCCCAGGCAATTCTATCGAAGGTGGACATTCTTTGAACAGCATTGATTCAGGTGGTCCTTTGCTTCATAACCTGTCCCAGAGCCACCTCAAGATGGATTGTGGGGATCAAGGACACCAGACAGTAACAAGGTGAATCTGAATCATCAGGACACTCCCCAGGGAGACTTCCTGCAAGGAAGCCCTTGGCCCAGGCTCTGATGGGGATTCCAGGGAAAGACAGATGGACAGGCCGGGAGCTAGATCCGCCCCGAAGCACAGAGAACCTAGAAAGCCTGTGGCTTGCTCTCTGCAGAGGTGGACTTCGGGATGCGCTTGTCGGACACGAGCCTGGGTTTAATCCCGGATAGTTGAATGTCCTCTAATAGTTTGCTGGCAAGAAGCCTGAACAGGTATAAAAGAGACGAAGGACTTTAGCTTAGAAATCTTCCCTTAACGACCAAAGACAGGAACAAACAAGACATGACGTGGGAGACAGAGGCAGGCATCAAGCGAGGGAGCGAGGAGAGTTCGCCCGGAGAGCCTTGGGATGGCTGGGCCGACAGAAGCTCACGTCTGTGGGGTCACCGATTATACCAGTCTCTCACTTCACAGCCACTGGGGTTGAGACCAGTCAGTTATGCAGCCCAATTTTGGTGTGTTCCCAGAAAACTTCTGCCGGGGATAAGCCAGCCTGTCTCTCCCTTGGCGCTCGGCTGTTGGTTTCCAGAATTGTCACTATGAAAAATAAAATACTTGGGACCTCGAGAGCTGCTTTTAATTAAATTACCAAGTTTCCCATTGGGGGTTATCTGCAAATTATGTTGCTCTCTTTTTTTGTGTGAAATGAGCATTGTTCAGTGGGCAACACCGTGAAACCCATGCTCTGTACGAGCTCCCGGGAGGGCGTGCGCGTGGGAATCCCTTTGACACCCAGCTGCTGCCATTTTGTGCTCACGAGAGCGCCAACAGGCCGCCGTGCAGAGGAGAGCTGCTGCAGTTGGGGTGGCCTGGCTGTGCAGACACTGGATGCTGTGACCTTGTCACCGGAGGCAGCTCTGCCATCTGTCATCATCAAGAAATTTGAAATGCCTTGAAAACCAAAAGCAGTTCTATAATTTGTTTGATGGTAAACCTGATCTTAACTAAAGCGAAGTGCTTTATAGGACACGTGTGTGTGTACGCACACATATGTAGGTACACGCTTACATATGTACCTGTGTCTACATATTCTCTGGATGTGTTTCGCTGCAGAAGTGTATGACTGACTGCTTGTAGGACGCTACCTCCCTTGATGCCGCTGGAGGTACCATATTGTGTGTGCTGTGTGCACGGTGTTCTTTTTCTCAAATCCCCAAATCCTGAATTTCAAAGTGAAAGATCTCAATAAATGGAGGGATAGTCTGTGTTTGTGGATTTTAAAGATGCCATTTCTTCCCACGTTGATCTGTAGATTCAGTGCAATCCCAATCAGATCCAACCAGCTATCTTATAAAAGTTGGCAAGCAGATTCTGAAATTTATATAGGATTGTGAAGAAAGAAGAACAGCCTACACAATCTTGAAGAACGAAGTGTGAAGACTTATGTTGCTGAATATCAAGACATATTACAAAGCTCGACTGGTTGAGAGAACGTCATCCTAGACAGGAGACCAATGGAACATACAGAAAGGCCATATATGGATGCTTGATTTATGACAAAAGCAGCAGTCAGAGCAGCAAGGAACGGGTGTCCTTTTTCATAAACAGTGCTGGTCATTGGGTGTCCACATGAAAAACTCCAAATTTCACCTTTGCACCAACCCATAACAAAAAAAAAAATCAATCCCAGGTGAATTGTAGACCGAAATGTGAAGAGTAAAATAATAAAGCTTCTAGAAAACTGCACAGGATAAAATACCTTTATGGGCTAAGAGATGATTTTTCAAAACAGAACATAAAAATAACTAACTAAAAAGGAAAAATTGGTCAAAATTAAGAACTTCTGTTAGTCAAAAGATGTAAGAGACTAAAAAGGCAAGTTACTGGTGAGAGAAGATATTAAAACACAGGGAGTTGGCTCTGCTTCTGGAAAGATGAGTAGACATACTTTTCTTTTCCTGTTGCTAAGAACAACTAAAACCCTGGACACTACACGTAAAGCAGACATTGGGAGGGCTGGGAGAAGGGTTGAGAGAAGGCAAACAGGCTGGGACTTCTGCACTGAGGAACAGCACAGTTGTCACTTTCCTAGGTTTTCCAAAATCAGAGCTGAAGAACCGGCATCCCAGAAACACCAATGGGCAGAGACAAAAATCTCCAAGAAGAGCTGCTCTCTCTAGCCTAAGGACCAGGAAAGGGACCACCTGGTAAGACAGACAACTAGTATACAATCACCACCCTACGGTGGACGCCCCCACCTGCAGTGTTAGTGGAGACCATGACGGGGGCAGCCTGGACGTCCACCCCCACCCTGCAGTGACTGCGAGGTTTCACCAGCACCTAGTGGTAATGTGGACACCACTCTCATATCAGCAGTGACCATGGGGGGACCTGGAACTCTCATGGCCACCCAGCAGTAACAATGACCCCCATCTCAGATGTCCACAGAGACCAAGTGGGGCCCTGGACTCCCCCAACCCTACCTGAGTGATGCCTCCAGCTCTGCTGCTGGAGCAGAGCCAGAGGAAGCCAGCAGAACAGAAGGTTTACATTAGGTCCAGTCTCTCATAAGGCGATGTGAAACTCTCTGGGTTTCAACTGAAAATCACTCATCATACTAAGATCAGAAAGATCTCAAACTGCATGAAAAAGACCATCAGGAGATGTTGACTCTGAGATGACGGAGATGACAGGATTCTCTGACAAGGATTTTAAGCCTCATGATGAAAGGCTTCAACCAGCAATTACCAGCACTCTTGAAATGAGCAAATAGAAAGCCTCAGCAGAGAAACAGGAGATGCAAAGAAGAATATATAAAGAAAAACATAAAAACCAAAATAGAAAGCTCCGTCAATGGTCTCAACAGCTGAGAGGAGGGGACAGAAGAATCAGCGAACTGGAAGATAGAACAAGAGAAATTACCCAGTTTGAACAAAAGAGAGAAAATAGACTGAAAAAGATGAGCCTCAGGGACCTGCAAGACCAAAACAAAATACTAACGTTCATGTCATGAGAGAGCAAGAAGGACAGGAGGAAGGGGGTGGGCTGAAAACATACTCAAACAAACAGTGGCTGAAAACTCCCCAACTCTGGCAACATTCAAGAAGCCTACACGTTCAAGAAGCTGAGCAAACCCCAAAGAAGATAAACCCAAATCCATAGCAAGACAAGTCACAATTAAACTTTTGAAAATTAAAGACAAAGAAAAGATTTTGAAAACAGCCAGAGAAAAATGACACTTTATGTAAAGGAAGAAAACAAGGAGAATGACAGCAGATTTCCCATCAGAAACCGGGAACCCTGAAGAGAGTGGCACCATACTTCTCAGGTGCTGAAAGAAACAACTGTCACCCGAGAATCTACACCCAGCAAAAGTCTCCTTGAGGAGCAAAGGGGAAGTGGATATTCTCAGATGAGAGAAGACTGAGAGGGGTTGTTGCAAAGAGATGTGCTCTGAAAGAACCAAAGTGAAGTTCTATAAATGGAGAGGGAAGGATAAAGAAAGGATGTGGTGGACAGCTACAGCAGCGAGCAGGCTGGGCTCTTGTTCTCTCCCTGAGTTCACTAAGTTATGTTTGGCAGATGAAGTGAGATGACAGCATTGCCTGATGTCGCTGTAAATGTACAGAGAGAAGACATTTCAGACAATTATATTATAAATGGCAGACGTTAAAGGGACGCACAAGAGGATAAGGCTTCTCTACTTCAACTGAACTGGTAAAACGGTGCCCGGAGACTGTGACAGTTACGTGCATTCGATGTGATACTGAGAGCAACCACTGAAGAAGCAGTACAAGGAAATGCTCTCGAAACACCATAGAGACAATGACAGTCCTGGTGTCTGAAAGCAAAGGGACCGAGTTCCCAGAGCCCTGAAGACAAAAGGCGAGACCCAAAAATGTGGACTCATTTCCCACTCCACCTTCAGGGACTGAGCAGATGCCAAGAACAAAGCCTGCCTCCCCCATTCCTGGCAGACAGATGCAGTATTGCCTGGGGAATCGATTGCTTCTCTGAGGTGCCCGTGAGTACATTTGGGGAGAAGCTTTGAGAACACGGCGAGGAGTCTGCCCTCCACGAGACTGGAGAGGTTCCACGAAAGGTCTGGTTGTCATGAAGGAGACAGCGGTACAGGCAGGGGAAGCAGCTGCTGAGGTCACTAGGAAGATGGAGAGACGGGAGAAGAAACACTTGAAGAAGGAAAAGGAAGGGCTGGCTGTGACTGCGCCTTTGGAAATGGCAGTAGTTTTGGAAAAGGGAACGAGGAGCTGCTTATTAGTGACCTTGAAGAGGTTACTGATTCTGAAGGGGCAGGCATCAGGAGTGTAGCCAAGAAAAAGAGGAAGCTCCCTTCCAAGGAGGAGCCCGCTGGCAGTGGACCTGAAGAGGCTGCTGGCAGCAGGGACAGCCACTCCAAGAAAAAGGGAAAGCTCTCTTCAAGACGAGAATGGGCATTCCCGTTGAGGGCGCATACCTGAGGTGACATTTCCCACCCCATCTCCTGTACCCCAGTGAAAACAAAAATTCACACACAACATGATAGATACATCAAAATGGAATTCTACAGCACCTCCAGCCCCCGCAACCACTCATCTGCTTTCTGTCTTCATGGATTTGCCTCTTCCGGACATTTCATAGAAATCAAATCATGTGATACGTGGCTTCTGTGACTGGCTTCTTTCACTGAGCATAATGCTTTCAGGGTTCATTCGTGTTGTAGCAGGTGTCAGCTTGTCATTTTTTATGGCTGTATAATATTGCATGGTGTAGCTAGGCAACATCTTGGTTATCAGTTTACCAGTTGATGGACACTTTGCATTGTTTCCATCTTTTGGTCATTATGACTAATGCTGCTATGAACATGCATGCACAGATTTCATATGTCTTTTCTCTTGGGCGTATATCCAGAAGTGGAACTGGTGGGTCAAATGGTAACTATACATTTAACTATTTGAGGAACTGTCAGATTGCATTCCAAAGCAGGTGCACCATTCGACAATCCCCCCAGCAAGGTATGAGGGCTCCAACTTCTCCATGTCCTCAGCAACACTTCTCATTGTGTGTCTTTTTGATTCCAGGCATCCTAGTGGGTGCTAAGTGATATCTCATTGTGGTTTTTACTTGCATTTCCCTAATGACTAATGATATTGAGTGTCCTCTCATCTGGTTGTTAGCCATTCGTATGTCTTCTTTAGATAAAAGTCTATTTAAGTCCTTTGTTTACTTTTTATTTATTTTTATTTTTATTTTTTGGTGAGGAAGATTTGCCCTGAGCTAACATCTGTTGCTAATCTTCCTCTATTTTTTGTATGTGGGACACCACCGCGGCGTGGCTTGATGAGCAGTGTGTAAGTCCATGCCCAGGATCCAAACCCACAAACTCTGGGCCACCAAAGCAGAGCGTGTGAAGTTAACCATCTGCCACCTGGCAGCCCCCCTTTGCTCATTTTTTAATTGGGTTGATTGTCTTTTTATTGTTGAGTTGTAGAGTTCTTTACATATTATGGATATAAATCCCTGTTAGACATATGATTTGCAAATATTTTCTCCCATTCTGTGGGTCGTCTTTTCACTTTCTTGATAGTGTCCTTTGAAGCATAAACATTTTTAATTTTGATGTAATCCAATTTTTCTATAGCAATCATAAATCTTGAATTTCTCTCATGTTCTTTCTTTTCAATCCTGTAGGTCAATCATATAAATTAGCAAAGGCCCACAGGATAACAGCCTGAGAGAAAGCAAACAGGGCCTTAGCCCCGGTCAGAAAGTGGCTGTGACGTGAACAGTGCTCCACGGTGTGGGCAGGTCTTCCCCGGCCCTGACGCGTCATCTGCGTAGTTGGAGTGTGGTTATTGGAGAGCGGGCGGCAGGCTGGGAGGCTATGAGTGGGGTCTCCCATGTTCTCTCTCTGACGTCACTGGTCTGGGAACAAACACGGAGAGCAGATGCGGATGCAGAAGCACAGATGTGGTCTGCCACCTGCCAAATCTCTGGGATGCTGAGCAAGTGCTTGTCGTTTCAGTGACCATTGATCAGTGCTCTCCTCACTGTGCACCTCAGCTTACTTAATTACAAAGTAATTATTTTTAAGAATTATAAGATGAGATGAGTAAGAACTTGATGAGTTCCTCTGCTACTAACAGTGCATGGGTGCCTCTGTGACCTTAGTGGGGGATTGGAATTGGCCACCTCAAAATGTGCCTCTTTGGCTTATTTTTAAGAACATGAGACTCTGAAAGAAACTTTGACCTTCTCCCTAACTGCCTAAAAGAACTTAAGATAGAAAGCATGTCCCCAGGACAGGCCATCACCGTACATAACTCTGGAGATCGTAGACTGGGAGAGTCCTTACTAAGCCCACTCTTATCAAAGTTCTGTTTACCGAACATTTGCTTTTCCATCTCCCTGTGAATTGCCCTCCTCCCCTTTGAAGCCCCAAACCACCCCACACACACACACCCTCCTTTGTCTTTAGCTAAAGATGGTATTTCAGGGAATAGCCTCTGCCATTTCGCCGAGTTGCTCAGCTTTCCTGGGTTTCTCCCGTGTGTACATGTTACGAAGCTTTGTTTGATTCTCTCCTGTTATTCTGTCTCATGTCAATTTAATTTGTAGCCCGGCCAGAAGGACCTAGAGTGGGTAGAGGAAATGTCGTTCCTCCTCAACACCTTCTTAAGGACACGTAAGTTGTCTTGGCTTAACTGATTCCTACAACGGCATCCCCATATGTTCCTAGGTGCCTAAATTGCCAGTATGAAAAGGATGCATGTTTACACATGCTCACATTTTGTATTTCTGAACAATTGTTTACTGACGTCATAGGGAGAGCCCAGTCCTCGTATTTTAATCAAATCAACATGATGGAGATCGCCCCCTCCCAGCTTCACTGTTACTTGTCTAAAGTCTTTATATATTTACCTGTGTGCAGGTAACCAAGTGAAAATAGGATGAATAGACAAGAACAAGTCCAGTGTTTCCCACATGGTCAAAATGTCCATTTTGCCCACACATTTGACACAGGTCAGCATTCCTGTCTCAGGAGAATTCCGTTTTCTAGGCATTCGAGCCTCGGCAGTGGCCTGGGCCTCAGGGTCAGGTGGGTGATGCTGGCCCGCGCTTCCCGTGTGGCCCCTTCCTCCATAGCGAGGGCCCCTCCTGCCTGCTCACTATGTGGTCTCAGAAGGGGTCTTTCCATTAAGTTTGTTTCCTCACAAGAGTTTCCAAATTTTAAAATTTATTTTTAACTATAAAATTAAAAAGAAAACTTTTCCCTCAATGAAATTTCATTTTAAAAAGTTTTTTACCTCCAATTTTCAATGTTATTCCTGTTCACTATAGAAAATGTGGCAAATATAAATAAATATACAAAGGGAAATTCACGCCAAGTCCCACTGCTGTTGATTTTTTCTGCTAACATTTTCATGTCCTTCCTTCCAGTCTTTCTTCATGTGCGCCTTACACGTGCACAGACAGACGCACACACACAAGTCAGGATGGCCCTGCTGGACCTGTGGTTCTGTGTCTCGCTTTACAACTCTAGTTTGGAAAACGTGGTTGCTGCCTGGCTGTGTCTATGCTAATTTTTCTGTAGGATCTTTCGAGGCACCGGTATCAGGGGAGAGAGATGCTTCCAAAGAGTCTGCGGTCACCATGAAGGTCGTGGTTTCACGGGGTTCCATGAGGACGTGATTCTACTATGGAAGTTAAAAATGTACTTGTGTGGCTCCACAGGGCTGGCCAAAAAATGAAATGAAATGAAATAAAGACTGCAGGGTCTCGTGGGTTTCTTTGAATATCCTTATAATACTCCTGTTCTTTGAGGACAAATACTGAAGTTGAAATATTTAAAAGGAAACTGCATCTATGTCCATAGGATTTTTTTTCCCCAACTTTTATAAATATGTTTAATAACAGTTGTGCTGTCCATAGGTGTTTGAGTTCATGCCTGCTATCGTGTTATAATGTACATGTCTTGCATTTTAATTATGTGGGAAGTCGTTTTGAACAGTATGGCCTCTTGCAACAAAAGCCATTAAGCCAACTTCCCTGGTGCCTCTAGTTTTATTTTGTTTATCTTGATCTTTTCTCACCATCATTTCTTTTCTCTTGGGAAGGAAAGAGTTGTTAACATATGAGATTATGTTTTTGGATTACAGTGAAAGATAATTTGAGTGCCAGTCCGTGTTCCACAGTCATCCAGGTTTTGACTGAGAACAGGTGAGCACCCTCCCCGAGGCTGACGGGCACAGCTCACCTGGACAGCTGGAAGTTGCAACCTCCATCTGGTCCCCGGTGCCTCTGTTTAATGGAGAGTCATTTATACGTTTCAGTGGACAGAACCAAAGGTGATCTGAATTTATTCCAGGCAATTTCTCCCTTTGTTTTTCTTAAGTCATGAGTATTAATATTCTTTAATGAGGATTTTTTATTTTGAGGGTTTTTTTTTGGAGGGAGCTCTGCTTCCATCCTTTCTGGAGTGTCGAGCATTAGTGAACTCTAAGTAACGGAATGTTCACAAGGTCAATTAGCAACTTTTTATAAAGGGCAGAGGAGGAGAAGGCTTGGCATGTACTCTAGTAAATTAGACTCTAAGGTTCTTGTCGCCTGTCAACACGGTCCAGTCACTACTGTGTCAGTTTGATGCCCTGTCTTGCAACCTCTGTCTCTTCTAAGGCAGACCTGATGTGTGGACGTCACTTAGCCTACAAAGATCTGAGCTAAGGGGTGAAGGACAGGAGGTGCCTCGGAGGAGACGCTGGTGCCTAGGTCGAGCGGACACCTTGTGAAGATCTTGAAAGTTACTACACGTGTGCTACCGTGTCGAGCACCCTGCTGAAAGCTTTGTGTGCATCCTCTTACTTGATCCTCACATAAGTCTTTTGAAGTCAGTAGTATTATGATTCCCATTCTTCAGGTAAGGAAACAGATACTCAGAGTTTAAAACTGGCTCAAGATCACAGGTAGGTAAGTGGGAGAGAAGAGATAAAAACTCCGATGGCTTCATCCAGAGCATTAACTCTTAGATACTGAGCTACAGTCACTCCTAAAATTTAATAAAGGCATCCCTGTGCCTTAAAACACATCTGAAGATAAATTTGTCGTACTCTCTGATGGGTGTTAAGTTTCTAAAGTCAAAAATTTTTGCCAAAAATTTGCAGTAGGAGGAGTGGAGAGTTATTAATAAAAAATAATTGTGATAATAATCTATATACAATGCTTTCGCAAAACAAACTTAAAATTATTGGAACAGTTAACGTTACAGGAGTTTCTTCTTCTGGAGAGGAGAGGACAGTGGGGAGAAGTGGGGGCGGAGTGCCCAGGGGTGTCGTCCTGTACAAGCCATGTGGACCGCAGACCAGGCGTTCTCCATCGCTAATGGGGACCGGCCTCAGAGACCCTGGGTCGGGCTGGCAGATGGGAGGAGTCCTGGGATGGAGGGTAGCTGAGTACTGAGTGCATCTTTGAAGGAAATCATAAGATCTTTCAGAGACTGTGCTCCTGCTGGTTGTCAGCCTTGGCTGTCAGTACGCTGACTTCTCGCAGTGCGTGGGCCCTGGGTGTGAATTCTAAGAGCTGTTCTGATTTTGCAGATATATCAAGTGTATCTGAAAACTCTCAGTTAAAACAACTTGCTAATTTTAGACTGTCTGAAAACATCAAAGGGAAAAGGGTTTAATCATTTGGTTTATTCTATTTGACTATTAAAATAAAATCAGAAATACTCCAAGTCTAACATAGGGAAACACATTAAAAACTAATACGGGAAATCAATAGGAAAAAAGTTAGCATTCAAGTAAACAATAACAGTACATAATAATAATAATAGAACATGCAGGTTATGAGTCGGGCAGACCGTTTCTGCTGGATACCAAGAGTTAATGCTGTAGATGAGCAGGAGGAGGAGAGAGGAAGGGTTCGCAATTCAGTGCATCAAACGTTTATTAGACATGTATTACGGGGGAACAGTGGCAGTGACCAGAGAAACAACGGTAAGTAAGATACAGTTCCTTCGACCCAGAATGAACAACACAACTGCACAAAGAGGAAAATACGAATCTGACTCTATTGTGTGAGAAGTCACACAGGTGCCCTGGGAGTTTCGAGAAGGATACCTCCCCAGGAGGGTCACCCAGGGTCCAGGCAGTGCGGGCTGCTGTGACAGAACACCACAGACCAGCAGATGCTCAGTTCTCACAGTTCTGGAGGCTGGAAGTCCAAGACCAGGGCGTGGGCACATTCAGCGCCTGGTGGGGGCTCTTGTCTGGGCTCATGGATGGCTGTCTTCTCGCCTTGTCCTCACGTGGCAGAAGGGACGGGGGGTGGGGGGGAGCTCTCTGGGGCCCTTTTTATCAGGGTGCTAATCCCATTCAGGAGGGCTCCATCCTCATGACCTTATCACCTCCAAAGATCCCGCCTCCTAAAACCATCCCCTTGGGCGTTAGGTTTCAACGTGTGGATTATGGGGGGACACGAACGTTCATCTAGCACAAGATATTCGTGAAGGTAATGGCTTTGGAAGGGGACTTGCGTTACAGCCTCAGCAGACAGATGGGAGGAGAACAGCCTGGTCATGCGGAGGGAAGGACAGCTGGGAACAGAGGTTTGAGCGACAAGGAACACCACTATGGGGGATGTGGGAGGGTGAGGTGCACAAAGGCTCAGAGAGTGCAGGGCCTCCTCCTGTCCCCATTAGCAGGCCCCACGCCTCCACCCCAGCCCCTGGCAACCACTAATCCACATTCTGGACCTGGAACAGGCCCAACACAATCTGTGGAATATGATTGAGTCTGTGAATGAATTGCTCGATATTGATGTTTATAACGTAAAGTACTTTAAATAAAGATCTCTCGGCGGCTCACCAATGGCCCATCACTGACTGGTGAGGAGAGGGGACTCAGGAGTGGTGAGGCTGGGGAGGAGAAGAGAGAGAGGGCCGGGAGGGGAAGGCCTGGCTCTCAAAGCAGCCAGCGGACGGCAGGGAAGGACTGGAAACATTTTGAGGGAGTGCTGAACTTTACGTGTGAACGATTCTTCAAGACTGGATTTTTTAAAAAGCAATTCATTGAAAAAGCCAAGAAAGGTCTAAATCATGCACCTTTTCAACGATGATAAATGAAGTCCAAGTGCCTGGCTTGGATTTTCAATCACTGTAAACTGCCCTCGACATGTGAACAGTTAGAATCTGCGAGCAGGACTCAGCTGGAGAGCTCAGGCTCTTCTGTTTCACTCGGGTGTCTGCACGTGAGGGGCGAGCCCGAGGCTGAGAGCCCGTCTCCTCGGGCGCATGCAGCCTCTCGAGTCCACTTGCCCACAGAGAAGGAGATCCTTAGGAGCTTTGTCCAGACAGCGTTCTCCACCAAGTCCTGGGGACCTCCTTCTCCCAACGTCCATCTTTGTGCTGGTCCCACAGTTCCCTGGTCGTTCCTGAAGCTCCATAAATGGCACCCCTCTCTTGCCTCCCTGCCTTCAACATGCATCCAGGACAGGACCAGCACTTGGCGTCGGCCACGGCACTTGGCACGGGTCCCTCCCTCCTGGTATTGCCACCACGTCCAGCCTCCTGCATCCACACGCCTGCACGCAGTAGACTCCACTCCATACAGCAGCTGGAATGAGGCTTCTAAAACACAAACTAGAGGACAGTGCTCCTGTGCTGCAAACCCTCCGACCACTGCTCGGTCCTCGACCAGAGGCCCCAGTCCTTGCGGGGCCACGGAGGCCATTGGCCCCCAAACACCTTCCTGATCTCAGTCCTCTCCCTTGGGCTCACCCTGTGTCAGGCCTGATCTAGTCCCAGAAGATGTACTGATGGGTTGGCCACAGCTCCTTCTTTGTACAGAGCGTGAAGCTCCGTGGGGTGGCAGAATAAACAGGCAGTGATGGCAGACGGCACAGGGTGGAGCTGACGCAAGGCCAGCATTTTATAGGAGCACAGGAGGGGCCCAGCCTGGGAATGCAAGCACCCTGAGGGCCACCTGGAGGCAGTGAGATCTGCAGGGACGGGATGGGTGGACCCGGTGGACAGAGAGGGCAGCATCCAGACACGCGAGCGCATGGCTTGTCCTGGGGGCTGCTGTGCCTTCCCTTTGGGTGTGGGGTCCAGAGACATGGAGGAGGACAGGCCAGCAGGGTTTGAAGAGGATTGTCAGCCACATTATGAACTTCAGACACACCCTGAGCACATGGGAAAAGATTCAGTGCAGGGAGAGGCGTGCTCAGTTTCTCTCCTTGGAAAGACCACCCTGGCCAGGGTGTGGCTAACATTGGAGGGCCACAGGTAAGAAGGCATGGACGGTCCCCTGTGACCAGGACCCAAGCAAACCCTGGAGCCCCAGACGGCCAGCTCGTCTGGATGGAGGCGTGGCCTTGCTGAACCCTCTCGGGACCACAGCGGCTTCGGCTTTGTCTCCACACACAGCGTGACTGTAATAGAAGAGGTTCTCAAAGAGGAGTCAGGGTATTTGTGTTACCGAACCAGGTTCATTTTTGCCTGCCGCCCAGAAATCCAAACACCGTGACCACGAGATTGCAGCAGAGAGAGTGTTTACTCACAAGGCAGCCATGTGAGGAAGCGAGAGCATGAGCCTCAAATCGGCTTCCCTGAAAATAGGGACTCGGGGATGTTTATGGGATGGGGGGCAGGGTGGTCTGAATTGTGGAGAGAGATGATTGGAGGTGAGGAGAGGGGAGGTAATTGATGATCTGTGCAAGCATAGTCAGACTCCATGCCTCTTCACGGGACCCATGTTCACAAAATGGCAGCGTTAGCATGATCTGAGGGTGGAGTTTTTAGCATTTTGACGTCAACAGGTCGCCTATCAGACATCTGTGTGGGCCTGGTTGATGAGTTGGTGGTCTCAACTGGCCTGAAGTGGACAGGGGGTTTTAATTCCTGAAAAACAGCTCACAGACCCATTACCATGGTGACCCAGGCTCCATGGAGATGTCATCTATAGGAGCCTAGTGGGAGTCAGATAGCATATTGCCTAAGCAGCACAGTTAACAATGGGCGGGTTAAACAGCTAAAAGCTATAATCAGTAACTGCAAAAAGGAAAAAACTTTAGTACCTCGATACTTAATCATCAATGGCTGTTTGCTGGTTTCATTTGCAATTAGCTGGCTAAAGATGGAAAGCGAGACAATGCCATGATGTGCTGTTTGACACATAATTATAGCGGAATGTGAGACTGTAACCTGGCTTTTTCCTGATTTACATTAATATTGTGGAATCAGACAACATCTGGAATAAGTAAACATTATATTTTCTGTCATAGAATATCTAAAAGCAACATACCAAATCTTTTAGTTTTACAAAATGAAAGCCAGTGAAGCATTTTTGCATTCTGACATAAAGGAAACTGTTAATGCATCTATGCATTCTTGTACACAATTAATATGAACATTTAGTTTCTTCCCGAATAAACTTGCTCAGCTATAAACAAACAAACCTTCGTAGAGGATGGACCAAATACGAGGCTTGTTGACTGGACACTGAAGTAAATGGTGATGTCAGTGTAAATCAGAGCCTGCAGGTGGTAGACGGAAGGGAGATTTCTTTACATCTGCATTGAGGAATAAATTACATACCAAAGAATTCACCCGTTTAAAGTACACAATTCAGTGGTTTTGATACGTTCACAGAGTCATGCAGCCATCACCACAATCTAATTTTAGAAGAGTTTCTTCACCCCAAAATGAAACTCCATACCCATTAGTAATCCCATCCCCCACCCTACCAGTCCCCCAGCCCCAGGCAACCACTAATCTCCATCGAGTTGCTAATTCTGGATGTTTAACATAAACGAAATCATACCATATGTGGTCTAAGAAAGGTTATTTTTAATTGTAATTTTAGAACTATATACCCCCAATGACTTTTTTTTTTTCACTTCAACTTAAATTGCTATTCCTAATGAGGAGAGTGAAAAGAAACTCCATTAGAAGTTGTCAAGCTGCCTAAACACGGGTCTGGGAGAAAGCTTCTGATGCCGTGGTCCCTCCAGCATTTCAGTCCCTGTGTGATGCCTGCTGGCTGGCTCATCTGAGATGGCCACACCAACGGAGCGATGGTGCAGGTGGTTGCTGTCTCGCTGGTCCTTCGAGTGTGTCAGAGTCTCAATCAGCCTCCACGATTGCAAGAGTCATGCATTCCTTGACACATCCTAAGTATTCATTTTCTAAAGGCTGGCACATGTCTTCATTTGGAGTGTGTGTGTGTGCACACACACACAACTTTAAAGTCATAATTTCCACCACGTAGTGACCCTGTTTCTATTAAAGGCTGCCCTACATAAAATTTATTGCATTGGTCTCATTTTAAAGACATTTTGTCTCTTTTATTACATAGAGTTTAAAATTCAAGAAATTTTAACCAATCTGGGGGGAAAAAATCAAGAAAATCACATTTTCTGACCAGTTTATAATCTTCATTTGCTGTTCCTTTTCATCAGCAGTCTTTATGTTGTATATATTTGGTCATCATTTCACTTTTTGGGGCCTGTTGAGTCCCTCTGATATATCCATGAATGTAACAGTTACCTCTGATCGTTCAATATGTTCTCTGTTCTCATAGGAGAAATTTCCCATAAAGGTAGTTAGGTCACTCAATTTATCGTCCACATGAAAAGTTGTTGTATTATAGAACTATACTTTAGGCCACTGCATGTTTTCCAATGACGGTTTTTGGATGAGGGGGGACTTTTTACTTTTTGATAATCACAAATAGGTAATATTAGCCCAACCTTAAAATTACTTACTTTGTACCGGGCACTAAGCTAAATGCTTAAAATACATGATATCGTTAACTTGTCACGAGAGCTTGGCGGGGTGCTGCCTCTATTCCTATTGAAAAAATAAGGACACCAGGCTGGGGTCAGCATGAAGGTCAGCGTGCTCAGGAGGTGTGTGCCCGGATCGAGAAGGAAGAGGTCACGTTCTAGGCCCACGCCCTCAACCCTTCATCATTCTACCTCCACAACGAGCATTATTGTTTTCAGAAAAACAGTAACAAATGCTTTCTGGGGTCTCTCCCCATATTTTGTGCTTCTTTCTCATTGAGAACGCACGCTGTCAGACGTGGGTTTGCAATACCAGCGGCACGTTTTATAAAGCTTTTTATGATTACGCTCTAAATGTTGCTGACAGTAACAGTTGCAAGTGCCTCCTGCCCTTGAGGACCTTGCTTTCTCCCGCCAGATGCTAAACGGGGGCATCTTGTTTAGTCTCCAGTGCGCCCTTGCCACCACAGGGCAGGGCGGCCAAGCGGAGGCACAGAGCACCTTGAATAGGGCTGCAAGCGATCAGACACCAATGTCCTGGCTTTCATTCCAGAAGACAGTCACGACACACATCTTCAGGACCCACGTTTCTGTGTCCACTGTGGAAAGATATCCATCCTTTCAGTCTCAGCTTAAACTAGGATTTTCACAATATGAAATTTTCATGGAAACTGCCTTCAGCATAATAAGTACAAATAATTTATCTGATAAAAGAATGTCAACCGCAAGTATAGTATAATTTGTGTGGTGACAAATTGTCCCCATCGTTCCCAGGAAGAAAAGGATACTGCTGTGCTTGTAGTGGATGGGGGCACTTGTGTTTAATACGCAGCTCCAAGAAACATCACTCGAGCCTTTCAAAAGGTAGATGCAAATTATACTGAATGAAGTTATTATAAATAATTGCTGCCTCCCCTCTGCATTACAGTGAGCTTGGAATGCGAGAAGTGGCAGTTATGAATGAGAGACACCTACAAATTCTAAATTAGGAGACATCCGATGTAGCCCTCCTAATCTTCACTGAAGTCGGAGATGTACTTTCAGAGATTAGTGGGGTCACTTAGGAAATTCGAGGTCCAGTCAACTCAGAGATTGAGCTGCGAGGGGCGAGAAGTGCAGCCTTCAGGTGTCTCCCAGATCCTCACCCACTGGAGCGGCAGCAGAGGGAAGAGAAGGTGCTCGCTTTCACGTGATTATGGCTGGATGCAGGAGACGTTGGGTTATGAAAGGGAACATAGGTTGTCTGCAGTACAATGGGTACAGTATCTCATAATGAAGTGGGAGGGTCTTCCATTCCAACAGTAGTTGTTGAGAGACCTACCTGTGTCCACCCTGCGCCATGGAGGGGAGTAGCCACAAGTTAGTCTCCAGCAGGTTATGGCGGTGATGAAGACGAGGCGCCAAACAGGAAATGATGGGGGGCAGAGAGACGCGGTGCTGTCCTTAGGGTGCTGGGGAGGGGAGAGAGGGCCATGGCCCAGCCCAGGAGACACGGCCAGGTGGGGCAGCCTTGTCCATCCCAGGAGAGGGTGCCGGCCTGCGTCTCAAACTGGCAGCCGGATGCCCTCTGAAAGCCAGCTCCGAGAACACGGACAATGCTTTGTCAGACACGGCACACATCCCTAGATAACTCTCATCACCTCGTCCTGCTGACAATGTCCCTGCCTGGCCAGCCTCGGCAAGGCATCAGGCCCTAAGTGCAAAGCGGGGGCCGGGGTCCAGAGGGTTCCAGGAGCGTGTCCTGGAAGTGGCCTCGGCCACAGGAGGCAAGCCAGGTCAGGCCCTGATGAGTGAGCCATGATTGTGGAAGAGCCAGGGAGAGAAGGCTCTGGCCTCGGTTGGCTGTGCAGGCCTGGAGGGCAGGGGGTGGCTGCACCCACCCTTGTACAAGTTGGGCACCGTGTGGTGGGCATCCACGGTGAGTCTCTTCTTTTAATCCTTGTGCAATCTGTGCTACAAATGGGGACACTGAAACTCAAAGAGTGACTGCCCACAGCCGTCTAGGGTAGGAGAGGCCCAAGAGGACCGAGACCTGGAATGAAAGAAGTCTCACTCCCAGAAAGAGTGGAGAGGGGGCTGCCGGGGCCACGGGAGGGCACAGCGGGCGTTCCTGTCGGGTGAGGAAAGGGATTTGGTTTTGCAGGGTGAAGCCTTCTAGAGACCTGATACACAGCCGTGTGCTCAGAGTTAACAGTGCTGGACTGTGCACGTAAAAATGTTTAAGATGGCACATTTTATGTTGTGTGTTTTGGGCCACAAAAAACACCAACAGGACTCATTCAAGTGGGGCTCAAGTCCCTCGTGCGTCTTTTCGCAGCAGTGCACACGATGGAGACTGTGTCTTTTCCTCTGCCCCCACTACACAGCGTGACTCTTAGAACCACACGGCCGGGCTGGCTGGTCACTTTTTTATGTAATATGGTTTTATGAAAATCACATAGAGAGATTGTTGGCTAAACAAGCAGATATGCACATCGTTTGTGACAAGATTTAAAATAAAAATGGGACCCAGGCCTAGTGGGTGTTGCGTGGCAGTCTCCTGGTCCCTCAAACAGAACCGGGGGGCAGCATTGGTCTCGGGATGGCTTGCCTTCCTCACTTCCCTACTGGACACCAGATTCATACGTTTTTGGCGTTTGTCTCATCTGTTAACTCTGGCATGGGAGAGGCCCTTGCTGATAACCTGGGGCAAAAAAAATGCGGAAGTATCCCAAATCTGTCTGAAACTTTTCCAGGCTTGTGGAAGGTGGTGTAAGTCACAGAATGCCCACCAGTCAGGAGGAGAAGGTAAGGATGAGAACACGTCCTGAGGACCCTCACCCACACCGGGAGTGAGGCGTCTCTGCTGACGTTCAACCTACTTCTTTATCAAGGTCGTCTCGGGGTAAGGTGTTCTGTGGTGGCGAGGGCATCCCTGAACTGGGCAGGATTTGTGAGCAAAGAGGGCTTCATCTTCGTAAGAGGAAGGGGCAGCTCTCTGTCCCCACAGTGGATGGGGGTCCCCCATGCCAGCACCTGCCGTCTCACACAGTCTTGTTATGTTGCTTTGTTTTGTTTTGTTTTGGCTGGAAGTTGATTCATGGTGCAGCATGACCTGGTGAGGGCAGAGGCGCTCCCGCAGGAAGATCCGGAGTGCCGGCACATTTGGGGCACCAGCCATGGACCAGACTGACCATGCCAACTGCTGCCATTGCTGCCGCCATTTGTGGCTGCCTGCAGGCCGTGGCCTTCGTTTACTCTGTGCTTGCCTCAACAGCCTCCTTTATCTCTCCTTGGGTTTCTTGACTGTTTCAAGAATTCCTTGGAAGGGCTTTACCTCTCAGGTTGGTCCCAAGGTAATGACCAGCCTTGATGGTCACGGACCTTTGAACTGAGACAGGTGAAATCCTAGGTGTCACTGGAAGTGACTCAGACATCCCACAAAGTCCATCAGGCCCCTGTTGTCCGAGCTCACGTGGTGGACCCACGGTCCTTCTGCATCCATCGGTCGTCTGTGGTCCAGTTCCGTGAGTGCTCAGGTGGCAGGAAGCTGTCACGCTTGCCCGCCACTGGGACAGCATGTTGGCCTTGGGCAGGAGTCTCCTGGTCAGGGGCTGCCTCTGGGTTCTGTGGCCCCGCTCCCCTTCACTCATCCCTGCCCTGGGAACGCAGCTATGTCCACAGCCCTGCTCCAGGCTCTGTCTGTCCAGCTCGGCTGGGGCCACGGGAGCCATGGCAGCCTTAGGACGCCTTAGAATCCCTCCTCTCAGGGCTCACACTCAGGTGCTGCCTGAGGACAGCTGCCTCTCATGTTTGGTCCGGGTTTACGGCTGGTTTTGGTGGGAGGGCAAGTAAGCAGCAGTTCCTCTGTCACAGCAGAAAGAAAAGCTCTCGATTTTGGTTTTGACTTACTGTCCCCCTGCTCTCCTCAGAACTGAGACAGGGCCCCAGGGAGGGTTGGGCTATGGGCCACGTGACAGACTCTGATGGCGCCCCTCTAAGACCCATGCTTTTCTTTCTGGCTGAGTTCTTGGCAATGAGTCCCTGCCCTTCTTATCCTTGGGGGCTCACCGCTGCTTGTTTTTCATAACAGCTTTCTTGAGACAATTCACGTATAGTTCACCCATTTAAAGTGTGCAACTCAGTAGTTTCAGCATATTCACAGAATTGTGCAACCATCACCACAGTCAATTTTAGAACATTTTCATCACCTCCAAAAGAAACCCCGTGCCCTTTGGCTACCACCCCAAGTTCCCCAGCCCTAAGCACCCAGTAATCTGCTTTCTGTCTCTATGGACTGACCTATTTGGGAAATTTCATACAAATGCAATTGTACCAGATATGGCCTTTTGTGACCGGCTTCTTTCACTCAGCACAGTGTTTCAAGGTTCACCCATGTTTGGCAGCATCAGTACTTAGTTCCTCTTTATGGCTGAATAATAGTCCCTTATATGGATGTACCACAATTTGTTTATCCGTTTCTCAGTTCATGGACATTTGTGTTGTTTCTGCCTTTTCGTTGTTATGAATAGTGCTGCTGTGAACATTTGTGCACAATTTTGTGTGTGTGTTTTCATTTCTTTGGGGTGTGTACCTAGAGTGGGATTTTGGGGTCAAATGGTAACTCCATGTTTAACTTTTTGAGGACCTGCTGGACTATTTTCTGCAGTGACCACACCATTTACTCAGTTCTCTGGCAAAGAGACTTCCTGTGGTCCGTTCCACCAGCACTGGGGACAAGTTCAACCTTGTCTAAATCCCACTAAAGCTGAAATTGAAACTGTCACTACAGTTCCACCAACACTTACACAGTAATTTTGTAATCTTTTCCCTGTAATTTCCCTCCATCTAGTATTTTATTTTCTTTACAAGTCATCTGCACACTTAGGTATTGTTCTCTCTATGAAATAGTGATACAGTTGTTTATAGTGTTTTGACCAAGTTATATGACAAACGGCTGGAGTGGCGGTCAGACCTCCAGCCCAAATTTCTGTGCATTATTTAAAGTAACACCTTCCAAATTAGGAGAAGGGGCTGGGGTGGAGGTGGATTGGATAGCATGCTGGAGATGAATTCTGAACTTTGGAGTAGTGGAGACTGAGGGAGACTCCCGCTGTGTGCAGCTCTAGCAGTGCTGGTGGGTGAGTGGCTGCTGTGAGTAAGGTCACACACTGGCACAGGCTCACGAGTGCCCAGCAAGGACTGCATGCACATCTTTACATTCCTCACAGCATGGTGCTTTGTATGTCTAGGTGCTCAAAAATATTTACTAGACTGACTTGTTCTAAAGGTCCAGATAAGTTACTTGCCTGCCTGTTTTTGGCCGAGGCTGCCATGAACATTAACACGAGTTGCCTTGAAGGAATGGGGTGTTTTCTGGTTAAAGATGCATGCTGGATGAATACCTTGGTCTCCACTCCATCCATAAACCCACTAGGAAAAGAGAATGGGAGAGGACAAACAGCAACAAAATTTTGGAAGATGAAGAGTGGACAGATGGATGGAAATGACTTAGCAGTACTGAGAGAGCTGAGTTCTAAGTCAGCAGGGAGGAACGCCAAGAAACAACCCAAGTTACACCACAGAATTCCCCAAAGGCTTGTGAATGGGAGGCACTGGACACCCTTGAATGTGGGGATGAAGATGATGGTAAAAACAGATGAATTACTTGAAAATGTGTTTTTTCTTTTAAAGTAGACCAACTGACCCACTTCCCTATCCTAAGACAGGACTGGCTATTTATTTTCTGGGAACACCACACATAGTGGAGGCTGGTGCCTCAGGCTAAAACTTCGGGACTGAGTGAATGTCGACATAGTAAATGCTGCTCCCAGCATCCTTCCCCCACAGGGCACCTACAAGGCAGGAAACTGAAAAAGCCCTCTCTGTCCTGCTTTCATCCAGGGATACTGACTTTGGAGGTTTTCCCAGAAAACAGCCCAGCTCTGTCGTTCTAGATTGAAGTGCACAGACAGCGGGGTCCAATTACCCACTCACAGCCTTCCATCAGCTTTTTTTTTTTTTTTTTTGAGTATCTGGCTCTAAAATACGAGCAGACAGCCAAAGATGGCCAGACATTTGCAGAAACCCACTACTATAAAAGACAGAGGCCACAATGAACAAATAGATCAAAGCAACTCTCAAAAAACAGAGGCTATTTAGAGAGATGAAAACTGAAAAATCACTAATGTCCTCAAGACATGGGAGAAATTAGTGTACCCATGAAATAAAAACAGACTGCTGTGAGAAAAAAAGCTCTAACAGAGAACCAAACTAGCTTTTGGAAATTAAGAATAAATTAGGAAAACTTCAAAATAATCTGGGTGGAGGAGGATGTGAATGGGGGAATAGATGAAACACGAATGGCTACAAGTTTGTAAACATTACAGCTGGGTGGCAGGTATGTGACATCATTCTCTTTACTCTTGAACATGTTTAAAATTTCCCATAATTAAAAAGTTTTAAAAATATGATAACAAAACTGTAAACCTCAGTAGAAGTGCTGAAACGTGAAGTTAAGCAAATTACCCTAAAAGAAGAGTCAAAGAAGCAAACAAAGAGATAGAATGTGGGAAAGATAAGATGAGACAACAGGTCCAGGAGGGGCAACACAAATAATAAGAATCCCAGAAAACTAAAATGTAAACAAGGGAAGATGTAATAATCCGAATTTGATCAGAGAAACAGAACTGCTATTAGTGACATGGAATAGGATTTACTATTGGAGTTATTGGACCTTACATGATTGTGAGAGCTTGATCTCCAGTCTGTGGCCCTGCATTGGTGTTGGGTCAGAAGTCACTATAGGTCAGCCATCACAGGCAGTAGGGAAGGAAACTAGATGTGGACAAAGTGAAGACAAGGTAAACCTGCAAGGATGAACCCATGAAGGCAGTCAGAACCCACAAGTACAGATGGGAACCTGCATCTTCTCTCACCACGTCAACTGAACGTGTAGGAAACCTGTGGAGGAAGCTGAAAGTCCCTCCACAGACCTGAGTGCACTTGGACTAGCATTTGAGAAAGCTGAAGGAGAAGACCCAGTGGAAGCTGGAGATGCTGTGGGTCTGGACACTGCCTGGATCAATATCAATGTGCAAACTGCCACAGTCCCCAGCACTGACCTTTAGAGCATAAAAAATATGTTCTTCTTTCCCTCTGCCTTCTAAATCCTTCTCAAATATCTCTTGTGGTGTGGCCAACACCACAAGAAATATGTGGCAATACAATAATAGTAGGGAACTTCAACACCCTACTTTCAACAATGGCTAGATCATCCATGCAGAAGATCAATATTAAAACAGCAGACTTGAATAACACTGTAGACTGAGTTGACTTAATGGACACACACACAATGTTCCGTCCAGCAGCATGAGAATACATATTCTTCTCCAGCACACCAGAATATTCTCCTGGATAGATCATATGTTGGACCACAAAGCACGCCTTAATAAATTTAAGAAGATTGAAATTATATCAAGTATCTTTTCCAACCACAATGTTATGGAGCTAGAAATCAATAACAGAAGGAAAATTGGCAAATTCTGAAACATGTGGAAATAAAACAACACACTCCTGAACAAACAAAGAATCAAAGAAAAAATCAAAATGGAAATAACGTAGTATCCTGAGACAAACAGAAATGGAAACACAACATACAAAAACTTATGAGATGCAGCAAACGCATTTCTAAGAGGGAAGTTCACAGTGATAAATGCCTACCTTAAGCAAAAAGAAAGATTTCAAATAAATAACCTAAGTTTACACTTCAAAGAGATAGAAAAAAAGAACAAACTAAGCCCAAAGTCAGAAGAGGAAAGCAAATAATAAAGGTTAGAGCAGAAATAAATGAAATAAAGATTAGAAAGACAACAGAAAAAAATCAACAAAACTAAGAGTTAGTTTTTTGAAAAGATAAACAAAACTGACAAACCGTTAGCTAGACTAACCAAGAAAAGAAGAGAGAAGACTCAAATAAATAAAATCAGAAATGAAAGAGGAGACATTACAACAGATACCACAGAAATACAAAGAATCATAAGAGACTATTATGAACAATTTTACACCAAAAACTGGATAACTTAGAAGAAATGGATAAATTCCTAGAAACATACAACCTCCCAAGACTGTATCATGAAGAAATAGAAAATTTGAACAGACCAATAATGACTAAGGAGATTGAATTAGGAATCAAAAACCTCCCAACAAAGAAAAGCCCAGGTCCAGATGTCATCATTGGTGAATTCTATCGAACATTTGAAAAGAGAATTAATGCCAATCTTTCTCAAACTCTTCCAAAAATTGAAGAGGAGAGAACGTTTCCAAACTCATTTTACAAGGCCAGCATTACCATCATACCAAAGCCAGATAAGGACACTACAAGAAAAGGAAATTACAGGGCAATATCCCTGATGAATATAGATGCAAAAATTCTCAACAAAATACCAGTAAACTGAATTCAACAACACGCTGAAAAGATCATACACCACGATCAAGTGGAATTTATTCACAAGGATGGTTCAACATACTCAAGTCAATAAGGGTGAGACACCACATTAACAAAATGAAGGATAAATATCATATGATCATCTCAATAGAAGCAGAAAAAGCATTTGATAAAATTCAACATCCTTTTATGATAAAAACTCTCAATAAATTAGGTATAGAAGGAATGCACCTCAACGTAATAACAGCCATATATGACAAGCCCACAGCTAACATCATACTCAGTAGTGAAAAGCTGAAAGCTTTTTCTCTAAGATCAGAAACAAGACATGAGGCCGACCCCACCACTTCTATTCAGCACGGTACTGGAAGTTCTAACTATAGCATGGAGGTGGGAAAAAGAAAGAAAAGGCATCCAAAGTGGGACATGATCTTATATATAGAAAACCCTGAAGACGCCACCAAGAAACAGTTAGAACTAATAAATGAATTCACTACAGTTGCAGGGTGTAAAATCAACATACGAAAATCAGTTGCATTTCTATACAGTAACAATGAACTATCTGAAAAGAAATTTAAAAATAAACTCCATTTAAAATAGCTTCAGAAACAATAAAATACTTTGGGATAAATTTAACCAAGGCGGTGAAAGATCTGTACACTGAAAACCATAAGACATTGATGAAAGAAATTAAAGAAAAAGCAAATAAATGGGAAGATATCCCACATTCATGGATTGGAAGAATTAATATTGTTAAAATGTCCATTCCACCCAAAGCCATCTCTAGATTCAATGCAATCCCTATAAAAATTCCAATAGCATTTTTCAGAGAAATAGAAAAAACAATCCTAAAATTCATATGGAGACACAAAAGACACCAAATAGCCAAAATAATCTTGAAAAAGAACAACGCTGGAGACATCACACTTCCTGACTTCAAACTATACTACAAAGTTATAGCAATCAAAACAGTATGATATTGGCATAAAAACAGACACATAGATCAACGGAATAGAATAGACAGTCCAGAAATAAACCCATGCATAACTAATCTTTGACAAGGGTATCAAGAATATACAATAGAGAAGGGGCAGTCTCTTCAATAAATGGTGATGGGAAATCTGGATATCAACATGCAAAAGAATGAACCATACACAGAAATCTTACATCATACACAAAAATCAACCCAAAATGAATCAAAGGCTTTAATGCAAGACCTGAAACCATAAAACTCAGAAGAAAATGTAGAGAAAAAGCTCCTTGTCATCAGTCTTGGCAATGATTTTTTGGATATGACACAAAAAGCACAGGCAACAAAAGCAAAAACATACAAGTGAAACTGTGAAGCTTCTTTCCAGCAAAGGGAACACTCAGCAAAATGTAAAGACAACCTACAGAATGGGAGAAAATATGTGCAAACCATAGATCTGATAAGGGGTTAACATTCAAAATATGTAAGGAACTCATACAACTCAATAGCAGAAAAACAAATAACCTGATTTAAAAATGGGCAAAGGACTTGAATAGACATTTTTCCAAAGAAGAGATACAAATGGCCATCAGGTATATGAAAAGATGCTTATCACTATTCACAAGGGAAACGCAAATCAAAACCAGAATGAGATATCACCTCACACCTCTTAGAATAGCTATTATCAAAAAGACGAGATAATAAGTGTTGGTGAGGAGGTGGAGCAAAGGGAACCCTTGTGCATTGTTGGTGGGAATGTAAATTGGTGCAGCCACTATGAAAAACAGTATGGAGATTCTTTGAAAATTAACAATAGAGCTATCATATGATCCAGCAATCCCATTACTGAGTATATATCTAAAGGACATGAAATCCTGCCATTTGCAACAACATGGAGTGACTTTGAGGGCATTTTGCTAAGTGCAATACATCAGACAGAGAAAGACAAATACTGTATGGTCTCACATGCACCACCACATGTGGACACTTGCCTCTGTGAATATCTCCAGTTGTCCTTAAATCTAGACAGCTGAGCCAAGGTTAAATGCCCTGGCAGCCACAGATAGGTAGATGTTTGGTCTCTTTTACTTCAGTGGTGAGAGGCAGGTGATCTTTCTCCAAATCTCACACAAATGGAAAGACCCAGCTGTATCTACTACAGCCCTCTGCTCACAGGTGGAGCTACAAAGTCCGCTCTCAGCCTTTTTTTCTTGGGTTAGTCTAAGAAAACTCTGAGAGGTAGATATGCTTTAATCTCTCTCTCCATAGAGATGTGTGTGTGTATTTATAAATACATAGTAAAATCTCATTTTCTGTGATACTCTTAATGGAAATGCTATTTTTACAAAACGAGCAGACTGATTTCCATTTCTCCAAAACAAAATATTTTATACACACAATATACGTATTATTCTGTGTATAAAATATTTTATGTACAGAAATTTCTGTACAGATTTTTTCTGAACATAAAATTTTAATATGGTGGTACTTGGTATTATATCCTCTGCTTAGAATTTTCAAGAGATTTTTTGCATCACTATTGAAAATATCCTATATAATATCTTGTGGGCTTCCACAGTGTGTGATAAATATACTCAACAGAACAACTTCATTTTAAGAATTTTGAAGTGATAGCTTCACCTGCTTGAAGTGCAAGAGACAAAAATGAAGCTTCAACCAAAGAATGCACTTCTTGTAGAGCTGTATTAAGAGACTTTCCATTTCTGTCATTACTGAGACTATGGTATTGTGCCTAGAAAGAGATTCTCACGGCTAAAACCGAAGGTGGAAAGGCCTTGTCAACCTCATAGCTGTTGATACAGAACAGTCTTATTGACGCCAAACCCCAACCAACCCCAATGAGACTCCAAAGGGGACAGTTTGATTCCAGTTTATGTATTCTTTATCCAACCCTTTGAACCTCTCCATGAGAAGCTGTTAATTACATTTTTCCTGTCTTGGTAGAATAGTTGAAATATCTATGGTTCGTTACAAAGCAGTAATTGAATGAGTGGTTTACAGAAAACTGTGAACCCTCTAAATACATTGATTTTAATGCCCTTCAGCCTGATCCTAAACAACAGACAGTTCTTTTTCAAGTTCTTTGGCTTTCTAAGGTATGACTGCAGTTGCACGTGCCATGTAAATGCCATGTGTACACATACCCGCTCACACACATGCCTGCACACATGCTCACACACACGCACATTTTTCTGGCTGACTTAAATTCTTCTTTCAGAAAATGAGGAGCTAGAATAAGTTACTGCACAAAAGTGTTTTGGTTTTTAATTATAGACTTGCTATAATTAATGTGAGAGCATTGTGTGGTAAATTGAATAAAAAACCTTATTTTACCACAGTTAAATTTTTCTCCTTTATAACTAATCAAGGCACCATAAATCTTGAGGGTACTTAATCTTTCCCCTTTTAAATATATTTCTATTCAAGGAGTGAAATATAACGTTGGAAATCTTGTGTTTTGGTCCATGTTGGGATGTTCTGAATTCAGATATATGTTAGAGAGGAGGAGTAAAGAAAGACAATCTTTGTTGAACATCTTCACATCTTCCGTCCTCCATCTGCTGTGAGAAAGAAGGCACTTCTCTCAAGGCAGAGTTCCAGGAGAGCAAAGCAAAGAAAGCGTAAGAAATGATGAATGCTAAAACCGGCTTTTAAAAAATGAGTTTAAAGATAGTTTTACAACATTCATCTCTTATGGTAGTTTTTTTTTTTCTTTAAACTGTGCATTACAATAACAGTCTTCAAACGTTTTTTTCGTTGATCCCCTAAAAGAATTTTGGAAAAGTATGTATCTTTTCACACATTTTGTATTGACAGCTAAAAGTTTTCATTATAAATGTAAATAGTTACAAATGATGCATTCTGGGCATGTTGTAAGTATTTACATTTAAAGATGGAACTGTGACATCAGTCTTTCAGATGGATCAAAGACATTAAATTCCATAAAGGCTTGATACCCACTGTCATCCATTTTTAAAAACACATAAAGAAGCTCTTCCTTAACATTTGAAAATTTGTCTTTCTTTTTGCCAAAGTATAATTTTCAAAAAGGTAAAATAACTCTCATACAGATGCCAAAAATTTTATTCACATTAATAAGAGGGAAGATATAATGAGCAAGATACTAAGACTAGTTCAAAGAGTATTTCAGGGCCTAGATATTTAGAGGCAATTTAATAAAGGAATGTTAGGGTAAGATTTGGCTTATGTACGAAACAGCTGAATAGCCTAAAGGACAATAAACTATATCCTTTGGGGTTATATTTTCTTACTGGACAGAAATTATCTGTATCATTACTGGCAAAAATCGTCAAGTTAACATGTAATTTTGCCAAGTTGGGGACTTTTAATAAATAGTAAATGGTGAGCTCAACAGAGTACATTCTCCTGGTCTTTTGTTGAGCCTGTGCCCTACATGATATGAAATGACATGCAACCTCCTTTTGCCTTATTACCAAGTTCTGGCTATCAAAATTCTCTTCCTTAAAGTCAGCCGGAAACTTTGGGCTAGAGGTTAAGAAGGCGGACTTTGGAAACTGGGTTGGAAGTCTGGCTGTGCTGGTAGAGCACTGTGACCTCGGGCAGATTACCCACCCTCTCTGCCTCAGCCTCCTCATCTGGGGAAAGGTGGAGGACACTGACAGGACTTGCCTCCTGGGGATGTGACCATAACCAGTGATTGCATGGCATATATTTTCTATCCTTTACTTTCAACTCTTTTGTGACTTTACATTTAATGCGAGGCCTCTTAGACCTCAGGCGTATAGTTGGATTCGGTTTTTAATCCAATCTGACAATCTGCCGTTTGACTGGGATATTTAGTCTGCTTACATTTAATATATATATAACTGACATTCAGGTGTAACTCTACCATCTTATTACTTGTTTGCTGTTTCTTCCATTTGTTCCTTTAATTCCTTTCATTCTTTTCTTTGGATTAATAATTTTTTTTTTTTTTAAGGTTGGCTCCTGAGCTAACATCCGTTGCCAATCTTTTTTTTTTTCCTTCTTTTCCCCAAAGCCCCCAGTACATAGTTGTATGTCCTTCTAGGTCTGCTATGTGGGATGCCGCCTCAGCATGGCTTGATGAGCAATGCTAGGTCCACACCCAGGATCCAAACCAGTGAAACCCTGGGCCACTGAAGTGGAGTGTGTGAATTTAATGGCTCGGCCACGGGACTGGCCTCTAATAAAGTAATTTTTATCATTCCACTTCCCCCTCCATAAACCTGCTAGTGGAACATTCTTTCCTTATTTGTCTAGTGATTGCTCTAGGGAAGTGCTGTTCAATAGGACTTTGGTTCTGTAATTGTGCTGTCAGGGCAAACCCGCCACCCCCCCCCGAGGCATTAGCGAGGCTGTGGTCCTCTGCATCGGGTGTTGGCAAACTCTCTGTAAAGGCCAGATAGTAAATAGGCTTTGCAGTCACATGACCTTTGTAGCACCTACTCAGTGCTGCCACCATAGCTGGAAAGCAGCTGTAGATAATATGTCAACAAATTAGTGTGACATGCTCCACAAAAACTTTCCTTACCAAACAGGTGACAGGTTGATTTCACCTGTGAGCCAGTGTGCTGACCCCTGCTTGGTAGCCCTGGCCATTTCAGGTGGGCTGGTGTCCAGGGCTCCTCCTAGGATGGTTCCAGTGGCGCTATTGCCTACTGCCAGCCTCTTTGAGCCTGGGGGCAATAATGGTTTCCACTCTCACTTGTCCCAGGTAGTCCATCAAACCTCTTTGGTTTTCTGATTCCACCTACAACAGTCCCTTTCTTTTTTTTCCTGAGGAAAATTCACCCTGAACTAACATCTGTGCCAATCTTCCTCTATTTTGTATGTGAGCTGCCACCACAGCATGGCCACTGACCATGCTGATGAGTGGTGTAGGTCCATGCCCAGAAACTGAACCCGGGCCACCAAAGCAGAGTGGGCCAAACTTAACCACTAGGCCACCGGGGCTGACCCTAACAATCCCTTTCTTAAACTTTTCAGCTGAATGCCTTGCGTGTACCATCTTGTTCCTGCTATGATCCGAACTGACAGAACTTTATACTTATGTCATGGCAAGAATTTCTTTCTGTCCTAAGTTACCATCAGCAGTTTGCAGATGTGTCTCCCTACCCAGGTAAGACCTCCCACGGAGCAGACACTAAGTCTTAGTTATATTCGTATCCCCACAATACTTGTCTCTCACTTTGGCACAAAACTGGAATGAAGAATCTTTGCTAAACCGAATTAACAATGCAGAAATGGAGCCAGGAGAGGTCAAAATTTGGAATAAAGACTTGAGGGTTTTTTTACTTAAAGTGAGTAGGCTGTGAAAGAGAAATACTGAAGAGAGGCGTAGTTCGTAAAGGAGTAGAGCCTCATGATTTGTCTCGAAGTTATCACAGAAGGGAAAAATTCAAGGACCTGATGTTACAACGTCAGCTGTTGAGTGAAATGAGGAGCTAATGTTACACTGTCAGTTGCTGAGTGACTTTGAGGAGTTGTGTTACAGTATCAGTTGTTGAATGTGGTTATCTAGCTGGTGGTAACAATGTCGGTTGTTGGATGTGGTTATCTAGCTGGTGGTAACAATGTCAGTTGTTGAGTGTGGTTATCTAGCTGGTGGTAACAATATCGCTTGTTGGATGTGGTTATCTAGCTGGTGGTAACAATGTCAGTTGTTGAATGTGGTTATCTAGCTGGTGGTGACAATGTCAGCTGTTGAGTGTGGTTATCTAGCTGGTGGTAACAATGTCGGTTGTTGAATGTGGTTATCTAGCTGGTGGTGACAATGTCAGTTGTTGAGGGTGGTTATCTAGCCGGCAGTAACAGTGTTAGCTGTCGAGTGTGGTTGAGCACCTCCTGTAACAATGTCAGTTACTGCAGTGAGCCTGAGTAAGGGAAAGGATGAGTGAAGTTCATTTAGCAATTAGGTCACTGTATCCTTTGAGGGCAGTGTCCTCAAAGGAGTGGACTGTATTTAAACCACATAAAAAGCAGCTAAGTAGCAAACTGGCAACCAGAAAGTGGGAGCAACTGCTTAAGAATATTAATTTTTGGGGGGATGGCCCCGTGGCTGAGCGGTTAAGTTCACATGCTCCACTTTGGCAGCCCAGGGTTTCGTCGGTTTGGATCCTGGGCACAGACATGGCACTGCTCATCAGGCCTTGTTGAGGTGGCATCCCACATGCCACAGCTAGAAGGATCCACAACTGAAATATCCAACTATGTATTGAGGGGATTTGGGGAGAAAAAGGGGGGAAAAAAAAAAGCTTGGCAACAGTTGTTAGCTCAGGTGCCAATCTTTAAAAAAAAAATATTAATTTTTTAACAAATAATTTTTTAAACTGAAAAAGTAATATATGAAGATACTTAGTTGAGTCTAGAATCTACAAGTTCATGTTGAACCCATTGCTTCAAACACATAGCCATAATGAATATATAAATTATGAGAACAGAAAATGAAAAAGACATAGCAGGGCTCAAAAACAGCAAAGTTATTGGACCAAAACAGAGAGGTGAGCGTGGCTCGTCTGCTGGCTTCTGGGTCTGGAAGCAGGTGATGCGAGTGGGAGACAGGCTCACTCCAGGAGCTTGGGTGAGGCTGTCCTACTTGGGGTAGGAAGCTAAATGAACCAACCAAACCAATCAACAACCTACCAACTAACCAACCACCCACAAAACCCTGTTGCTGACAGCTGCCTCGGGCTTTTTAGCAGGCTAGGGGCCTAGAGGGAGGAAGAGGTAGACCCAAACTGAAGAGCAAGAATGAATCCAGCTGCCTGCAGACTCTAGACCTGGCAGGCCACCCTGTTACTGAGCGCCTTGAGATGCCACGGTGGGACTGGGTTCTGGAGGAGGGTGGAAACAGCAACTTTGCTAAATAGCAAGAGGCGAGGACAGAAAGAGGGGGAGGTGGAAAGGGAGAAAGGGAGGTAAAGCAAATATCTCTTTCCCACTTCAAATGTTCCTGTAAACCTAAATTTCAAGACATTTGAAGAAATCTAATGCTAAGAAAGACAGTTAACAAATCAGCAATCAGAACATTTTTCATGCCAGGGAATCCAAAGTATGAAACAAAACTGGCAGAAATGAAATAAGAATGGATGGATAAGAAAAAAAAGATGAGAAATCTTCAAAATAAAAAATATAATCATTGAAATAAATGAGTCAGACTGTCAAAAGAAAAAACTAAATCCGAGACAAAATTAACAAAGGCTTGTTTATTCATAAACTTGCAGTGAGGGTACCACCTGCTGTCACTTTTCTTTCAGCAGTCCAAGGGCCTTCCTTAGAAAGGAACTAAGTTTTGCAGAGTAAAAAGAGGAAACCCTGAGCGTCTCTGACTGGCAAGCATTCTATTAAGGTGAGACTTTTGGAGGCGGAGAAGACATTCCAATTGGTCTTCAGGTACTTCTGACACTGCTTGGTTGGCTGAGGGGGCACATGAGCAGTTTAGGGACATTCCAAGAGGACGGATTATTCGGTGTTAGGGGTGGCAGGTGTTCTGTGGCAGGCTGCTCCCTAGAACGAATGGGGGGCGCTGGGGGTCTTTTAGAGTGAGTGTCCTCATGAGAAGTGACTGCATGGCAAGTCGTGTTCCCAAACAGACTGCACCTCTTCCCAAGCTCCCATGGAACATGGATCAAAGTGACTGCCTCCTGGGGGCGGGGTAGAAGGAAGACTTCAGAAGTATCACCGGACCTTTAGCATTTTGGATCTTGGAATATAAAACCTATTCACTTAAATCTGACCACATATTTGGCCAGGAAGAAAAACCTCAAGTTTAAAATATGGAAAGACTTCAGACCAAATTCCTAACCTATAAATTAACAACATTTAAATATAAACTAACAACCTAATAGCAAAATTGAGAACTCTCTGAAGACTTCACTATTAGACCACTCTCTGGAGGCAATTTATGGGAATAATGAAATCCAGGGAATTTTTTAAGTATAGGAAAAACCTGAACGTATTTGCATGTAGAATAGACTGAGACGGAAGGAGGAATTAAAGATACCAGAAACTCAAAGTACGGGCGGAGCAAGGAGTCCATGGAATTAGCCCTGGACACTGTTTCACCCTCTGAGGTCGGGAAAAGAGCGGGATACGCGGGACAGGAGAGACCGCCGAGGGGACGGCAGGACGGGTCTCCGGGACGTGAGGAAGGTCCGAGGCCGGGAGCGGGAGAGCCTCGGGTCCAGCCGTGGATGGTGCTGCACGCGGAGCAGCTTGGGGGACAGCGCAGGTTACACAGCGCACATTCGGGGGCGCGGCTCCTCCACGGCTCCCAGCAGAGGGAGAAGCGGGGAGGCCCTTCGGCCACCCGGAGAGGGGTCCGAGTCCCGGCACGCCCTGCAGGCGGCTGTGAGCCCCAAGCACGACTCACCCGCCGCGGAGCGCCGGGAGCGCGTGCCCTCGGCTTCTCCGCGCGCCCGGGCGCGATGGCGGCGTCCCCAGCCCGAGGGCAGCGCGCGGCCTCCACCGAGTGGGTGTGAGGGCGCGCGCCGCGGGGCCCCTTGTGGCTAGAGCGCTGGCAGGCGGGCGGCCGGGGTCCGGGGTGCAGGGCCCCCTGCGGCTGAGAGCGCTGGCAGGCGCGCGGCCGGGGTCCGGGGTGCAGGGCCCCCTGCGGCTGAGAGCGCTGGCAGGCGCGCGGCCGGGGTCCGGGGTGCAGGGCCCCCTGCGGCTGAGAGCGCGGGCAGGCGCGCGGCCGGGGTCCCGCGGTGCAGGGCCGCGTCGCGCGGGGTCCCCGACGGCCTCCGCGCGCGGAGACGCGCCCGCCCCTGAGCAGGGGCCCGGCAGGTACCCAGCCGGGCTTTCACTGCGGCCCTCGGGCCAGGCGCGCGCCGGCCGAGAGGAGTCGGCCTGCTCCAGACACTAGGGACGGCTCCCACGGCCCACGCGCTCCGGGAAGACGGCCCGCGGCGCAGGCGCACGCGCACACGGCCCAGCGCCCGGGCGGGGCCTCGGGGCGTCACCTCCTCCTGCTGGCGCCCGCGCCGCGCGGGGACGTCATCGGGCTCCGACACACAGTGACGCCATCAGGCTCCGACAATCAAGGAAGGGCAGAGCGGGCCGGCGCCTCAGCCGGGCTGGAGTTGACGGAAGAGGGCGGGGAAAGGCGGCGGATCGACGGGCGCGGGGAGGAGCGGGCCGGTGCGGCCGAACATGGCGGACCAGATCCCCCTGTACCCGGTGCGCGGCGCAGCGGCCGTGGCCAGCCGCAAGCGCGCGGCCTACTACAGCGCGGCGGGGCCCGGGGCCGAGCGGCCCGGCAGGTAACGACGGGCCGCGCCGCCTCCCCGCGCCCCCCGTCCGTCCCGAGTCCGTCCCGGTTCCGTCCCGAGCCCCGGCCGGCGGCCTGCGCCCACCCCGTCCCGGGCGGAGATCAGTCGCAGCGTGGGTTCGGGGGCTGCTCCCGGGGCAGCCAAGCCCCGACCGCGCGTCCCGCAGCGACCGCGGGGCCCGGCGCCTCCCGTGCGGCGTAGACCGTGAGGACGGCAGGTGCCGCTCCTAGTCGGCGTCGCGGGCGCGGGGCGCTTCTCGCTGAGCCCGGAGCTTCCGCGGCGCCCGCGGCCGACGCGCTGTGCCCTTTTAGGGCTGGGGCGGAGGTCGGAAAGGCTGCGTCGTGTAATGGGCTACGCTGGGTTTAGGGGGAGGTCAAAATGCTCGGCCCTTTGCTTTAGAGTGGAAGTCTCCTATCTGGTTTGTTTCAGCTCAGTTCAACTTATTTCTCACGCGGAGAATACTACGTTTTATGTAATGAGAAAAAGAAACATCAAAAGGGGAGATATTGCCCTTTATGATTACTAAAGTTTTATTCCTGAGGATTTGCAGAAGCAGTTAACCTTTAAAACTTGGGAAAAAATACACATTTCAATATACGAAATCTAGTTTTCAGAATTTTAGAATTCGAGTTTTTAGAATAATTTTTGGTTTGGGCTATTTGAGAGGGTCTAACGTGTTCAAAGGAGTCCGTAGGACAGCGCTGTAGAGCTGAATTGCATGTCGGTTCATTTGCTTACTAGTCGTTTGATCTTAAGTAACTTATTTAAACTGTGCTCCCTAATTTCCTCAGCTGTAAAATAGGGGAGAATATTTTTTTTAATGGGATTACTGAGCGTTACAGGGGAACTTAGGTGCCTTTTTAAAAAATTTTTATTTTTATCTTTCTGGTGAGGAAGGTTGTCCCTGAGCTAACGCCTGTTGCCAGCCTTCCTCTTTCTGTGTCGGGGGATTGTCCCTAAGCTAACACCTATGGCAGTCTTCCTCCTTTTTTTTTGCTATATGGGACGCCACCCCAGCGTCTCTTGATGGGCGGTGTGTGGGTCCGCTCTCCGACCTGTGACCCCCAGGCCGGGGAAGGGAGAGCACAAACTTAACCACTCGCCACCAGGCCGGCCCCAGTAGGTGCCCGTTTTTAGTGTTTGGTGGGAAGTGGGTTCTTCAGAAGTGCCACTTCTTTCCTCCCGGTGTTCCCTATGAGAGTAATTGCGTTAGTAATTCTCTGAGCGATTGATTTTAGGAGATCGTTATTTGGAAATACGCCATCTATTTCTCAGTAGGTTTCCGTTAAAATTTGCAGATCAGTTCCTCCTGGATGTTGAGGCTCTGTCATTGTACGTGTGTGTTTAGGATGCCTTGTCTTCAGGGTGGGTCGTCTCTGTTCTTGTCCTGGGTAGTTTTCCTGCTCCGAAGTCTACTTCAGTGGACACTCATGTGGCCACTCCTGCTTTTTGTGGGTTAGTGTTTGCATAGTGTTAGGTTTCAATCTGTGTTGAATTTGTAGTGTTTCTTGTTGGATTGTGTTTTCCCCTCACACACTCTGTCAGTATCTGTCATTTGATTGGTGTGTTTAGACCATTTACGTTTAAGGCAACTATTGATATGTTAGCACTTAAGTGTGCCATTTTATCATCTGTTTTCTGTTTCTTCTGATTCTCATTCCTCTTTTTCTCTTCTTACTTTCTTTTGGGTTACTTGAATACTTTTTTGATCTCTACAGTTTTGTTTTGTTTTGTTTTTTGGCTGAGGAAGATTGGTCCTGAACTAACATCTGTGCCAGTCCTCTTTTTTTGTACATGGGGCATTTCTACAGCGTGGCTGGTGAGTGGAGTAGGTCCTTGCCTGGGATCCGAACCTGTGGACCTAGGCTGCTGAAGTGGAGAGCATGGAACTTTAACCACTTGGCCACAGGGCGGGCCCTCTACAGTGTTTATTTTTTTTTGAGGAAGATTAGCCCTGAGCTAACATCTGCTGTCCATCCTCCTCTTTTTGTTGAGGAAGACTGGCCCTGAGCTAACATCCATGCCCCTCTTGCTCTACTTTATACGTGGGACACCTACCACAGCATGGCTTGTCAAGTGGTGCCGTGTCCGCACCCAGGATCCGAACTGGCAAACCCTGGGCCCCAAAGCGGAACGTGCGCACTTAACCACTATGCCACCTGGCTGGCCCCATCCTCACCGTCTTTAAATGTGGTGTCCTGAGTATCAGATGGTGTTATACTTTGATGTGTGCAGATCATGGTCAGGACAGTTTATTGTACGTGCCCGTATTCTTGCTCTTTCTGTTCTTCCTTCCTTCCTTCCTGATGGTACAAGAGTCTTTCTTTTTGAAGAACTTCCTTTAGCCAACCTTGAGATTTCTTTCATCTTAAAAAGTCTTTATTTCTCCTTCATTCCTGAAGGACAGTTTTATTGAATGTAGGATTCCCGGCTGGCACTTCTTAGCACTTGGAGACTGTTGTTCCACTTCCTTCCGGCCCGCATGGGTTCTGATTTGAAGTCACTGTCATTTGAATCAGTGTTCCCTGATAGGCGATGGGTCTTTCCTCTCTGGCTGCTTTCAAGTTTTTTTGTTGTCTTTAGTTTTTAGAAGTTTAATTATGATGTATCTTGGTGTACATTTCTTTGGGTTTATCTTTTTTGTCATTCACTAAGCTTTCTGTTGAATCTGTTCGTTTTTGTTTCACCAAATTTAGGGAGTTTTTAGCCATTGTTTCTTCAAGTACCCTTGTTTCCACTCTCTTTCTCCTTACGTTGGGGACTCCAGTAATACAAATGTTGGATGTTTTGTTAGTGTTACATAATTCTTTTAGGTTCTTTTTTTTTTTTTTCAGTTTCTTTTCTCTGTTTTGTTCAGATTGTGTAAATTCTTTTGATTTGTTCTCAAGTTCCCTGATTCTGTCCTCTGTGATCTTCACTCTACCATTGATCTCATTGAGTGAGATTTTATTTCTCTTGCTGTATTTTTTAGTTTTATAATCTCTCTTTGTTTCAAGAGACTTTGAAATTGATAGTTGAAGCATTTTTATGTTTGTTGCTTGAAATGCTTGCCATAATTCTAGTGTCTGATTTAATCTTAGTTTTGGTGTCAGTTGATTGTCTTATTCACACTGTGAATGTTCTGGTCCTTGGTATGACCAGTGGTTTTCAACTGTCTTCTGGACATTTTGTCTCTTTTATTTTTATTTTTTTTAAAGATTTTATTTTTCTTTTTTCTCCCCAAAGCCCCCCGGCACATAGTTGTATATTTTTAATTGTGGGTCCTTCTAGTTGTGACACGTGGGATGCCACCTCAGCATGGCTCGATGAGCGGTGCCATGTCCCCACCCAGGATCTGAACTGGCGAAACCCTGGGCTGCCAAAGCAGAGTGTGCAAACTTAACCACTTGGCCACGGGGCTGGCCCTGAACATTTTGTCTCTTACGTCAGGAGCCTGTGGTTCCTATTTGGTTCTTTAGCTTTAGCAGGTAGTTGCCCTGTTTAGATTTAGCACATAGATTCTGGCTTACCTTTGTAGGCTGTGGTTCCAGTGACAGTTTAATGTTCAGGGCCTTTGTGCTGTGATCTTTGTTTTCTTTGGTTTATGTGGTGCTGCTGGGGCTTTTACTTGTCTCTGCTTGTGCAACTGAGGGGAAGAAGGGATTTTCCCAGGCTGATGTCTCTTAGTAAGAGGTGAAAGTGTCATCCCATGTGGATGAGGAGGCTTCATTAGCTGGGCAGTGGTTGTGGCTGTATGCCCCTCTGTATGTGCCCCCTGCCTACCCTGGTGTGTCTGGGTAGGAGAGGAATCTCAGCACCTCTGTGGCCAGATCCCTCTTGGTGTGCCCTCCTGCTGCTCTAGTGTCTTAGGACAGGGAGGGGACTTCGAGCCATGGAGAGAAACAGTTTCCTAGGCTGGCTGCTTCTCTGGTGGGGTTGCACTTGTCAGTGCTGCCTGGCTGCTCCCCTCGCGAGAGGGGAATCTCAGGCCTGTGGGGACACAGAAGGTTCTTGAGGTCTCTGACCTCTTGTTGCGGTGAGGTTCCCCTAAGTAGTGCTGCCCAGATGTCCCCGTGTCCCAGGGGAGTCTCAGGCCCTGGGGAAGGATGCTGCTTCCTGTGACCACTTGTTGATCTCTTTTGCTGGTGGTAGTTGACTGTCGTCCTATCTAGGGGAGGAATGACCTTCCTGGGCTGCCTTCTCTTGCTCGGTTGGAGGTTAGGAAACCCTGCACCTGTGTCCTTCCCTCTCTTGGGTGGGGGTATGTAAGACATCCTGCTGCTGTGTTCCTCCAATCCTGGGTTGCAAACCATCCTGACTCTCTTCCTCTCACTGCTGCTTTCTTACTGCCTTCCAGAGGTCTCTTTTGCTTGGTTCCTGCTTTATTTCCAAGGTTTATAGATGGACTGAGGTGAGAGGAGCAGGGAGAAATAGATGTTGACTGGAAGTTGTGCTTCCACGTTATTCTGTGAAGTTTGGTTGTATTTTATCATGGTAACGCATATGGTTTAAAAAATTTAATAGTGGTAAAAGTTTTGCCTTAAGATACTGTGGCTCTCTATCCCACTTATTCATTCTCCTTTACCCTAGCCTCTCATCCCAGAGGCAGTTACTCTGGGCTCTTCTAGCTATTTCTTCTGGCATTTGCACATCTTCATTTTTCAGTGGCTGTATTCCTGACTTTGTCAACATCTAAAACTAATCCTGAAGGCTTCCTTGATCTCAACCCCAGCCAGGATAGAGTTAGATGCCCCTGCCAGGCTCCTATAGTACCCTGTTTCCCCTTGTAGCACTGACTGCACTTGACTATAAATGCTTATCTTCTCCTTAGACTTTAAATTTCATGAGTAGAGTGGCAATGGCTGTCAGATTTTACCCCTGATACCTGACCTCATGAGATGAGTTGGAAAATACTCCCTTCTCTTCTGTTTTCTGGAAGACATTGAGTAGAGTTGTTCCTCCTTTAAATGTTTGGTAGACTTTTCCAGTGAAACAATCTGGGCCTTGAGACTTCTTTTTTGGGCCTTTTAATTTACAAATTCAGTTTCTTTAACAGTTACTGGGCTATTCAAATGTTGTGTTTCATATTGGGTGAGTTGTGATAGTTTGTGCCCCTTGAACAGTTGATCCATTTCAGATACGTTGCCAGATTTGTGTGTGTAGAGTTGTCCGTAATATTCCCTTATTATCCTTTTGATGTAGTTTCATTCAGATGGTGGTGGTTTGTGCCTTCACTTGTTTTATTGGTCAGTCTTGCTAGAGGTTTGATCTTTTCAAAGAGCCATGTTTTATTTTACTTATTTTCTCTATAGCTTTCTGTTTTCAATTTCATTAATTTCTGCTCTTTGTTTTTCCTTACTTTTGCTTGCTTTAGGTTTGCTTTTCTCTTTTCATTCTCGTTTCTTAAGGTGGGAGCTTAGATTATTGATTGGAGACTATTTTTTTTCTTCTTCTTCTTCTTCTCCTCCTCCCCAAAGCCCACCAGTACACAGCTGTATATTCTAGTTGTGAGTGCCTCTGGTTGTGACATGTGGGACACCGCCTCAGCATGGCCTGACTAGCGGTGCCATGTCCGTGCCCGGGATCTTAACCGGTGAAACCCTGGGATGCTGAAGCAGAGCACACGAACTTAACCACTTGGCCACGGGCTGGCCCCCTGTAGGCTTCTTTTTTAATGTAAGCATTTCGTACTGTAAATTTTCCTTTTGGCACTGACTTACCTGTGACACACAAATTTTGGTATTTTGATTTCCTTTGAGATGTCTTCTCTGACCCATGGGTTATTTACAAGTATGTTTGGAAAATTTACTATTATCTTGGGGCTGCCCCCGTGGCCGAGTGGTTAAGTTCGCGCGCTCCGCTGCAGGTGGCCCAGTGTTTCGTTGGTTCGAATCCTGGGCGCGGACATGGCACTGCTCGTCAGACCACGCTGAGGCAGCGTCCCACATGCCACAACTAGAAGGACCCACAACGAAGAATATACAACTATGTACTGGGGGGCTTTGGGGAGAAAAAAGGGAAAAAATAAAATCTTTAAAAAAAAAAAAATTTACTATTATCTTTCTGCTACCGATTTCTAGTGTGATTCCTTAGTGGTCAAAGAACACGCTTTGTGTGATTTCACTTATTTTAAATTTGAAGTAATTTGTTTTGTAATGAAAGATTTGGTCTGTATTGATAAGAATTCCTGGGGTTCTTGAAAGTGTCTTGTGCTCTTGTTGGGTGAAGTGTTCTGAAATGTTGACTGGATCCTGTTGGTTAATGCTGTTGAATTCTTCTGTCCTTTCTGGTTTACTGTCTAGTTGTATCAGTTGTTGAGAGCGGGTTGTCAAATTCTCCAACTGTAATCATGAACTTGCCTTTTTCTCCTTTTAGTTCTATCAAGTTTTGCTTCACGTACTTTGCAGATCTGTTGTTGGGTGCATACATGGTTGGGATTGCTTTGTGTTCTTCATGGACTGACTCATATCATTTTGTAATTTCCCTGTCTGTCTCTAGTAAATTTTTTGCTCTTTACTTTATCTGACATTAATATAGCCACTCCTGCTTACTTGCTTTCTTTTTAAAGATTGGCGCCTGAGCTAACAACTGTTGCCAATCTTCTTTTTTTCTTTTTTTTTTTGCTTTTTCTCCCCCAATCCCCCCAGCACATAGTTGTATATTTTAGTTGTGGGTCCTTCTAGTTGTGGCACGTGGGACGCTGCCTCAGCATGGCCTGATGAGTGGTGCCATGTCTGTGCCCAGGATCTGAACCGTCGAAACCCTGGGCCACTGAAGCAGAGTGTGTAAACTTAACCACTCGGCCGTGGGGCTGGCCCCCTGCTTTCTTTTAATTAATGTTTGCTTGGCGTATAATTTTCCATCCTTTTAATTTCAACCTACTTATATTTGAAGTGAGTTTCTTGTAGCTGGCTTATGGTTGGTTTATATTTTTTATCCATTTTGCCAGTCTCTGTCTTTTGATTGATATATTTAGAACAAACATTTATGGTCAGTGTAATGAATGATAAGTTAAGGCTTACGTCTGCCATTTTACTTTTGTTTTCTGTGTTTTTTCTTTCTGTTTTCTTTTTCCTGCCTTCTTGTGGGTTACTTGAGCATTTTTAAAAATTTCATTTTGATTTACCTACAGTGTTTTTCAGTGTAGCTCTTTGTATAAATATCATTTAGTGGTAGTTCTCGGTATTACATTATACATACCTAACTCATTAGAGTATACTGTTGTCAATATTTTATCAGTTTGAGTAAGGTGTAGAATCCTTACCTCTTTACATCCTTATATTCCCCCCTCTTAGTAATGGAATTATCTTCTTAAATTATATGTAGGTTTTACATATGTAAAAGTTCATAAACATTTTCTTTACATACAATTAGAACCGTACATCAAACTGTTATAGTTTTTGATTTGTCTCTTGACTATAACTTAGAAAATTCAAGAGGAAAAGGAAAACCTGTTGTATTGACTGATACTTTTGCTTTTTCTGTTGTACTCTTATTTCCTGATGTTCCAAATTTGCTTATTTTATTATTTCTGTTCTGTTCTAAGAATTCCTTTGCTATTCTTTTAGGTTAGGTCTGCTGGAAACAGACCTTCTACTAAATTCTCTTAGTTTTCTTTCATCTGAGGATGTCTTATTTCCCCTTCATTCCTGAAGGATAATTTCACCAGATGTACAGTTTGAGTTTGACAATTCTTTTCTTTCAGCACTTGAAAATATTATGTTACTTTTTTCTGGCCTCCATGATTTCTGATGAGAAATCTGATGTCATTTGAATTTTTTTTTCCCCTGTAGGTAGATGTCACTTCTCACTACTTTCAAGCTTTTTTCTTTTCATTTTGTTTTCAGTAGTTTGATTATTATGGGTCTTTGCATAGATTTTTTTTTGAGTTTATACTGTTTGGGGTTCACTGTGCTTCTTGGATCTAAGTTTATGTCTTTTGTCAGATGAGAAGTTCTCAGTCATTATGGGTTTGAACACTGTTTTGTGTGAATACTCTGTCGTCTCTTCTTCTGATTCTCTAGTGACACCCGGTGAGATCTTTTCTTGTAGTTCCATACAGTCATGAATTTCTGCTCATTTGTTTTTAAGTCCATTTTCTCTTCAGATTGGGCAGTTTCTGTTGTTCTGTCTTCAAGTTCATTGATTTTTCCTCTCTCTTCTCCATTCTCATGCTGAGCCTATCTGTTAAGTTTTTTAATCTCTGTTATTCAGTTTTTTAGTTTCAAAATTTCCCTTTGATTCTTTTTCATATTAGGTATTTCTTTGCTGAGACTTTGTTTTTTTCATTTGCTTCTCGCATGTTCATAATTGCCTATTGAAACGTTTTTATAATGTATGCTTTAAAATCCTTGTTGTTGCAACACCTGCATCATTTTCATGTTGGCTTCTGTTGATTTTCTTTTCTCATTCAAGTTGAGATTTTCCTGGTTTTTGGTATGACAAGTGATCTTTGATTGTGTCCTGGACACTTTGGGTATTATGACAAGTGATCTTTGATTGTGTCCTGGACACTTTGGGTATTATGACAAGTGATCTTTGATTGTGTCCTGGACACTTTGGGTATTATGACAAGTGATCTTTGATTGTGTCCTGGACACTTTGGGTATTATGACAAGTGATCTTTGATTGTGTCCTGGACACTTTGGTATTATGACAAGTGATCTTTGATTGTGTCCTGGACACTTTGGGATTATGCTGTGGAGCTCTGGACTTGAAGTCTTCTGTTTTATAGGGCCTCCTTTTGACACCACTTTGACGGGGCGCTGGGTGACACTGCCTTGTGAGTGTCAGATGAAGTGAAAGGCCAGGTTGCCTACAGAGCCCCTTGACACCTGGGAAGGGAGGGTGCCCTGTTACCCCTGGGCAGAGGTGGGCTCTGAGATTCTGCTGACATCACTTTGGCTGGGAAGAGCAGGAATGCTCGCCTCTCATGCAGTCTCCTCTGACAGTGGTAGGGACGGGCAGGGCTGCCTCTTAGGTTGGTTGGGGTGGAGGTCTGTGACCTGCTGGGATAAAGGTCCCACCCCTGCCCCAGTGGGTAGGGCAGTGGGAGGGTGTCTGCCCACAGCTGGGAGCGTGAGAGGCTGGGTTGCCTTCCCTCTTTGCCATCCAGTGATGGGGTAGGGGCTGTGGTTTTCTTCTGTCTTCTTTGGCTGGGGATGGGCATTGCTATCTGAAAGTTCTCTTTCTGTTAGGTTGCTCTTTCCTGGTCTCTTCCCCCACTCTGTTTCTATAGACTTTTTATTGTGGTGAAATATATGTAACCAAACTAACCTTTTTTTTTGTTTTTTTTTTAAAGATTGGCACCTGAGCTTACAACTGTTGTCAATCTTTTTTTCTTTTCCTGCTTTTTCTCCCCAAATCCCCCCAGTACATAGTTGTATATTTTAGTTGTGGGTCCTTCTAGTTGTGGCATGTGGGACGCTACCTCAATGTGGCGTGACGAGCCATTCCATGTCTGCGCCCAGGATCTGAACCAGCAAAACCCTGGGCCACTGAAGTGGAGCGTGTGAACTTAACCACTTGGCCACAGGGCTGGCCCCAAACTAACCATTTTTAAGTGTACTTTTGACTTAATATGTAACAAGTCAGTAGTTTCATACTTTAAAACTGTAAAGCGAGTAGTTTGTTTTATATCAAAGTTATGATTTTTCTAATATTTCTAATTTTGAGAAATGTGTGTTATATATTAGAATACAACTAAAAAATAAAAAATGCAAATTAGACAGTATAGTCTTATATTTACCAAAAACAAAAGTTTACATCATGCGGCCTTGTTCTCCACATTGGCAATCAAATGCTAATTGTTAAAAAAAAGCCAGCTTTGATATGAACTTTTCTTTGTGAGCTTTGAAAGCCCTTTTCCTCTACCTTATGAAAATGTCATTTTATGCTCATTATGTATGAAGAATTGTAGTAATGTATTTTAAAGGCTCCCAGGTTTTCCTTGAGGTGAAATTATTTTTATTTCATTATAATCATACCAGTTTAGGACACAATATGTTTAAAATACAATGTTGGTAAATTGTTACAATTTGTGTAAAAATTTTTATCTTTGGGTTTGTATTTTATGAAAATTTCCAGGGGAAGAATTAGATGTGATTCGAGTATGTTTTAATAAATGTTAAAAAAAAATATCATATTGTTGTCTATATTATCTAGGGTGAGGATGTTCCTGTTTTTTTAAAAATATGTTATTAGGTAAATGAAATGTTGTGTACCACACATAGTATTTAATAGTTCACCAGGAATGCAATTGCTTGTTAAAATCATTTTCTATATAGTAATGTGAGGAATCTGTTTCTCTTTTGAATTATGAGTATGTGAGTAAAAGTAAGGTATTTGTTAATTTGATATTTTTCATTTCTGTCTTTTAAATGGTAGGTACCTGTGCCATTCAAGTTGTCTTCACGGTTTGAATGAAGAGTGAATGACATTGGATCTTACCTTGTTTATCCATTTCTGTTAGTACCTTCTCCTTGCTCTTCTTTGCAGTGTGGCTATTGGCCCTGCCTAGAGGCATTTGCAATATTATAATAGTTAAACTGTAGTGTTTAGAAAGAGACTCATGCTGAGAACAGATGGCTATTGTCTGATTATCTCTAAAATATTAGTGTGTTTCTTGGTAGAAGCAATACAGTTTTTTTAATGTTAGTTTTCTCATTTTGAGGTCTATATACAATTATCTCTCAATCTTAAAAATTTTACTATTATGATAATATAAAAAATACTTCAGTAGCTGTAAAGATGAAACTTTTCCTTTGCCTTGATGGTTTACAATTGAAAAGCTTTTTTAACGTACAGAATTATTCTTAAGATAGCATTTATCAAAGTGCCCAGGATTCCTTGGAATCAGAGACATATTCTTAAGGTCTATAGAATTTCTTTTAAAAGGATCTGTAGTTCACTCAATTTTTTTTTTTAACTTAGGCATTGTGGGCAACCACTTTTCCTTGTTCTTCTTCTTCTTTTCTTTTTGATGAGGATGATTGGCCCAGAGCTAGCATCTGTTGCCAATCTTCCTCTTTTTGCTTGAGGAAGGTTGTCGCTGAGCTAACATCTGTGCCAGTCTTCTTCTATTTTGTATGTAGGACACCACCACAGAGTGGCTTCATGAATGGTGTGTAGGTCCATGCCTGGGATCTGAACCCTGGGCCACCAAAGCAGAATGCGTGAACTTAACCGCTACACCACTGGGCCGGCCCCTGTAGTTTGCTCAGTTTTACATAATTCTTTACACCTACCAGAATGAAGAAGTTTCACTTTGTTTTCTGCAACTGACAGTATTAGCATGAGGGTAGAGTTGGTGATTGGGGACATCATAGTTTTAGGCAACTGGAGTATGTGTCCAGAGCTAACTGGTCTGCTTGTCTTTAAATTTCTGGTTACATAATACTAGGCATTGCACCATTGACTCTAATTTGGAAGTTTGTCTCAACTTATGTATAGTGTTGATGTAATTTCTCATATCAAGAAATTGGTATTCAGGTTTCTTACAGAACGTTTTAGAAGAGGAGTCAGTGACTCTGAGGTTACTGTGTACGTAGTTCACGTGGGGGTCGAATCTCAGCTTGAGGGACTAACTGACCCCTATCCTTGTTGCTTGTTTTTGCTGCTGAGGTCATGGCATGCTTTTCAGGCACTGTTCCATTAATTGTTTTTTTAAACTAGTCCACTGTTTATCTCCTCTGCTGCTGTAGAAGGGAAAGAGTTCCAATTTCTTGGTGATTTATATGGTTTTCCTCCTTTTCAATGACTCATCAGTGACATGGTTGAACTTGGAAGCTGTATTTGATGAAGGGACTATACATGTTTCTTTATTGTACTTTGTTGCTTTGTTTTTCTACTCTATTAATATGCAGGCAAAGGGGGAAATATTTATTTTTCTTAAAGAAGTTTTAAACATTAGGCGTATTTTAAATGTCTTTCTCCCTTTAATATCAGTTGACTTCTCAGAAACGTTTCCTATCAAAATGGAAACAATAAGTCTGTTAGCTACTTAAGGTAAAAATATGAGTTTAAGCTAGTTATCGTATTGACCTACTTTTACTTAGATCTGTGTAAATTATGCGCCTTCTAGCACTTGAGTGTTTTGTTGAAAGTTGCTAATTTTCTTTAATCCTTTGGCAGCAGTTAAAATAGCTGTCTTCATTTCCTAGCTTGGCAGTACTCTTGGGTTTAGTATCATTCGTTCTGTCGTCTTTGTTCACATTGTTTTTACTCATTTTAAAAATATGTTTCCAGAATTATACTTAATTGCTGGAAACGTTGATTTTTCTTGAGTGACAAACCAATTAAGTGTGTATGACACCAGGCAACAAAGATACTTAAGATTCTCTGCTTATCCTGTCTCTGAAAAAAATCCATTATTCATCATCTTATTGTTTCTAAATACTGAGCTAAGATTTTCAATACAATAGGAAAATTGCTTTGGAAATGGAATAAATTGCTTGCCAGTTCAAAGGCTCCACTTCTGAAGTCGAGGTTACTAAACATGATGTTGCTTATATTCATTATCTACCAGACTCATTGTACTGCTTTTCTAGCATGAAACTTGATAAGATTGTGACTTTTGCTAAAATGCAATGCAATTACTGAAAGAACTTAATGAAAAAGACTAAAAATCTCATTTTGTATACTATATTATAATATATTTAAGTGGTGTTTTGAATTTTAATTGCATTTTATATAAATATTCATCTTCTAGTTGGCTGTTGTAAAAGAAGTGATCTTACACAGAGAAGTAAGAAAAAAGGAATTTTTAAGAGGAAAGATATTCTGCTTTAGGCCTGTTACTTGACAGATCATGTAATTTTGTGCCTAAATCATCTAAAATAACTAGTGGCTTGTCGTAGGGATGTTCTCTGATGGCATCAACAGTAATTGGAGTTGTCTTGTAAAAGAGCATACGAAGAGACTCAAATGAGTATCATTTCCATTAGTGGAGTGGAGTAGGCTGTTCCAAGAGGGATGAGAATAAGTGACTGTTCCTTCTCCTAACACATTTGCTTTCAACAAAAAGTTTTCTACCTTAATATTTCTAGTGACAATATGGTATTCCATCATATATTTAACTAGGTCTAATCACTGATATTAAGGTTTTATTATTTTTGGCTGTGTTTTTAAAGATTTTTTTTTAAAATTTTTCCTTTTTCTCCCCAAAGCCCCCCGGTACATAGTTGTATATTTTTAGTTGTGGGTCCTTCTAGCTGTGGCATGTGGGATACCGCCTCAGTGTTGCCTGATGAGCGGTGCCATGTCCATGCCCAGAATCTGAACCAGTAAAACCCTGGGCCACCGAAATGGAGTGCGCGAACTTAACCGCTCGGCCACGTGGCCGGCCCCTTGGCTGTGTTTTTAAACAGGTCATCTTTGTAGATAAATCTTGTATACATTTTTAATTTTCGTGGGATAATTGGAACCTGTGGTTCACTTTTACTTAGATTATTAAAAAAAAAGGCTTTTGATGCATCTTGACAAATTGTTCTGTAGAAAAGTTGTTCATATCCTTACCAGCAATTAAGAGTGCCTGGTTATCTAAGACTGTTGACCATGCCAAAGGTTAAGAATTATTTGTTTCAGTTGTTTTAATTTGCATGTTGTAAAAGTCTTTCTTGAAAACAAACATTATTCCTAGGTTTAAAACCTTCCCCTGATTTCCCCTTCCACTTGAATTAAAGTTAAGTTCCTTATGCCGCTTCCCAGGCCAGTGGGATTTGCCCCTGCTGGCATCTTCAGCTGCATTTGGTGTTGCTCCCCTTGGCTCTCCTGCTTTAGCCACACTGGCTTTCTGTCCACTCCTGGAGCCCTCTGGGCTCTGCAGCTCCGTCTCGGTCTTCCTAGACCTTCACCTGGTTGGCTGCTTCTCACCCAGGCGTCACTTTCTTGAGACTCAGCTTCCTTGATCTAAGGACGACCCCTCCTGTCACTTTTCGTCTTATCACCTCCTTTATTGTCTTTCTAGCACTTTTCCCTTTGGAATGTAACCTGTTTACTTCTTGTTTTTCTTGTGTTAGTACTTAAGCTGTATATGAGCAGGGGTTTGTGTGCCTGTTTGCGGCTGTACCTGCAGTGCTTGGGACAGCGCTAGCACATAGTAGGCACTCCAGTGTTTATTGAAGGGGCTGGAGTCCCTAATGTGGTTGAACATAATTTTGTAAGTATAGCTATATTTCTTCTGTTGTGAATTGTCTTTGCTCATCAGTGTTTGCTTTTTTATTGATTTTCATTGATTTGTAAGAACTGTTTATAGAGAATCGTTTTTCTGTCATGCGTTACAAACATTTCCCCCAGATTCTCATTTGCATTATAATTTTCGTCTTCGGTGATGCAGAGTACAGACCTCCAGAGAGCCTGGCTGTAGTAAGGAGTCAGTATGCTTTAGCTATCCCTTCTTCAGGGCCTGTTTGTCTCAGAAACTGTTAGGAGGTGTTTTTCATTCTGGTTTTTGGTCTAATTCACAAACCTGTTCCCTGAATAATCCATCTCCTGAGTGAACTTGCCATACGCATAAGGATTTGGCTTTTCTAGGATAATCGTATCGAGTGCAGCACGTAAACTACGGCAGCCAACAGGAGGATGAGCAGAAGGGGCCCTCGTGGTAAGCACAGGCAGAACTCGCGGTGTAGGAGTTAGCCGGGTGTGTTCTGTCTTCCAGCGGTTACTTGGCGCCAAGGAGCCAGAGTATCATCAACAATAGTCATAGAAATATTTTCTTTTTTTAAAAATTGTGGTGAAGTATACATAACAAAATTTACCATCGTAACCAATTTTAAGTTCACAATGCAGTGAACTTAAATGACATTAAGTATGTTCACACTGTTCTGCAACCTTCTGTTTCTATGAATTTGACTCTTCTTAGCACCTCATGTAAATGGAATCCTGCATTGTGTGTCTGGCTTATTTCACCTAGCATGTTTTCAAGTTCATGTTGTAGCTTGTATCAGAATTTCCTTCCTTTTTAAAGTGAATAATATCTCATTGTGGGTATATACCATATTTGTCTGTGGACATTTGAGTTTTTGTTCTTTTTTTATAGTAAAAATTTCCTGTGTTAATTGTCTAAAACTAGAAATTAAATGAATATATGTGAAGTGCTTAAGTTCATGCCTGACAATCCAAGCTTCAATAAATGTTTGATGCTGCTCTCTCCTCCTTTTTCTCCTCCTCCTCCTTCTCTTGATGTTAACTAGCAGGGTCACAGGTAGAGAGGTCCAGTCGGCTCACACAGTCACTGTTCCTTCACTCAGTCGGGTGTTTTCAGCACAGCCTCGCTCCCTGGTTTCTCTTCTGACCTCCCTTCCCCGGAGGATACACTTGGCTAGTTCTCTGCAGGAGGGGAGGGGCAGTTGCCTGGTTGGGTGTGGGGAGGGGGCAACGTAGGGATCCAAAGATTTCCTTCACAGCTTTCAGTCCATTTGTGTTTTAACACGCTTCCACACCCACTTGTAGAGTGCTAGTGCTGCCAGGCCCCAGCCCTGTGGATCCCGAGGTTCTCATGGCCTCAATCTCTGCTGCCTGCACTGTTGGCTTCAGATTCTGTTTTCTTGGATCTGCTTAGTTATTTACAATCTATCCATCTGCTTTCTGGTTTCCTACATTTTGTTATTTTCTCCTCTTTTGTTTTCTGTTCTTGCAGGTTTAAGCTTTAAAAAAAAATCAATTTTTTTGGCATTGAAATTAGGTTATGTATTTAATCTTCCATCTTTACATGAAACCTTTTTTTCATTTTATGTGTATATGTTTCTTTCTTCTCTTTCGGAAGACTGGTCTTCTGGGTTTCTTACTCTACATAGTGGCGTCGACCTCCAACAGCTCTCCCACAGGAGTTAATAGCTTTAGTTACCTGGAGGGAGACTGTCTTTTTCTCAACTCCAGTTCCAGAATTTTTGAACAACTGTGGCTTAGCTTGGTTGGATGCCATTCCCCACCAACCATTGGGATTTGAGCTCCCTATGCAATTATATAGCAGTCCTTCGGGTTGGGTGGGGAGTGGGCCAGATTCCTAAAGAAAGAGGAGCTGGTGAGGCAGAAAAATAGTCCTGTTCTTCAGAACTTAAATTCTCTTCTACCACTAAGCTCTCCAGCTACTGCCTGTCCTTGCAAGGCTAAACCTATTTATTCTAGCTGCCTACTTCATATTTCATAGAGACCTCAAACTGAAAATGAATAAAACCAAACCCAAGATTCCCCTCTCCTGTCAGAATCCTGCTCCTGCTAGTGTTTTCTACTCTACTGAGTGGTCCTGCCATCCATCCTCCTGTACAGAGTATCCTTAGGCCTCTTGTGTCCTCTGGGCACATAGCTAACTTATCATCTATTTCTGTCTGTCCTGGCTCTTAAATATCTTGAATTCATCCATTTCTCTCCGTTTTCACTCCAGCTGCTTCGTCCAAGCACCATAGCTGTGCCCTAACTCTGACAGCCGCCTCCTGGTTGGCCTCGGCCTCTGCCCTGACCAGTTCTCCAGGGCGGCTAGAATGCAGAGTGACTTGCGTGTTTGCTCCTTCTCTGCAATGGCTGTCCTTCCTGTGATTTGCAAGGGCCTTCACTGCCAGGTTCCTACTGACATTCCAGGCCTGTGAGGTACCCTGATGCTGACCTCTGTGCGGCTGCCCCTGCTTCCTTTCTCATCTTTCAGGACACCATGTCGTTCCACACTCCTGCTCCTCTGCCTGGAATGCAGCTGTCTTTTGGCTGCATCCCTCCTGTCCTTTTCAGCTTTGAATGCAGGCATCACCCTCCTAGTACTAGGTAACTGTCTCATCAGTTGCCACTGCTGTCATTTTACATTTATTGATCAATGACTTTGAGCCCCATGAGTTAGAGGGTGTGTCTTTTTGTTACTGACCATTGTGTTCTCAGTGTAGGTACTTGCTTGGTGCCCAGCAAGTCCTTCACTGAGTGTATATACTCAGTGTAGCCAAATGGCTTTCTGAGTGTTTGTTCACATTCCTGTGATGATCTTGAGAGATGATCTTCCTTGGGCTCCTAAGCGTAATGTACTCTTATACTCTGGTACTTTCAGAGGTCCCATGGTTTTTATCTTGAATATTTAATAATCCTGGGAGGAGGAGAGATCTTTCAGTAGTTAGTGTTTGCTAAAGATCAACTCACAGTCTCTTTAGGCTTATTCTTTGTTTTATAGGGTGAGGGTGAGCCACTGTGTGTAGGTCCCTGTGTCTAGTAGGTGATTGCCCAGTGAATCTTTGCCAGTGCTGAGTGTCGGTTCCCCTCAGTGCCTAATTCTCTCTACCTTGAACCACTGCAGTGCATGGGAGAGCTATAGTGAAAGGCTCTCCACACTCTTCTGTCTCCTGCGTACAGAACATCTCTTAGTTTTGCTGGGATGCAACTTGCCCATACCAGTGTCTTCTACTTAGAACCCTGTCTTATTGGAGGACTATGTTTCAAGTAAGTGAGAGAGATGAGAGCCAGGTAGTGGAAAGCAGGATTATCAAATTGACTCAGAATACAAAGAAAACAAAACCATGCCATTAGTTGTTATGTAATTGTAGTACAGGCAGGCGTGCACTGCACAACGATGTTTCGGTCAACGATGGACCACATGTATGATGGTGGTCCTTAAGATTAGTACCATAGAGCCTATGTGTACAGCAGGCTACACCATCTAGAGTGTACTTACACACTCTATGATGTTTACACAACAACGAGATTGCCTAATGGTGCATTTTGCAGATGTCCCATCATTAAATGACACGTGACTGTAGTTGCCAATTGCTGCTGTAACGATTATTACAAACTTAGTGTCTTAAAATAAATTTATTATCTCCTAATACTATAGATCAGGACTGTATTGTCTCACGGGGCTAAAATGAAGGTGTCAGCATTCGTTTCTGTAGGCCCTGGGGAGAATCATTTCATACATGTGGTTGTAGGGTTAAGGTCCTGTGTCCTTGCTGGCTGTCGGCTGGGGGCCACCCTTAGCTCCTAAAGGCCTGTCTGTGGTCCTTGCTCATGGCACCCCATCTCGGAGCCAACAACAGGGCAGTGAATCCTCACACTACCATCCCTCTTGCCCCTGCTTCATGGCGTGTTTTTACAACCCCCATTCTTCTGCCTTCCTCTTCCACTCTTAAGGGCCCATGTGATTCCTTTGGGCCACTTGGATTATCCAGGATAATCTTCATATCTTAAAGTCAGCTAATTAGCAACCTTAATTCCCTTTTGACTTGTAATGTAACGTATTTGCAGTGTAACATTAAGGAGTAGAATGAGGACATCTGTTGGCAGGGGGGATCTGTTATTCTGCCTACCACTGTTATTAAGAAGAGCTCAGAGGGGGCTGGCCCCATGGCGTAGTAGTTGAGTCCAGGGCGCTCCACTTGGGTGACCTGGGTTCACAGGTTAGGATCCCAGGCATGGACGTGCACCACTCCTCAAGCCATGCTGTGGTGGCAACCCACATACAAAATAGAGGAAGATTGGCACAGGTGTTAGCCTAGGGCTGATCTTCCTCAAGCGAAAAAAGAAGAAGGTTGGCAACACTTGTTAGCTCAAAGTGGATCTTCCTTACCAAAAAAAATAAGAGAAAAAGAAAAAAAGAGCTCAGAGAGTTACCTGTTCAAACGGCTATGGGCCCAGCCTGTTTACAGATAAACTTTAGAAAAAAATTTCAAGGATAATTTTCTTACCATGTAATCTGTGATAGAACAAGCACATATTGATTGAATTATATAAGTAAAATATTAGCTACTAAATGCAGAATATATTAAAGAGATTAATTCAACTAACTGTGCTCAGCCACCTTTTGGGACAGCCTGTGGATTAGCTGCTCTGAGGTTGCTGCAGACAACAGGTCCAGTCACAGGTGGAAAGCTCGCCTCGCCCGCTCCTGCTCAGGGACTACCTGGGGCTGCTGTCTTGGGGCTGGGGCCGTGAGCAAGTCACTGCCTTTACAGAGACAGGTCCAGCTCCAACATAGAATAGATAGATGGCACAAAATTGTACTTGGAGCTAAAAGAGTCTTGGAGCGAAAGTAACTTATGACTGATACAAGATAAATACAGTTCCTATAAGTTAGCATTGTCAAACTAGAAAATCCTATGGGAAAAACAGATATATTTATGATAACATTATAATGATAAAATATCTAAGAATAAAATTATTTAAAATGTTTTGACAGATGTGTAGATATAAAATTTTAAGAACGTAAGAACTTTTGAATGAAACTATATATTACCTACTCATCCAGTTCTTCCCTAATCTTGTTTATAAATTCAATATAATGTTTAAAATTCTAACAGGATTTTTTTGTTTGCTTACTTTTGGAACTCAACAAAATGATTTAAGAGTTTATCTAGTAGGGAAAAGATAGCCTTCTTTGAAAAGTAGCAAAGACAACTTTGGGCATGAATTATGAGTGGATAAGTTGTATCAGATATTAAGTTGCATATGAAGCCATATTTAAGTTGTACTGATTTCATTAAAAATGGAAAAAACAATTCCTCAGGTTACTCTAATATATTTAAAAGATTGCTTGGCAAATCAACATGGGAGAGACGGACTCTTCCAGAAATAATACTGCCATTTCTGTTGTTAGATAGTGTATGCATTCCCGCAAAACCTCGTTCAGTGGAAATGCTCACTGAAAATAGTGTTTATGGGCAAAAACAAGTTAGACAAGGCAGACCACCGGAAACCTATCCTGCTTTGTGACCACATCACTAATGAAAACAGTCATAGTCTTGGTAGCATTAGCTCAAGGGGCACGTTGAGCTTCTGGCCAGTGAAAAAGTGCGTCTTCAATAAAAGACTTCCCTGTGAGGAGGCTGATGGTGCCGGGACTGCTGAGTGTGGAGCCACAGGCAGAGCACACTGGCTGCAGGGTGCCCAAGGTTGTACACAGCCAAAATGTGCCCAGCTGAACTGAATTTTCTGTACAAGAGGCGGGGCAGTCTTAGCCAGAGTTTGTAAGTAGTATACGATCCCATGACACCATGCGTGTGTAGGGCCGATGACAACAAGATGCCATTGTCTTCCCCCGTATGTAAGCAGAGGGGCAGTGTATTCAGCCTCAGTCTGATGAGGTTAGGTAAAATTGCTTCTAGTATTTTTGGTATTATTCATGGCACTCATATTGGTTGGAGTTTAAATGTGCAGTTTGGTAATATATATCAAGTGTTTTAGAGCTTATGACTTTATATAACACTTCTAGTTCTGGAGATCTGAAATAATTCATGTAAAAATATGGGAGATGTTCTATGCACAGATACTTACACTGAAATATTATTTAATGGGAAATTGTAAATATCTTGTCTGTCCAGCAATAGGGGATAGCTCAGCCACTTGGTTAATCCACTTGCGGAGTACTTTTTAGTTAACAAATGTTAAAAAGACGGTAGAGAAACTTGGGGCTCAGGTAGGCATTAGCTCATCCGGGGACTTTCTATCCAGGGACTTTCTATCACTGAATTACACTTATGTTTGGATTCTTGACAGCCAGATACTTATTTTAAGAATAAAGTCCTGAAAACAGAGGCTTTTGGATCTTGCCTTCTGACCTTCTCACAGCATCCTAATAGGCAAAGCGCTATCTGGCACCATCACCATGCAGGTGCACACACTCACTGGCACTTACCCACCTAAATGCATGTGCACATGCGTGTGTGCGTGTACATGCCCACACGTGCCTGTGCACATGGAAATACAATTACCTGAAAGGTTTGCTAAAAAGAAAGCTAACTGCAGATATAAAGCTCTTCTATACTGAGGAGGATGTATTTTCATAAAGTCTAGAGCAGAATGGAAATCCTAGTGTTGTTGGATATTCATGATTCTTTGGAGTAGCACTCATCGTTGTCCTTCCCTCTTAAGGCTTTCATTTCCAAAGTGTTGGCTTGTGAGTATAAGAGATCTAGAGAAAGAAGAGAGTAATGATGATGAAGATGACAAATTTCCAAATGACCACAGATCTTAGAGAACATGGTAGGAAAAAAGATGGAGAAGCCGGGGATTCAAGAAACAACAAAGAGAGGACATCTGTTTTGGTCTTTAAAATTATTTTCGCTCGAATACATTTTTCCCAATTGTTCATTATTAGATATTTCAAACATACAGAAACATCCAAAGAATAGTATTCTATAGAGATTCAACAGCTGTTAACATTATACCCCATTTGCTTTCTCTCTCTCTGTGCTGAACTGTTTCACGGTGTGTTGTGGGTCGAGTGACCTTCAGCGTGGGTCTCCCAACAGTAAGCATGATTCTTCAGCCACATCACTGTCGTCACAACTGAGAAAATTAGCTAACTCATAACATGGCATATCCAGCCCATTTTGGATATCTCCTGTTGTATTAAGAATTTATTTTTTTTCAAATTGTGTTAAAATACACAACATATAATTCACCATTTTAAAGTGCACAATCCAGTGGCATTTAGTACACTGACAGCGTTGTGCAGACATCACCACCATTTAATTCCAGAACATTTTCAAGAATGTCTTTTATAACACTTTTTTTGAATCCAGGTACCAATCAAGGTTTAAGTGTTTCATTTGGTGGTATCTCTTTAAATTTCTTTTAATCTGGAGAAATCTTAACAGTTTTTCTTTTTCCTAACAGTATGGAGCTTTTGAAAAGTCCAGGCCAGTTGTTTATAGTGTGCCCCACATTCTGGATTTGTACCTCCTGAGTCAGTAACTGCTCTTCATTTCCTGCACTTCCTGTCGTATGAAAATGAGCTCTCAAACAGTGCTTCTGTAACATCAGTGTGCGGGACTCCTTAGCATGCATTGTAGGCCTACTCCCACGGTTTCTTGTCCTGTAGGTCCTGGGGTGCCTGAGGATTTGCTTTTCTGACACATTCCCAGGTGGTGGTGATGCTGCTGGTCTGGGGACCACACTTTGAGAACCCCTGCTCTAGAGACTGATTAAATTCAGTAAATGTTTTGGCAAGAATGATTGATATGCTTCATATTGCATCACATCAGCAGGCAGACAATGTCAGGTTGTCTCATGGGAAGTGGTTCTGAGTTTGATGACTCATTTAAGGGGGGGCCTCTAGAGCTTTTGGCAGTTTGTACATTTCCGTTTGCAGTTGTGAGGAATTTCTGGGTTGTCCTGCAGTATCATGCGACGTTCTGTTCCCAGCAGCCTTTACCAGATGATTTTCATATCTACTAATGATCTTGGCCTAAACCAGTTACTACATTGAGGGTTGGAAAATGAGGATTCTCACGTTATTTCCACATATATGAGCTGGTAATTTTTGGTGAAGAGGAGTTTTCCTTCTCTCTCTCTTCTTGAGAATCACTATAGACTCATGAATTCTGTTTATTTAACAAATTACAATCAATAAGAGTCATTATCCTTATTGCTCAGTTGTCCCAAACTTGGCGGGGAGGTGGTAAATGCTTCAAGCTTACTCCCAGGTCATCATCTTCTTCTTTTTTTTTGAGGAAGATTAGCCCTGAGCTAACATCTGCTGCCAATCCTCCTCTTTTTGCTGAGGAAGACTGGCCCTGAGCTAAGATCCATGCCCATCTTCCTCTACTTTATATGTGGGATGCCTGCCACAGCATGGCTTGCCAAGTGGTGCCATGTCTGCACCCGGGATCTGAACTGGTGAACTCCAGGCCGCTGAAGCAGAACATGCACACTTAACCGCTGAGCCACTGGGCTGGCCCCTGCTCTTTTTATTTTTAACTTGGGGTAATTCCTACCTGGAGGCTTGATGTGAAATTAAATAAGATAGCATTTGTTGAATCTCCATTATGGTTTCTGACAAATTGTAGGTTCTCAAAAAGGTAAGTTTTTATTTTTTAAAGATAAATATGTTAATGATTGAGGAAAGATAAATGGACATTTGATGGTAGGCTGCGTATTTTTGGAATCAGAAGGGGATTGTTGAACTCTAGAAGGGATGCTGCTTGTGGAGGAGAGTATTTCATTGAATAGAAAGTTTTAGTAAGGGGAATAACAGACAGAGAATAAGCGGGACATAGCATCCTTGCTGTGTATATCAACTCTGACAGCAAACCAAGGGGCCATGTTTCCATCTGTCAGCATTAGACACCTACATAGTCACTTCCACAACTTTGACTGATGAATGTGAAGTTGGTTAAATTTTACGTCCATCAATCTGTAGAATAGAATGTTTAGATATGACTTGGAGGTATATATTTTTTTGCTAATAGTAATGTTTCAGATGATTTTTTTTTTTCTAAAGATTTTATTTTTTTCCTTTTTCTCCCCAAAGCCCCCCGGTACCTAGTTGTATATTTTAGTTGTGGGTCCTTCTAGTTGTGGCATGTGGGACGCTGCCTCAGCGTGGTTTGATGAGCAGTGCCATGTCCGCACCCAGGATTCGAACCAACGAAACACTGGGCCGCCTGCAGCGGAGCGCGCGAACTCAACCACTCGGCCACGGGGCCAGCCCCTGGATGATTGATTTTTTTATATTCTTGAATTGAACCCAGTGAGTGGGTGGTGTGGTCAAGCTGACTGTGTACATGGAAGGCTGCTTGGAGGGTTTGCTCACAGCATGGTAATGTCGGCTTCCTTGGGTGGCTTTTTCCTTTCCTGTTTCCCTTGGTTAAGTGCATTTTCTGCAAAGGAAAGTACTATGCAGGGATATTTATAATGGTTTGCCTCTGCTGAAGACAGCTTAGTTGGAGAAGAAAGAAAAGTGTGATTGGTAGAATTGGACCAGCTCTTGCCTTAGACGAAACCCTTACCCCGTGACGGAAGATGGCTTGGCCTGCCTCAGCATTCTGTTCTCACCTTTAACCAGGTTCCAGCTGGAAGATGAGTCTGCCCATTTGGATGAAATGCCACTGATGATGTCTGAAGAGGGCTTTGAGAATGATGAAAGTGATTACCACACGTTACCACGAGCTAGGATCTTGCAAAGAAAAAGAGGACTAGAGTGGTTTGTCTGTGGAGGATGGAAGTTCCTCTGTACCAGGTTGGTTACCCATTTCTGCCTGATTTCCTGTGCACTGAGGTTACAGAGTTAAATTACATATAAGCTTAATTTCTAACATATTTATTGTTATATAAAACTAAAGAAGATGCTCTCTAAATGACATCATGGAGAATATTAGTAACATTAGTCAAAACTAGACAGTGCTAATCTGAAAGGGATGGAAAGCCAAATTCACTTTTTTCTGAGACATTTTAGTGTTTTAAAAGATGGAAAAAAATTAGTAATTTTGTAATTAATGCATGGTAGAATTAATTCTGCTCACTGTATCAACATTCATAAACTGTTTCTTTCTCTTCCATCTCTAATTATACTCTCATCCCAAAAGGTAGATATGGACCTATAAAATGCAGTTTAGTAACATTGTAGATATGAGTATTATTCCACTTTAATGCTTTGACTTGGAATAAGATTCTTCTGGTTAATTTAACCAGAAAGATATGAAGATAAGAGCCCTTCATATTTTAAACAAGTTCGCTGGTGGTTGAGATAAACTGATGCTGTGTGTGACATGTGTCACATCTGTTCACCCTTAGAGTCTGGTATATGAAAGCACCTTGTATGTCTAGGACGCTTTGCCTTTGACTGTATGGCCAACCTTAGGGACAGGCAGGACAAGATTACAGCTGACCAAAGCTGGCATGACTTGAGGGGAGTATGTCAAATAACAGTTTTTATAGTCTTTCTGCTTTTTAAGGTTTGTAGTCAGTTCTTTATTACGATCATGAACTTACATCCTTTTGTTCAGAAAAGGAAAGTAAATAATTGTAGAAAAATGTCTTGTTCATCCTTCTTCTCATTATGCTTTTAGAAATTTGCAAAAAGATGTTTTTAGCACTAATTTGAGGTGATATTCAGAACCATTCCATGGACTCCCAGGGATTCTGAGGAATCTCTCAGAGATTGGCAATGTAGAATTAGCAGGTGAGGCTGAACCAGGATTTGGGTTTATCAATCCTTTTCAGCTTCCAGTTAAAGTAGTCTCTATCTTTATCCATCTTATATATTGTAAGCTTTCATATGAAGAAGGAATTTCATGGCTAAACAATGTTTTAGAAATTGCTGACTTTTAGAAATTGTCAGACTAATTTAATAAATGTCTGTGACTTTTTAGAAAACATTTTCTAGGTTAAATAGCCAATATTCCTGGAGTGTTCTTTGTGTGTATATATTTAATTCTGGAGTTAATTTCTTCAACAGATATAAGACTATGCAGATTTTTGGGGGTTTGGTTTTCTTATATCAGTTGTGACGCTTTGTATTTTTCAAGGGATTTCTTTTCAAATTTATATTTAAATTCCTGTGATCTAGCTAAGGTATGTGTGCAAAGGGCTCTTGGACCCAATTCCAACACGAGTGTGGAGTCTTCCCCACAACAGCAAGCAGTTCTTGAGCTCCAGCTGGGTGTCCGAGAATTGAACTTGATTCTGACACTGTCAGTGTCAGTGCATCAGGACTATCCCCCATTTCAGACACCAGATGCAAGTCCAGGTTGTCACCTGTGCTTCTGACCGACTGGCTATAAATCAGAGGTTCCCACCACTCCCTCCTCAGGTTTGATTAATTTACTAGAACGGCTCACAGACCTCAAGAAAACTCATTTTCTCACCAACTTATTACAAGATGGTAAAGGATACGAATCAACAGCCAGATGATGAGATACATACGGTACGTCGCTAAGAAAGCAGCTTGTGTCCTCATGGTGCTTGGGGCCCAGCTCGGTGGCACATGGAAGTGTTCTGATTCCCCAGTGCAGACGCTCTCTGAAAAGGGCTGATGAGCTGTCCTTCTGGTTTTCTACCGAGGCTTCGTTATGTAGTCATGATTGACTAAGTCATTGGCCATTGGCGATTGATTCCAGCTCAAGCCCCCCCTCCTTTCTCTGAAAATCAGTGTGGGACTGAATCCTCTGATCACAGGCCTGGTTCTCCTGGCATCCAGTCCCCACACTGGGTGGGGTCCAAAAATCATCCATTTACTTAACAAAAGACACCTTAATCACACTCAACACTTAGGAAATCCCAAGAGTTCTTGGCAGCTGTGAGTCAGGAACTGTGGATGAAGACCACATACGTATCAGAAATACATTTTGGTTATTTCTTATAAATTACAGTGCCACAATGAGGCTCTGCAGGAATGTTACCATTTTTTATTCCTGATATCGATAATTTGTGTCTCTTTCCCTTAATTAATCTTGATAGGAAATTATCAAGTTTTATTTTTTCAAAGAGCCAAACTTTTGGTGTTGTCTTCTCTTTTGAAATTTTAAACTTTTATCTTGATTATGTGTGAGGAAGATTGGTCCTGAGCTAACATCTGTGCCAGTCTTCCTCTGTTTTATGTGGGGTGCCGCCACAGCGTGGCTTGACAAGTGGTGCTAGGTCCACACCTGGATCTGAACCTGCACACTCCCTGCCACTGGAGCAGAGCGTGCAAACTTCACCACTGTGCCACCAGGCTGGCCCCTAGACTTTTATCTTGAAATAAATTCAGACTTGAAATAAATTCACTTTTATCTTGAAATAAATTCACTTTTATCTTGAAATAGATTCAAGCTTATAAAAAAGTTGCAAGAATAGTACAGAGAATTCCTATGTGTCCTTTATCCAGATTCACTAATTTTGAGGATTTTGCCACTTACTTTATCATTCACTTTTTATCTTAGTATTATTTTCTTAGTCATTTCAGACTAGGTTGCTCACTTCATTCTTCTTTACATCTTAATACTTTAGTGTGTATTTCTTGGGAAAGGCTGTTTTCTTACATAAATCAATGCAGTTACCAGCTTCAGGACATTTAACATTGATACAATACTACACATTTACTCTAAGTCCGTATTCCAGTTTTGTCTGTTTTCCCACAGATGCCCTTTGTAGCACACTTTTTCTCCATTACAGATGTGGTCCTGAGTCAGATGTGGTGTTGAAGTGTCACGTCTGTTTAGTCTCTAACCCGGTCTTTCTTAGCGTTTCTGTCTTTCATTCCATTGACGTTTTTGAGGACTACAGAGCAGGTAGTTTATAGAGTGTTTCAAATTTTGGTTTGTCTGATGTTTCCTTGCTCTCAGATTCAGATTAAACGTTCTCTCTGGAATCCTGTCTGAATGAGTGATGCCGTGTCCTTCTCAGGGTGTTTGCTTGTGACTTCACTGATTTCTGGTCTTTCCTTTATTTCCTTTCATGCTTTCTTTGAGTTTAATTTGCCGTTCTTTTTCTAGCTTCCTAAGATGAATTCTTAGATCGCCAGTATTGTACTTTTTCCTTTTTAAAAATGCATGCATTTAAGTTTTGACACATGATATTTTCATTATCATTCAGTTCAAAATATTTTCTAATTTCCTTTGTCATTTCTACTTTAGTCCATGTTCAATTTAGAACTATGCTGCCTTATTTCCAAATCCCTGGTTGGGGATTTTCCTAGTTATCTTTTTGTATTTGACTTTTAATTCCACTGTGGCCAGAGAACATTGGTGTAATTTTTTTATTTCAGTCTTTGTAATGTGTTGAGACTTGCTTTATGAGTCATCATGTCGACAACATAAGTAAATTTTCTTTGTGTATTTGAAAATCATTTGTCTTTTTTCAGTTGTTGAATGTGTTGCTCTATATGTCATTGGGTCATATTTTTTAATTGTCTAGTTCAAATCTTCTGTATCCATATTCAGAGTTTGGTTGTTTATTTTATAAGTTACTGAGAGATTTGTGTTAATCTCTAAACATCATTGTGCATGTTTCTGCTTTAAATTTTGTCAGTTTTACTTTATGTATTTTTAGAGTATGTTATTAGATGATGCAAGTTTAGGGTCATTAACTTCCTATGGAATTGACCTTCTACTGTCATTTAATGTCATTCTTTATCTCTGGTTTTTCTTTTGTGAAGACTTATGATGTCTAACTTAAATAAAATATCTGCTTTTTTGATTAGTGTTTGCATGGATATCATTTTCATCCTTTTACTTTATTTATAAAAAACTTTTATTTTAAAATAATTAGAGATTCACAGGAAATTACAAAGATAGTACAGAGAGGTCCCGTGTATCCTTCACCCAGTTTCCCTGTAATGGTGACATCTTAAATAACTATAGTATAATATCAAACCAGGAAGTTGACATTAATGTAAAGTGTGTGTAGTTCACTGTCGTTTTATCACATGTAGATTTGTGTAACTACCACTGTAGTTGAGGTGCAGAACTGTTTCATCACCACAAAGATCTCCTTCGTGCTGCCTTCTGTAGTCACATTCTCTCCCCTCCCCCGTCCCAACCCTATCATTCTCTTTCTCTAATTTCTCTAATTTTAATTTTGAGAATGTTATATATCTGAAACCATTCAATTTGTGACTTTTTGAGATTGGCCTATTTCAATCAACATATAATGCCCTTGAGATCCATTGAAGTTGTTGTGTGTGTCAATGGTTTGTTCCTTTTTATTGCTGACTGGTATTCCATAGTATGGGTGACTGTTTGGTTTTTTGGGGTTTTTTTAAAGGTAATTTTTATTGAGTTTATGATAGTTTACAATCTTGTGAAATTTCAATTGTACGTTATTGTTTATCAGTCTTGTCGTAGGTGCACCCTTCACCCTTTGTGTCCACCCCCACCCCTCCTTTCCCCTGGTAGCCACTAATCCGTTCTCTTAGTCCACATGTTTAAATTCCTCATATGAGTGGAGTCATACAGAGATTGTCCTTCTCTGTCTGGCTTATTTCACTTAATGTAATTCCCTCAAGGTTCATCCATGTTGTGAATGGGACGATTTTATTCTTTTCTATGGCTGAGTAGTAGTCTTTTGTATACATATACACCATATCTTCTTTATCCAATCATCAGTTGATGGGCACTTAGGTTGCTTCCACGTCTTGGCTATTGTAAATAATGCTGCAATGAACATAGGGGTGCATGGGACTTTTGAAATTGCTGACTTCAAGCTCTTTGGATAGATACCCAGTAGTGGGATGACTGGGTCATGTGGTAGTTCTATTTTTAATTTTTTGAGAAATCTCCACACTGTTTTCCATAGTGGCTGCACCAGTTTGCATTCCCACCAGCGGTGTATGAAGGATCCTTTTTCTCCACAACTCTCCAACATTTGTTACTTTTTGTTTTGGTTATTTTTGCCATTCTAGTGGGTGTAAGGTGATATCTTAGTGTAGTTTTGATTTGCCTTTCCCCGGTGATCAGTGATGATGAACATCTTTTCATGGGCCCATTGGCCATCCGTATATCTTCTTTGGAGAAATGTCTCTTCATGTCTTCTGCCCACTTTTTGATCAGGTTGTTTGCTTTTTTGTTGTTGAGTTGTGTGAGTTCTTTATATAGTATAGAGATTAACCCTTTGTTGGATATATGACTTGCAAATATTTTTTTCCCAGTTAGTGGGTTGTTTTCTTGTTTCAGTCCTGTTTTCCTTTGCCTTGAAGAAGCTCGTTAGTCTGGTGAAGTCCCATTTGTTTATTCTTTCTGTTGTTTCGTTGTCTGAGATGACATAGTGTCCGAAAAGATCCTTTTAATACTGATGTCAGAGAGTGTACTGCCTACATTTTCTTCTAGAAGCCTTATGGTTTCAGGTATTACCTTTAGGTCTTTGATCCATTTAGAGTTTATTTTTGTGAATGGTGAAAAATAATGGTCAATTTTCATTCTTTTACATGTGACTTTCCAGTTTTCCCAGCGGCATTCGTTGAAAAGACTTTCTTTTCTCCATTGTATGCCCTCAGCTTCTTTGTCGAAGATTAGCTGTCCACAGATATGTGGTTTTATTTCTGGGCTTTCAATTCTGTTCCATTGATCTGTGCACCTGTTTTTGTACCAGTACCATGCTATTTTGATTACTGTAGCTTTGTAGTATGTTTTGAAGTCAGGGATTGTGATGCCTCTCGTTTTGTTATTTTTTCTCAGGATTGCTTTAGCAATTTGGGGTCTTTTGTTGCCCCATATGAATTTTAGGATTCTTCGTTCTATTTCTGTAAAGAATTTGTCATTGAGATTCTGATTGGGATGGCGTTGAATCTGTAGATTGCTTTAGGTAGAATGGACATTTTAACTATGTTTATTCTTCCAGTCCATGTACATGGAATGTCTTTCCATCTCTTTATGTCGTCATCCATTTCTTTCAGGAAAGTCTTGTAGTTTTCGTTGATAGGTCCTTCACTTCCTTAGTTAAATTTACCCCAACGTATTTTATTCTTTTTGTTGCAATTCTGAATGGTATTGTGTGCTTGAGTTCTTTTTCTGTTAGTTCGTTATTAGAATATAGAAATGCTACTGATTTATGTAAGTTGATTTTATATCCTGCAACTTTGCTGTAGTTGTTGATTATTTCTAAAAGTTTTCCAATGGATTCTTTGGGGTTTTCTATATATAAGATCATGTCGTCTGCAAACAGTGAGAATTTCACTTCTTTACTCCTCATTTGGATTCTTTTTATTCCTTTCTCTTGCCTAAGTGCTCTGGCCAAAACCTCCATTACTCTGTTGAATAAGAGTGGTGATAGAGGGCATCCTTGTCTTGTTCCTGTTTTCAGAGGGATGGTGCTCAGTTTTTGCCCATTGAGTATGATGTTGCCTGTGGGTTTGTCATATATGGCCTTTGTTATGTTGAGGTAATTTCCTTCTATGCCCATCTTGCTCAGAGTTTTTATCATAAATGCTGTTGGATCTTGTCAGATGCTTTGTCTGCATCTATTGAGATGATCATGTGGTTTTTATTCCTCAATTTGTTGATGTGGTGTATCACGTTGATTGATTTGCGGATGTTGAACCATCCCTGTGTCCCTGGTATGAATGCCACTTGATCACGATGTCTGATCGTTTTGGTGTATTGCTGAATTTGAGTTGCCAAAATTTTGTTGAGAATTTTTGCATCTATGTTCATCAGTGATGTTGGCCTGTAGTTCTTCTTTTTCTTTTTTTTTTGGTTTTTTTTTTTTTTTTTTGGAGGAAGATTAGCCCTCAGCTAACTACTGCCAGTCCTCCTCTTTTTGCTGAGGAAGCCTGGCTCTGAGCTAACATCCGTGCCCATCTTCCTCTAGTTTATACGTGGGACGCCTACCACAGCATGGCTGCCAAGCAGTGCCATGTCTGCACCCGGGATCCGAACCAGCGAACCCCGGGCCGCCGAGAAGCGGAACGTGTGAACTTAACCCTGCGCCACCGGGCCGGCCCCCGTAGTTCTTCTTTTTCATGGTGTCCTTGTCAGGCTTTGGTATCAGCGTGTTGTTGGCCTCGTAGAACGTGTTAGGAAGTGCTCCATCCTCCCTAATTTTTTGGAATAGCTTGAAAAGTATAGGTATTAAATCCTCTTTGACAGTTTGGTAGAATTCCCCAGGAAAACTGTCTGGTCTGGGGTTTTATTCTTTGGGATGCTTTTGATTGCTGTTTCAGTCCCCTTCCTTGTGATTGGTCTGTTCAGATTGTCTGCCTCTTCTTGACTTAGCTTTGGGAGATTCTAACAGTCTGAAAATTTATCCATTTCCTCTGGGTTATCCGTTTTGTTGGCATATAGTTTTTTATAGTATTCTCATATAACCCATTGTGTTTCTGCAGAGTCAGTTGTTATTTCTCCTCTTTCATTTCTGATTTTGTTTATTTGAGCTTTCTCTATTTTTTTCTTTGTAAATCTGGCTAGGGGTTTGTCAATTTTATTTATCTTCTCAAAGAACCGGCTCTTTGTTTCATTGATCCTTTGTACTGCCTTTTTTGTTTCAATAGCATTTATTTCTGCTCTGCTTTTTATCATTTCTCTCCTTCTGCTGCCTTTGGGCTTTGTTCGTTCTTCTTCCACTAATTCAGTTAGGTGCAATTTGAGGTTGCTTATTTGGGATTTTTCTTGTTTGTTAAGGTGTGCTTGTATTGTGATGAATTTCCCTCTTAATATAGCTTTTGCTGTATCTCATATGAGTTGGCATGGCATGTTGTCATTTTCATTTCTCTCCAGATACTTTTTGATTTCTTCTTTAATTTCTTCAATGATCTGTTGCTTGTTCAATAGCATATTGTTTAGTCTCCACATCTTTGTCCCTTTCTCAGCTTTTTTCTTGTAATTAATTTATAGCTTTAAAGCATTATGATTAGAGAAGATGCTTGTTATTATTTCAATTTTTCTAAGTTTATAGAGGCTTGCCTTGTTTCCCAACGTATGGTCTGTCCTTGAGAATGTTCTGTGTGCACTTGCGAAGAATGTGTCTTCTGCTGTTTTTGGATGGATTGTTCTATATCTGTCTATTACAAAAGTCCAGTTGTTTTAGCTTTTCATTTAATTCCACCATTTCCTTGTTGATTTTATGTCTGGATGATCTGTGCAATGATGTGAGTGGGGTGTTGAGGTCCCCTACTATTATTGTGTTATTTTGGATATCTTTTAGGTTTGTTAATAGTTGCTTTATGAACTTTGGTGCTCCTGTGTTGGGTGCATAGATATTTATAAACGTTTATTTCTTCTTGATGTAGTGTCCCTTTGATCATAAATACCGCCCCTCTCTGTCTCTCTTTACCTGCCTTATCTTGAAATCTGCTTTGTCTGATATAAGTGTTGCAACACCGGCTTTATTTTGTTTTCCATTAGCTTGGATTATAATCTTCCACTCCTTCACTCTGAGCCTGTATTTGTCATTGGAGCTGAGGTGTGTTTCTTGGAGGCAACAGATTGTTGGATCTTGTTCTTTAATCCAGCTCGCCACTGTGTGTCTTTTTATTGGAGAGTTCAGTGTCTTTACATTGAGGGTGATTATTGATGTATAAGGGCTTACTGCTGTCATTATATCACTTGTTTTCCAGTTTTCCTGCATTTCCTTGGTTTCTTGTCCTATGTGTTTTGGTCTACCTATTGAATTATGAAGTTTTTTATGCTGTGTTTCTTTGTTTTTTCCTTATTTATTTTTTGTGTGTCTGTTCTGCTTTTAAGTTTAGTGGCTACCCTGAAGTTTATTTTCAGAATCTCATGCATAACATAGTCCATTTTCTGATGGCTTCTTATTTCCTTAGTCTAAACTGATTCAGTCCCTTTCCTCCTCCCCTCCTAAGTTTTTATTCTCATTTATTATTCCAACTTGTGTTGTGAGTTTATGGTTAAAGTGACAAGTTTGTCTTTGTTTTTGATGTTTTCCTTCCCTTTAGCCTAATGCTATAGTTGAATATTTCCTATTGTATTCTGATTCTATCTGTCTCCTTACTGTGTGTTTTGTGATCCTTTTCTCTTTCTCTTTCTTTAGATATGAGAACCTTCTTGAGGATTTCTTATAGGGGAGGTCTTGTGGCAATGAAGTCTGTTAGCTTTTGTTTGGGAAAGATTTAATTTCTCCCTCATATCTGAAGGATATTTTTGCTGGATAGAGTATTCTTGATTATCTTTTAAAGTTTTTAATATGTCATTCCAAGCTCTCCTAGCTTGTAAGGTTTCTGCAGAGAAATCCGCTGAAAGTCTGATAGGGTTCCTTTGTGGGTTATTTTCTTCTGCCTTGCTGTGTATTCTTTCTTTGTCCTTCACTTTCACCGGTTTTACTACTATGTGCCTTGCAGTAGGTCTTTTACATTGACATTTTCTAGGAGACCTGAAAACTTCCTTTACACACATTTCTCTCTCATTCCTTAGATTTGGGAAGTTCTCTGCTATTATTTCTTTGAGCACTGTCTGCTCCATTCTCCTTTACTTCACCCTCCGAGATACTGATGATTCTTATATTGCATTTCCTCATTGAGTCAGCTATTTCTTGGACATTTTCTTCATTCCTTTTTAGTGTTGGTTCTCTCTCTTCCTCTGTCTGGCGCCATTCAACCTATGTTCGCTTATGCTGATTTGCTCCTCGGTGGTGTCTACAGGGTCATTCAGGGAATCTGTATTATGTTTTATTTCTTCCCTTGTATTTTTCATCTCTAGAATTTCTGATTGATTCTTCTTTATAGTTTCAATCTCTTTTGTGAAGTAGCTCCAGAAGTCGTTGACTTGTTTCTCTGTATTTTCCTTTACCTCTTTGAATTTTATGACAATAGCTATTCTGAATTCATTGTTGTTTAGTTTACTTAGTTCTGAGTCCTCAGGGCATAATTCTGGGTGCTTGTTTTCCCTCTGGTCTGAAGATTTGATAAATTGATGGATGCTGGAAGAAGGACGGGTCTTCCCCATGGTGATATTATTCAGTTGCAGTTACAGCCCGTCACCACTAGATGGGGGTTGAGAGCCACGTATTCTGAGCCTTCTGCCTTGAGCTGAGATGGCCGGCACAGTGTGTGTGGGGGGCAGTTTCTCTTGGGGCAGACCTGGGTTTCCTGATCACCTCTTGCTCTCTGCTCTCCTGAGGTGTTGGCTTGATAAGGTCACCCCACTCGAAAGCGTTAGCCCCATTAGAAGGCTTCCGTCTGGGTGGCAAGGGCACCCGGGAGTCCTGGGTGATCCCCCGGACGTGCGGCCCCTCCCCTGCTCCTTCCCTTATGGAGCCTCCTGCGGCAGCAATCCCAGTCTTTAGGGGAGGGAGTGAAGTTCTCTCTTAACCCATGCCAGCTCCTCCGAGGGGGGCTCCATCCTCTCCACTCTCTGTCCTTTGGCTGCTGTGGGTCTCCGAGGATTCCTGTGTTGTTAGGATATTTTTTGTTGGAATATGGTTGTTCCTTTTTGTTGTATGTTGGAGGGGAGAGAGTCCTGGGCAAGCTCACTCCACCATGACACTGACGTCACCGACTGTTTGTTTAATCATTCATTTATTGCAGAACATTTAGGATGTTTCAGCTGTTTGGATATTATGAATAAAGCTGCTATGAACAATCACGTACATGTTTTTTTTGTGTGGACATAAGTTTTCATTTCTCTGAGTCAAATGCCCAGGAGTATGATTGCTGGGTTGTATGACAAGTATGTGTTTAGTTTTTAAAGAAACTACCAGACTGTTTCCCAGAGTGGCTGTACCATTTTATATTCCTGCAGTAGTGTGTGGGAGATCCAGTGTCTCCTCATCATTGCCAACATTTATCATCACTGTTTTTTATTTTAGTGTTATGATATGTGTATAGTGACGGTGCATTGTCACCTTAATTTGCATTTTCCAAATGACTGGTAAGGTTGAACATCTTATTTGCTGTTTGTATGTCTTCTTTAGTAAATGTCTCTTCATGTCTATTTCATTTTCTAATTGAATTTTTTTTCTCTTGAATTTTGAGAGTTCTTTATTTATTTTTCCCGTGAGTCCTCCATCTGATAGGGAGTTTGCAAGTATTTTCTTTCACTGTGTAGTTTTTCTTTTCATCCTCTGAAAGAGTTTTTCATAGATCCAAAGTTTTTAATTTTGATTAAGTCTAGCTAATTGCTTCTTTTTTCTTTTGTGGATTTTGCTTTCAGTGTCATGTCTAAGAACTTTTCACCAAGCCCTGTGTCTTGAAGATTCTTTTTTAATAGTCTTAAAGTTTTACATTTAGATCTTTTTTGAGTGAATTTTTGTGTAAGGTGGAAGGTTTAGGTTGAGGTTTGTTTTTCTGCTCAAGTACCATTTGTTGAAAAGACCATCCTTCCTTGTTGGGTTTCTTTTGTGCCTGTGCCAGCAGTCACTTGGCTCTGCATGTGTGGGGCTCTTGGTGTCTCTGCTGTTTTGTTATCTGTCTGATCTTGTGTGTCTGTGCCCTGCTAGTGCTGCTCAGTCTGTAGTACTCTCTCTCTCTAAGTCTTAAAATGGGGTAACAGATTCTTCCTGTTTATCTCTTCTTTTTCAAAATTCTCTTAGCTATCCTACTTTCTTTGTCTTTCCATAGAAATTTTAGAATAATCTTGTCCATAGCTACGAAATCCTTAGGGGGCTGGCTGGAACATACACTACTGGGTGGAACTGCAGTGGTGAGAGTAGACGTCTTTGCCTTGTTCCCAATCTTAGAGAGAAAGCTTTCAATATTTCACCATTAAGTATGATGTGATCTATGGTTTTTTTTTTTAAGAGGTTGCTCATCTAAAACTATTCACAGTTTTCTTTTTTAAAATCTATCTTGTATGGTGTTGGTCTAATACAAACAGTTTTGTCAGATCCAGAAGCAGGATCATGATAGCGGAAGCCACGTGGAAGGATGATGTACCTATAAAGGTAAATAGATATGTGCCATAGGTCTGTGAAGAATAAAGGAAAGGAAGACTAATATCCATCCTTTTAGGCAGGAGGAATATAGGGAAGGAAGAGTGAAATAGTGGTGGAGAAGGTGACTTTTATCTTCTCCTTACCTGGGACATGGGATCATCTGAGTGGGGAGGTGACGGGGACACAGAGCAAGACTGAAAACAGAGGAACATTGGTCGTGCTTTGGTAGAGATCATCAATAATCAACAGAGAAAAATCAATAATCATGCGTATGTACTGAACCTAGCATAATTTTATACTGTTTGTCCATCAGGAAGAGAGCCTAAGCCATCACAAGCCAGCTATGGAAGTGAGGTGGTGTGTCATGGTGGGGATGGTGCCCAGTGCTGTGAATCGAGGAGACAGCTGCAGCAGATAGTTTTGGGTGGTGCCACTATTGCAGTTTGATGACTGTGGGTGCAGTTGAGAGCTGTGTGTTCTCCATTAGTGTGGGGTGGAGGAAGCTGTGGGGCCAGTACCCAGTGGTGCTCTTCCTCCATGGCATGCACCTTCTTAAAGAAGTGGGCATTCTCACCACTGTTTACAGCCAAGAACTGAAAGAGTCCCTCTCCTGATAATTCAGGACTAAGCGAGAAAGTGAATCATTGTCTGACTTGACAAACCAAAGCCCTTGCTCTTTGCTCTGTGGACTGGGAAAAGTGCTAGGACAAGGGAGTCTGGTCCAATGAAGATAGATCCTGATTTGTAGCCTTTAAGTGGAGAAATGCCTGTTTTCACCATCCTTAAGGGAACCCGACATGAAAATGTGTGGAATTGAGAAGGCTGAGAATCTGTGTAGTGAGCATAGAGAAGCACCGAGTAACAGGAGCCTGTCAGAAGAGTTGCTGAAGACTGAGCAACTGGGAGTGGCTGCTGATGGGCATAAACCTGTAAGGATGTGGATGGTTTTGTGTTAATGGTATGGACTTTAAAAGGGCGTTGTGTGTTTTGGAAGTGGTACTTATCCATGTGAGTCAAAGAGCTGCCTAGAATTATGGACTTTTAATGTTATTAGTCTCTTCCTAGTGCTGACTACATTGTTGAATTAATTATTTTTGGTCTTTTACAGGATTTTGTTTTTACCAAATGGAACATAGCCAAATTTGGGATTTCATTTGTAATATATTCCTTTTATTAAGGAAAATATTAAGACTATATTTGAAAATGTAGATGTTAGCAGCAAAACACTCATGTTTTAGGGAAATTAAAATATCTCGATAAAATCTACAAGATGTGTATTTAAAGTCTTGATGTTAATCAGTGGCGATCGTCTGGAGAAAGCTAACTGGACTGCGGTTGGCAGGCTTTGGTCAGCCCTGTGGCACCACTGCTGCGTGTCTTCTGCCATGTGGAGTGAGAAATGAGCTGAGATCTTGTCACACACTTCTTATTTAGTAGGCATCTGCTATACCAGGAAGTTATTATGGCAATTAAAAACTGTATCTTACAGAACTGTTTGTACATTTAGCAACTTCAATTGGTCTTATTTTCTTTATTTCATATAAATTTTCAGTTTTGAATATTTGCTACCTTTTTATTTCCTAAATACCAGGCATTATAAAATTCAATGTTACTAACATTATTAGATGGTGGATCAAAGAGTAGAAGATATATAAAATTACTTAGCTGAGTTGTCGGAGGAAAATGTTGGTGAATATTACAGTAAAGGTAGATAGCAGATAACATTAATGAGTTGTAAATATTTCGATGTGTTTCTATTTGTAGATTCTGTAAGTAGTAACGCTTATCTTAAAATTATTCTTAACTCCAGGGACTGAGTAGGCTTTAATTCTTTTATGGCTTAAGAACTGTTTTCTCTTTTTATTATTCTGCAAGAATTCCAACTCTGACAAGTTGAAAGAATTTTTCTGTACTCTGTCTTCTAAGACTTTGAATGTCCTGCATTCAGGCAGATGTCCTTCATGAGTTACTGTGATGCACGTGGAAAGGTGTAGCTGTGTGGTGAGGGGCGGTGTCTTTCTCATGAGATTTACATTTCACTCTATCAAAAATCACTTTGTTCCTGTGAAGGTGGAGCTGCTGAATGGCATTTCCATATGAAAAGGGGGGAATATCAAATGCTGGGATTATTCCTAGTTCTAAATGGCCTCTATGCTTTCAGTTAATCTGCAGCACATTTGGGGTGTAGAAGCATGGGAAAATGCTGATCTTTTAAGAAGACCTGAGTACTGTGTTGCTTTTGGTTTGGTAACCAAGGGTACCTGTTGGATATAATAATTGTCTTTTTTTTTTGGAGGAGGAGGCTTTCTAAATTTTGGGAGTTATTTAACTATGGGTAGTTAAAATTTTTAGAAGATAGGATCTTGGTATATAAAGATGCTGTATTTAATATTAGAGTACTTCTTTGATTATAGTCGTTTGTGAAAAGCTACTAATCCTAAAACGTTTTAAGAAAAAGTATAATTTGTGCACTTTTGGATTTAGTTTCACTTTGAGTTGACGATGTAGGGCGATTTATATATAAATGAGAAAGTGTCTTCTGAATAATCAATAATTTAGAAAATATTTAGTATGCATAGAAATGTCATTAGATAAAGCTCCTAGTTATTTTCTTCCAAGATCCTCTTTTTGGTTTTCCCTCTCATTTATCAGTATTTGTCAGTATACTTTGCCCTCAAAAATTGTTCATTATTTTATTTTCTCCCTTAGCTCTGTAACTCAAGGCTTACACATACTTTCTTGATTACAAGTATTTTCTTTATTTTTGGATTTATGCCCTTTACTCTTAGCATTGAAGTCACCTGTCTTCCCTTTCTGGTCCTGTATTCTATCTGCATAATCCAGTAGCAATTCTGGTGGAATCACAGGCTTTTAAAACCCCAATCCTGTGTATTCATTTAATTTTGTGAAGTAGCGTGTGATAGTGGCTCCCTAACCACTCCTCTGTTCTGTCTTTACGTAAGGAAATAATTAATAACACTTTCATTTGTTAATAGTTATTCGTGATACCGAACTTCTTAATCTCAAGTTCCTGTGCCTGATGCACAGTAAGCCAAACACTGAGACATCGGTACTTGGAGATGGAGAAAGATTTATTTGAATTGGCCAAAACGAGTAGGTGGGAGCCTGGGTTTGCCCAAATCCACCTCCCCAAGAACAGAAAGCAAAGGGTTTTTGTAGAGCTAAGGGACTTGGCAGGAGGAGCTTCGCGGAGACAAAGGGTGGTGATTGCAACCTTCCTGAAGGCATTCTCTTTCTTCTGCAAAACAAGCTCACAAATCCCCAGACCCTTGAGTCACCCCTCAAGTTAAACAGGAAAAACAGCAAATTGGTTAAGGTCTACAGTAACCCTCAGGTACCCAGCTTCTTTAGTAGCAAAGTGTTATGAATAATTTAGTTACATCTTGGAAGTCTAGGAATCATAACTTTTTTCTGTATAGGGTTATAGAGAAAAAATTAATAAACTGGTGAAATATATATGTTTTTAGCCCTTGAAAGCTATACCATCAGTATTTCAAATACCAGCAGGGTCACCCATGGTGGACAGGTTTCAGCGGAGCTTCCAGACTAGACAGACTAGGAAGAAGGACCTGGTCACTCATTTCTGAAAAAATTGGCTGTGATAACCCTATGAATAGCAGTGAGGCACTGTCTGACTTGGGGCTGGAAGATGAGAGGGTGGTGTAGAAAGACCGGCAGGGTTCCACTCTGCTGTGCATAGGGTCACTAGCAGTTGGAATCCACTTCACGACACCAGCAGACAAATTTAATTCGTGGTTTATAGAATGTGAGGCTGTGGAAGCTACTGGAATCTTACTTCATGTGCTGCTGACAGTGGTGTTGCTGTTGAGGTTTTGACTCTAAGCTGATGTTTCCAGTGTTCGTGTGATACAGACCGCCATACTGGACAAACAGTGCTTTTACATTGATGGAGCCTTTTACCTGTAGAAGGATATGTTGACATCAGCATAAACTCTGTAAAATCCACAGTTTCTAAATTTCATATGTATTTTTTCAAACACTAAATTTTGCCTATCTGTTTCATCTTAGATTTGTCTGACTTTTGTACATTAAACCATCAGACTAGGTAATTATGTTTTTGGGGACAAAAATGCATATGTGAATACATTCCTCGAGGATTTTTGTCATGTTTGAAATGCTGAAGGGAATTTGCATGTACAAAGCCCATACTCACCTGTTGTGCCTGCCCCCATGGTGCTTGGTGTACACTAGCCGTTCTCAGTTGCTCTCCCTGATTATAGGAATATTTCAGATCCTGGTGTCTGAAATGTCATATGTGTGTGTGGCAGTCATGAGCCAAAGTGGCCATTGAGCTCTTGAAATGTGGCTACTGTGACTGAGGAACTGGACTTATTTCACTTAATTTTAATTAATTCAAATTAAAATAACTACATGTGGGCAATGGATGCTTTATTGGACAGTACAGATATATTCAGTTTTTGTGCGAGAGTTAGTGCTATAAGGTTGGAGACGTTTTGACACTGGAAGGCAGTAGAGTGACAGCAGAGCTCCTTGAGTGCTTCCTCTGTGGCAGGCATTGTGCCAGGGACATCACAGTGTGTTAACACTAATCTTGTCATTCCCTTCTTTTTTCGCTGAGGAAGATTCTGTCTGAGTTGATATCTGTGCCAGTCTTCCTCTCTTTTGTATGTGGGTTGCCAACCATAGCATGGCTGCCGATAAGTGGTGTGGGTCGGTGCCCGGGAACTGAACCCAGGCCACCAAAGCAGAGCATGCTGAACTTAACCCTAGGGCCACGGGGCCTGCCCATCTTATCATCGTTTTTACGGTTGAATTTTGTCTCCAGAATCGTGACTTTAAAGTTCATGTTTTTCCATTGAGTTTTGTTGCCTCCTCATAAATTGTTCATTTATTTTCATCATCTATTAAGTGGCTGCTGTGCTATTTACTAGACCAAGGACAGGCAGCCTATAAAAATGGAGAAGAGCCAGCCTGACTGTTGTTAGTGTGGTGAGAACATCGTTGGGATCCAGGCGCTGGTTTCAGCTCTGCCATTAACCAGTTGTTTCGTCTTAGATCACTTACCTTTGTGGCCTCCAGTTTTCTCTTATGTAAAATGTGGGAATTGGGCATCTATATAGAGTAGTTGCAGGTGTTAGACACTGCGATTAAATCCAAAGTTTAAGAAAGAATCCCTCCTAGCTTGTACAACATGAGTGCATAACTTGGGTGACATACCTAGGATTTTTGTGTACTGGGAGTACATGTTGTAACTAGATAAGAGGGTGGCAATTGAGATCTGTTGGGGGGGAGGGGCTTGTGAAGCAGGAGGCAGTTTTGTATGGGTGTGCTAAGGTGGGTTGGGCTGGGGGGCAAGAATCCTTGGGAGGGGATCTAGGCCGTGCTGTAAAAGCAATAGGAAGTGAGATACAGTCATTGGAAGCTCATTATATTTTGCCTGAAGCCTTATTTAATTTTTGTTTCATTCAAGAATAAACAAGATCATATATTACCAACATTTTACTGAACTCTCCATGACCAGTCCCTCCCCCTCACTGAAAAACAGTAAAGGTGGGAATACTTATTTTGACAATCTTAAATCAGTTTAATAATGCCCTAATTTATAATTGTTGGAGATTTGAAAGTATGCTTTATGTGTGGAGATGCTATCTCTTCTGATTTGCTTTTAAAAAAGTGATGGCAGGCAGTGATAAGAACTTTCTGTTCTTGCAGAGTTGGATCTTTCTTTGTCTGCTCCAGGTGAAGCAGGAGGTGGGATGGGGGGGAGTTTGTGCTGACCTGCTTGGCCATGCCCTTGGCATCATCAGCCCCATCACGGGGTAGCTGCTCAGGATAGCAGTGCTGGCAGTCCTGTGGCGAATGCCCACACCGCGAGGACAGGGAGCTTCCGAAGGGCAAACCCCTGTCCTTCCAAACTGAAGATTTTCTGAGCATAGCTGAGAACTGGGAAGATATTCAGTAGGGATACGCTGGTTTCAGTTTCAGCACACATACGTATTCCCTCCACCACTGATGCCACTGTGGGTGATTTGTAAAGCAACACTGTCTGGTAAAGTCAGTCTAAAGAGTGAGATCTGTGTGATTGGGGGAAAGGCATAGTGCGCCCTGGGGGAGGACGTGCAGGATCCCAAGATTTAGTCTTGATGTGTCGACCTCCCTTTATAACCACACCTTCTGAGACTGTTGTCGTCACGCAGAATTTCATGTTAGCTTGTGAGCCTACTTTGTCACAAAGTGCAGTTAAGACTTTCTGCTTTATCCTGCTGGCTTGCTCTTCTAGCCTTGGCTACATTTAGAAGATGAGGTTTAACAACTTCTCGTAATAAACCATTCTGAGTCTTTCTTTGCATTTTGGAAATTTGAATTAAACCAAATTGCTAATACTGAAGTTTAAATTCATGATTATTTTATGCTTAATAGAGATGAATTTGATACCTTTTTATCATTTTCTGAAGTATTTTAAGAAAAGTTATCCCACTGGAAATTTATAATCTCTACCTGGAAATAGTGGTTTGATGTCCAGGAAGGGGAAGCGTGTTGTTCCTGGACCCTTGACACTATTGGAGCGAGGATAGATTTAGAATTTAAGTATTTATTGCACAGATAAAGATAGCTATATGAAAATATTTATATCAAGCTTTTAATATTGTTAGAATATCCCAGTAAACGTTAGTATCCTTTCTGAATACTGAATTGAGCCTTGTCTTGATTTTATATTAAGGCTACTAGAAAAGTCATCTTTTAAGGAAGGAAGAAACTGATTACCTCAGAGAAGAGAGGAGGTCACATCCTGGATTAATGATGTCTGAGGACCTTTGTCTTGGAATCCCTGAATGGTATATTGAGAATTATCAATAGCATTCGGGGATCATTTTCTCAGCATATAAGGAATTGACTGCTTCAGAATATTAATGGTTTTACTTTGCCAGTAAGAGAGTTTACACAGGGAGGATAATTTCCCTGAGGTTCCAGCAGTTCTTATCTCACACGCATACAAGTCTCTTTCAGTGTTTTCAGGTCAAATTTAAATTAGTATAACTGACCTATTTTAAGAAAACCCCTACAGATTAGCATTAGGTCTGCTATCCATGTCTGGTAAATATGGAAACAATCAGTATTGGCTCTAAATACCTAGAATTAATTTAAAAACTTTTTAAAAAGCATATGCAATATGTATCTTTTGTTTCATGCAGTTGCTGTGATTGGCTGATAAATATTTGTCAAAGAAAGAGAGAACTGAAAGCTCGCACAGTGTGGCTTGGATATCCTGAAAAGTGTGAAGAAAAACATCCTCGAAATTCTATAAAAAATCAAAAATACAATGTATTTACCTTTATACCTGGGGTAAGACTATTAAATTCTTGAAAATGGGTTGCATATCAGAGATTGCTCCCTTCCTTTGTTTTCATTGTTTTCTTTTTAGATTTTTTTCCATGTTAATTGTGTCATATCCAAATCAGCATCCTTTTGCTTTTGAACCATCAGTATTTCAGATAATTATTAAATAATTCATACACATTTTTAATGGCTCCATCATAGAGTTAAACTCAAGAAAATTTATAGTTTGATTATTGCCTTCAGTTCTAGATAAATGTTATAATTGTATTATTGTAGAAATAATCAAGTAAAGCTAAATAAAATTATCAGAAAATAAGTAATAAATTTTGTTTGGCTGGGAATCTGTTTGGAGGGAAAAGTAAAATGTAATGTTTAAAGCCTGCCAAGGAACTTCACAATGAAAGTTAAATGATTTTTTACATAAACGTGACTCAGTAACAAAATATACATTTATAGATATCTTTTCTACTTCACATTATAAATTTCAGTCCTTGTTATATTGTTATATCATTAGTTATCTTTAATCAGGTATTATGTTAAATTTAAATACGAAGTTTAAGTATTTCATTACTTTTTTTGTTGTTAGTGATATTTCTGACTTAAATTACAAAACTGAGATTATATAGGTTTAGAATAGTTGAATAATTTTTGCTTTTTGCACATGATTCTCTATTTTAATAGATTTATCTTTCTAAAGGCAAAAGAAAGCTGGTACTGGTTATATTTCCATATCAAAGTTTTTGAGATGTTTTAGGTATTAGCTATTGTACTATTTTGCAAGAAAAATCTCTTGATTATGTGAAATGAAGGCTACTTTATCTTTCATGTTTTCATTTAAATAATCATATTGGGCATTTATTGGACTGACTTTATATTGGGCATTGATTATCCCCTACCACCTGTCTTCATCTATGTAATAGTTGGCAAATACTTGATGTCTAATATGCTCCTTTATTAAAATATGCAAGACTAATGGCTTCATAATTAAAAGACTAGTCTTTTGCAGGACAATAAAATGTAAACTGTCTTTCAGGCAGATAAATATTCTCACCTTTATTGAATGAAGCTACTGTTTCTCCTTAGGTTTAAATTATTAAATACTCTTGGATTGGCTAAGAATTGTACATTTCCCTAAAGGTCATGAAGTTCATTCATAGACAATAAAGTGTTGATTGCAGTGGTTTGAAATCAACAGTGCGGTTTCACTTTGATCAGAGTAAATTCACGTAGCCTGCCGAGATTGGCTGTATTCTGAAAATACCTGTGGATGTGTCTGTACAACTGTTACTGTGTGAATGATTTTTTTTCTTATATTGTCTCTTAAATTAGTCTTTTCATCTAAGACGTAGTATTTTAGAAACATTTGGTAATTGCACAGTAGGAATTCTATGCCATTTTTAGCACAAATGGCAATTGCTGAATTGCTAATAGATATAATTTATGCTAACTGAGATTTTAAAGAAATCACTGAGGAAAAGAACTTTCTCTCCTGCTGAGATTAATTTATAAAATGATTCAAAACATTTTTAGGCAGCAGTTGAACATGAATATCGACGTGTTATCAGTGTAACCGATTTCTCAGTCACTCACATAACTGTATGATGATGTAAATTATGTGAAACTCTGGCTCCAGACTCTGACAATAAGTACTTAACCCATTGCTCTGCTCTTGTTTAAATTTCTGTACCTTACAAGTTGCATTAAAAAAATGGCATCCAAGGAGATTTTGATTTGCACTTTGCAAGTTTCCTTATAATTGTAGTGTGCCATTTCCTCATCTATAAACATGAGTTTTGTTCCATTTTGATTTTCAATTTAAATCTAATAATTTGAGGCATATGTAAGTAGAATTCTATTGATATACCAGATCTTGGGTTTTCTTCCTTAAAGATAATTCTATTTGAAAAAAACAGTTGCACAATTTGTGTTCCTAAAATTTAATTGAATAATGATATTTATTTTTTATTTGGAAATATTGTTGAAGATCAATTATCAAGAGACTGTAAAGAAGGTATAGGTAGCTGTCTTTCTGAAAATTGGTCTGTACTTTACATGTTTTTATATTTTATCATTTCATATACGTTAAGGGAGGTAAATACTTAGAGGAGATTAGGCATTTTTTTTTGTGAAGTCGTACCTGTGTACGTTTTACTTGTTCACTCAGTCTCTGTAAAGCTACCCAGATGTCCACATTCAGAAAACGTGGCTGTCATATGTATCATTTCATAAATATAAGGTTAACATGACTTTTCCATTATAAGGTTTTCTGAATTGTTATCAAGATGTGCATTTTTGTATATGTGTATATACTGACTTACTAACATTAGGAAGGTTTTGCTGTCTCATTTGCATTGACATACACATAAAGATTTATAGAAGATGAGTGTGGAAAACTGGAAAATTGCATACGGGAAATTAAAAATCTTTTGGAGGACACCTTTAACATAGTTGAAAGTTCTAATGGTGTTTTTTCAGTTTATTTTAAATATAATTTTGGGGTAACTTTACCTCTCTTTATTTGTGATTTAGTTATTGGAAAGCCACTGTCAAGATTTTAAATTTACTGTGACTCAGGGCATATTCTCACTGTTTGATGGAAATGTAGTTAGATATTGTGCTGATTTTAATTATTTAACTGCAGTATTAAAGATATGCCTTGCAGAGATTGTGTTAATTTTTTCTTTTCCTTTTTAGGTTTTATATGAACAATTCAAGTTTTTCTTGAATCTCTATTTTCTGATAGTATCCTGCTCACAGTTTGTACCAGCATTGAAAATAGGCTATCTCTACACCTACTGGGCTCCTCTGGTAAAAGAAAAGATTTTTGAAATTAAGTTAAATTATTAAGTGTTTAGAGTATAGTTTTAAGAGTTGAAGGGTAAAAAATAAGTTGATCAGATTTTAAAAAACATGATGTTGTTGCTGTGTGGCATTGAACTCTTGTTAAAAGGTAATAAAGAGTCCTGTTACTTAGGTCCTCTGCAGCCCTGTAGCAGTGTAGGGAAGTGTACTGCTGCAGAGTCGGGGAGCCTCCAGGTCTGGGCTGGGGAAGCTCCATAGCCCTGTGCTGTGGCCTGGGAGGAGTTTCTGTTGGGCATTCTGCACCTGCCTTGGGGTAGCAGGTCTGTCTCCCCAGCCCAGCTCCCTCCTTTGCTGACAGAGCTGTTGGGAGTCATGGTGTGGGGTCTGTAGGATCTGCTCAGGAACTCTCTTGACATCCTGACAGATGGACAATCTTTTACCTTTGGTTGACGGTGACAATTATAAAGTACGTCAGTCAAGTCTAGGAGATTTGTGGTTGACAGCTCAGTGGATAAAATTTTTTGAAAGGCAAATGATACTTTCTGAATATTTCCATTTCAAACATATGCCATTTCGATAGTTTTATGCTGTTTACTGGTAGTTTTCACTAATTTTCAGCTTATATAGATAAGATGTGTGTTGGCTTTCTTCCTTTCACCTAGAAAAAAGTACTGCTTCCTTTTGTTTGTTCCCTTTTGGGCAGATTACCAGTGTAATCCAGGTGAGGAAACATAGTGAGTGAGATCACTCCTTTAGTGAAAGAGCAGTGCAGTGCTCTGGTTTCCCACCTCAGGCTGCCTTCAGCATTGGGAGTCTGAGCCAGTGTGCTCTTGAGTTTGTCTACTCTGGGCTGTGTGCCCTGCCACCCAGCAGACTGCTCCTCAGTGCTGCAGGGGGACTGGAGGAGAGTGTAGAAACCTCATTTACAGGACAGGGTGAGCCAGCCTCCCATGCTGTTCACACAGACTTTAGGGTAGCTTGGATTTGAGCAGCCAGAGTAACTTTGTATGTAACATAATTACAAAATCACTGAATAAATGAATACCTTTTCCACATAGTAAATTAGCAGGATTGAAAGAGACATTGGTGCTGACAGTGTAAAGCTGTGGTGGTCATCCACTGAGTGTAGATATCAATCTCTACAGTGTAGCCTTTCTACAGGATAGTTTGTTAATATTTATCAAAGACCTTAAAAATGGATTCACCATTTTTATTGGGGAATTTATCCTAAGGAAATAATGATTGGTCACAGAGTCTAAAGAATGTCTGTTATTTTTTATAACAAAAATTATTTAAAAAGTCAAATGTTTGACAGATTGTTTGTGCTATATGGCATATGTATGTTGGAATGCTGTCTTGCTGTGTAGCTTTAAAAATGATTTTTAGAAAATGTATTTAATAACATTAAAGGTATATATGTTAAAATAAATGGAAAAAAGTAGGTTAAAATACATATAGAATGAAAACTATTAGAAATAATCAACAACTACAGCAAAGTTGCAGGGTACAAAGTCAACTTACAAAAATCCGTGGCATTTCTATACTTTAATAAACAAACTAACAGAATGAGAACTCAAGAATACAATCACATTTACAATTGTAACAAATAGAAAAAAATATCTAGGAATAAATTTAACCAAGAAGGTGAAAGGACCTGTACAAGGAAAACTGTAAGACGTAACTGAAAGAAATTGATAATGACATAAAGAAATGGAAAGAGATTCCATGCACATAGATTAGAAGAATAAACATAGTTGAAATGTCCATACTACCTAAAGCAATCTGGAGATTCAATACAATCCTGATCAGAATTGTAATCCTAATGACATTCTTCACAGAAACAGAACAAAGAATGCTACAATTTGTATGGGGCAACAAAAGAGCCTGAATAGCCAAAGCAATCCTGAGAAACAAGAACAAAGCTGGTGGCATTGCAGTCCCTGACTTCAAAATATATTACAAAACTGTAGTAATCAAAACAGCATGCTGCTGGTACAAAAACAGGCACACAGATCAATGGAACAGCATTGAAAGCTCAGAAATAAAACCACACATCTACGGACAGCTAATCTTTAACAAAGGAGCCAAGAACAAACAATGGAAAAAGGAAAGTCTCTTCAACAAATGGTACCAGGAAAATTGGACAGCCACGTGCAAAAGAATGAAAGTAGACCAGTATCTTTGTCCATACACAAAAATAGACTCAAAATAGACCAAAGACTTGAAGGTAAGACCTGAAACCATAAAACTTCTAGAAGAAATTATAGGTCGTACAATCTTTGACATCGGACTTAAAAGGATCTTTCTGAATACCGTGTCTACATCGACAAGGGAAACAAAAGAAAAAATAAACAAAGTGGGACTTCATCAGACTAAAGAGCTTCTGGAAGGCAAAGGAAACCAAGATCAAAATGAGAAAACAACCACCAACTGGGAGAAAATATTTGCAAATCATATATCCAACAAGAGGTTAATCTCCGTAATATGTAAAGAACTCACAGAACAAAACTACAATAAAATTAACAACCCAATCAAAACGTGGGCAGAGGATATGAACATTTTTCCAAAGCAGATATACAGATGGCCAATAGGCATGTGAAAAGATGCTGAAGATCGCCAACATCAGGGAAATGCAAATCAAATCTACACTTAGATATCACCTTACGCCTGTTAGAATGGCTATAATCACCAAGACAAAAAACAACAAATGTTGGACAGGTTGTGGAGAAAAGAGAACTCTCATACACTGCTGGTGGGAATGCAAACTGGTGCAGCCACTATGGAAAACAGTATGGAAATTTCTCAAAAAATTAAAAATAGAGATACCATATGACCCAGCTATTCCACTACTGGGTGTTTATCCAAAGAACTTGAAATCAACAATTCAAAGAGAGCTATGCACCCCTGTGTTCACTGCAGCACTATTCACAATAGCCGAGATGTGGAAGCAACCCAAGTGCCTATTGACTGATGATTGGATAAAGAAGATGTGGTATGTCTATATACAATGGAATACAACTCAGCCATAAAAAAGGACAAAATCGTCCCATTCGCAACCACATGGATGGACCTTGAGGGTATTATGTTAAGCGAAATAAGCCAGACAGAATAAGACAAATACCATGTGATTTCACTTACTTGTGGAAGATAAACAAACTTATGGACAAAGAGAACAGTTTAGTGGTTACCAGGAGGAAGGTGGGTGGGTGGTGGGCACAAAGGGTAAAGGGGCACATTTATATGGTGTCTGACAAACAATAATGTACACCTGAAATTTCACAATATTATAAACTATTAAGATCACAGTAAAAAAAAAATACATGTATATAGAATGAAATACACAATTCTTTGGTCAGCCAACGTTGAGTTTGTGTCCAGCACTCGTCTAAGCAATGTCGATTCAACAGCAAATAAGAAAGACAGAGACCTTTCCTAATAGAGCTCATATCTTGGGAGAGAAGGACAATTTAAATAAATCCGTAATGCCAGGTGGCCAGCCGTCAAGCTGTGAAGAACATGTGAAGCAAGATAAGGGGATCAAGAATGACAGGGTTATTTCAATAGGGTGATTAAAGAAAGCCCTTCTGAGAGGGTGGCACCATATCTGAATGACAGGAGAGAGTGGGTGGGCCACGTTCAGAATGGAAAAAATATTACAGGCAGAGGGAACAGCCGTTGCAAAAGGTCTTGGCATTTTGCTATAGTGTGTGAACGTGGGAACTGAAGGAGGACCCTGAAGCTTATACCACAGTTTTAAAAGTTGATGATAGAGCCACCTAGCTATGGAGAAGGAATATAGGTGACTTTTTCTTCTTTCTTTTTTCTCACCTTTCTTTCCCCTGGAGGTAACCTCTATTCTAAATTTCCGATTAAATTGCAGTGTATCTCCTAATAATTTTACCAGTTGGATTTGTATCATTGAAACAATGTGCAGTATTGTTTTGCATGCTTTAAATATTTTACTTAGAGTTGTCTTACTCTCTGTAACCTTTTGCAACATGCTTTTTTGGCTTAACATTGGTTTATAAAATTGATCTGTGTTGACACATACATAACTAGTTCATTTTTTCCCTCTCTAAAGTATTCCACTGTATGAATATATCCTGATTGATTCGTCCATACTCCTGGGAAAGGAGACTTTTAGGTTCTTTCTGATTTTTCACGGAGACTTTGCTATAATGGTCAGTCTGATTGTACATTATTCCTTCTGCACATGTGCCAGAAATTCTGTAGGCTGTCTCTGCCCTAGAAGTCTCATTTAAAAGTGGGGTTTATTTTTTCCATTTTCTAATGAAAGCAGTCTAACATTTCAGAAATTTTAGAACATAGAGAAAATACTTGCTAATACCAAAACACATCCATCTTTATGATTTTGTTGTGTTTATTTCTAGCCCAGCTTTACACAGTTTTATTTACCACTTAAATATTATTTCTGTCTTGGATTAAAATTTATTTTAGCTTAAACAGTGATAGTCTGAGAACACAAATTCTCCTTAAAAATCTAAAGTAAAATGTGTTCATACCTGTTTTGCTTTTGCCTTTTGTCCTTATTAACTCTGATTTAAGTAGCTTTTAACCAAAGAAAGTATTCTTTTTAGATGGATTCTTTATGAAGAATTTAACTTGACCTATTACAAAATTGGTTGTGTTGGCCAGACCTGGAGTGAATGCACGCATGTACTTCGTTCCCTCTACTTTCCCTGTTTCCATATGAGTGCTCATCCCTAGTTCTGGCTTGAGTTCTAAGTCCTTTCACTTGAGTCTTCAGCCTCCAGTTTTTTGAAGTACTGTATCATTTTTTTTGATGTATGATAATGGACTTTATTATATTTGGGTAAGTACTTCAGTAAGAAGCTAATTCAATATTCATGTAAGGGATACTGTTATTCTGCTGTGATTGTGGGTTAAGCACCCCAAAAAGAAAGAAAAAGTCCTTTTTTCCCAGTTGAGTAGTGCTTAATGTTGCCTTCTGACTTACACTGCCATGTTCTCTTCTCTTCTGCTCTGATGTCACAGGATTAGACCTCAAAATTGATCTACTTTTTCACACAGCTTTCTTTTGTTCCTTGGTTTGGCAGCAGCAACAATTGATGATTTTTCTCAGATAATAAATAATGAAGATTTGTTAGTATCTATGCTTATGCTATTTATATACATTTTAACCTTTGATTTAGCAAAAATCTTAAAAAGTTGACGTGCACATTAGGTTCATCTTCAAATTCAGAAAGTAGGCTTAGGATATTTTGGTTCTTTGATCCAAACTCACTTCAGAAAACCTTTTAAAAATTTTGAAAATTCAGGTACTATATATAGAAGATCTTTTTTATTAACCTAGGCAAAATTAATGAACCTTTAAACTAAATTTAAATCTACAATCCATTTCTTTATAAGCTCCTGAGTTCTTCCTCTTCTACACCCGTGTATTTTAACCCCAGTGCTGTGTCCAGGGCCTGTAATAGCATGTGATCTTTCTACACACACTGAAGTTTGTGACATCTTTTCTCATCTTGCTCTCTAAGGTTCTGTAAGGTTGCTCAAAAAAGGAATCAGTTAGCATTTCCAGATCGCTCCTTGCCACAAACCCACTGGTGAAGCATAAAACCGTCTTACAGCTGGTGATTATAAAATCTTATGTCTAATGTCCACTAGTTTTAAAGAAAAAAGTTACGTCAGAGTTATTTCCTCTGCTCTGCAACTAAAATTGGAATGTTTCTGAAAACAGTAATAGCTTAATTAATAAACATTCTGTTTCGATTCCTCCTGGCAATATTTCCTGGCTTCAGTTCTGAACTAATTTCTGTTATATTTTTCCATCTAATAGAATAAACTGAAAAATTGATTACATTATTGTTTCAGAATGAAGGTCATTGTTCATATTATTCAGCTTTCAGAACAATTCTTAGAGACAAAGCTAGTGTAATCAGAGTAACAGATTGTAATGCTTCTATCAAAATTAATAAGAATAAATCTATCAGTGCACTGAATCAGTGCACTATCGATCACTGAATAGATCTATCAGTGCAAATGATTTTTAGACAAAGAAAATATGGGGTTTAACTCTACAGTTTCCATATGAAATGTCTTCCTAGTATTAATACATAGTTGAAAACCAGATAGGCTGTATAGGTGAGAAATCAAGCTGTGAGGACTCTGATTTTCAGTCTGTTTTAAAAATCCTTCCTTCCATCCACTCTTTTTCATGAGTGTCTCTGCATCAGACATGTGGGTGAAGTGTGAAAAGGAAAAACAAAATCAATTACTTAGAGTCCCACCATCCAGAGACACTGTTAACTTGAGCTGTGGGACTTTGTTCTCTTTGTGTCTCAATTTCCTTATCTCTAAATTGGAGCTAATGGTACACATCTC